>NC_134854.1:40658026-40971298 GCF_049852395.1 Peromyscus maniculatus bairdii | reverse complement strand
TTCCCTATCTAAAGTTCTTCAGAAATAAAATCTCATCTTCAACAAGGACTGATATAAACCCAGATCAACCTGTGTGGCAGCACCTCAGCAATTGATATAAATTCCTGACCCCCACCCCTGGGAATGTGCTCAGCTTCTGTGGAATGTGAGATGCCAGGACAAACCCATAAGTCACCTTACAGCCCTGGAAAAGACTATGATGCATGTTGAAGATTGAGGCTGCTTGTTAAATGAAATATGTTTCCTGGTCACTCCTTCCCCTCTAATGGCCATGTAGATGTTAATACTGTAAATGCTAGAATATAGCAGAAAGCCCTTGGGTCTCTCATCTTAGGAGGAACTGTATCAATGACTTAACTTTGAATAACAAAAAGGACTTTGTGGTGACATTTATAGATTGAAATAATACCAGTCTTTACTAGTTTTTTTTTTTGTGATATATATTTTTTATTTTACAATACCATTCAGTTCTACATATCAGCCATGGGTTCCCCTATTCTCCCCCCTCCCACGCCCTCCCCTTACCCCCAGCCCACCCTCCATTCCCACCTCCTCCAGGACAAGTCCTCCCCCGAGGACTGTGATCGACTTGGTAGACTCAGTCCAGGGACTTTACTAGTTTTAGATATATTTAGCATTTACTAGAAATAATTTTTAAAAGTCATTTAAACACCAATTTTGTAATTATTTCTTACAGTTGCTGTGACTTTCAGTTGTATTACGTTAGAAAGCGAAACAGTAAATTGGTTCTAATGTGCAGATATTATATGCACACTTGTATATAAAATCACATGAAAAAACTGAGATGAAGGAATAGTTATTTGTGTCTACGAATAGTTATTTGTGTCTGGGATAGCAGTTCCTCTGGCCTTATCACATGCAGACACACATAACCGAGAAGTGAAGATACTGCATTGTGTGAAATCAATGTTGTATTAGCATGAAGAAGCAGATTTACTGGTGAGTGCAGTGGTGAAAGTTGCAAGCATAGGAATTGAACTTTGCTTTTATTTTATTTAATATCACTGCAAAATAAAACAATCTAAAATCCTACAGTGTGACTTTAATATTTATACTTAAAATTTACTTACCACAAACATTGGTGACTTTACTTTAGTCCTAAAAAATCTGTGAGACTTTAGGGTAAAAAGTTGTTAGATATTTATTATTTCCAAAATCTTTAATTGTTCTTTCTGCTGAGAATAGTCTACTGCCTCTTTGCTTACAAGGTGAGTTTAGCCTTTTTGTATTCAGAAACACTTTGTGTCATCTACAAAGTTCATGTTTGAGAACCACACAATCAAGTTATAAAACAAACAAAAATTACAATCTCAATATTTTAAGCAATTTGACATTTAGTGGATTATGTTCTTGGCTACCTGGGAGCTATGCAGCCCTTCAGACCATGGATTGGACATGCCTGACTGAATTCTTGGAAACTGATAACCACTTCAGTGTTGATGATGCCTCTGTTCCTTCAAGCAGGTTAAAGATGCTGCTGCCGACTTCCCCCTCCACCCCCCAATTCCCTTACCTTCTGAAGCATGTGGTGCACCTAGCTTTACTGCTTGGGTTGTTTGTACTTTTATTTTTTCCACTAATGTATAAGTTATTCTTTAAGGCAGCCTATAGCATAGGTAGGCAATTAACATGAGCTTTGTAGACCATCTTGCTTTAAAAAGGGTAGCTTACCAACTTTTATTTTGTATCTTGGTCAAGTTACTTGATTTTTCTCAGTTTGAATAAATTGCTAGTGGTTTGTAAGATTATTTTAAGGATTGAGTGAAGTGGCAATTATTCAGCAAATTACTACATTTTATCTTTAGTGTTTAGCATATCATAGAGACCCTTTACATATTTCTGAAATAATACAGAACTTTAATTATCGAGAGATCCATTAAAATGAACTTATTCATAAATAAAATATTACTATAGATGTGTTAAAATCCATGTGTTCATGACCTGGATGTGTGTATGTGCTAAACCATAGTGTTCATACTTGTCTGTGTACACTTATATTCCTGTGCATGTGGAGGTCAGAGGTTGACTATGTTTCCCTCAGTCACTCTCTACCGTGTTTACTGTAACAGAGTCTCTTGTGGAACCTGGAGTTCATGGATCTGGATAGTCTTAACTAGCATGCTGGCCCTAGGGATCCTCCAAAGTTCTGGGGATTACAGGGAAGGTGCCATGACCTCCCTCATGGGTTTTTGTATGGGCGCTAGGTTTTTAATTTCTGGTCCTCAAGCATGTATGGCAAGTATTTTATCTATATTGTGAGACAGACAGGCGCTCCTTCCCCCCCCCCCCCCCGTCTTTCCCTCTCTCTTTCTCTCCCCCCACCCCCAACTGTATCCATTATAAAAACTATTACATACAATTTAACCTTCCTGTGACAACTGGCACTGTAAATCTTGGTAGCCTTTTTCTTGTCTATTTTTCTCTATATATAATTGAAATACTAAAATGCAGCCTCACTCAGTTGTTATGCACTCTAATTAATGTAGAAAAATATTAGTATGGGTATTTTACCTGTTTATTTAATTTATGCAGAATATTGCTCTGTAGCTCAGAACTTGTCCTTGAACTCTCCATCCTTTTGTCTCAGCTTCTTGAATGCTGGGTAAGTGCCATTCCTCCCAGCCTGTGAGTCTGTTTAAAGTAAGGAGTAAAACTGGGCAAAGTGGAGCATCCTAGGACATGTTTCCTACTATGAACAGTCACTCTTTTTTTTTTTTTTAAACATCTCTCCACCTCTCACTCAAAGGCAAAGAATTTTTTCAAAGATTTATTTATTTATTATGCACAGAGTGTCATGTTTGCAGGCCAGAAGAGGGTACCAGATCTCATTTCAGGTGGTTGTGAGCCACCAGGTGGTTGCTGGGAATTGAACTCATGACCTCTGGAAGAGCAGCCAGTGCTCTTAACCTCTGAGCCATCTCTCCAGCCCAACAATCATTCTTGATAATCATTATGTTTCCCTCTTTTTGATGCTAGTGTTTTTCAGTGTTTCCCAGCTTGACCTCAAGAAATCCTGCTGCCCCAGTCACACATGTACACACAGCAGTTCAATGTTGGGTATCTTTCTCAAATGTCTTCTACCTTACTTATTAACATATTACTCTTTTTTAAAAAAATATTTTATTTATTTTAAGTTTATAAATATGTGTATGCTGAGGCCAGAAGAGGATGTTGAATCCACTGGAGCTTGTGTTACAGGTGATTGAAGGCCTGTTGTAGATGCTGGAAACAAACCCAAGTCCTCTAGAAGAGCAGCAAGCATTCTTATACTTTGAGCCATCTCTCTAGCCCTCTATTTTATTATTTTTAATTGTGTGTGAGTATGAGCATGTGAATGCAGGTACCTATATTGGCCAGAGGTATCAGGTACTCTGAAGCTGGAGTTATAGGTAGTTGTGAATCACCCAGTGCAGTGCTAGGACCCAAACCCTGGGGTATCTTAATTGATAAGCCATCTTGTCAGCTCCCTCCAAAGTTATTTTTCTTAGAGAACCTGGATCTAGCCATTCTGCTAGGTTAGTCAGACAGCCCCAGAAAGCCTACTGTTTTCACCTCTCTAGTGCTGGGATTACAGGTGCATGGAATAGCACCCCACCTTTTTTTTTACGTGGAATCTGGGGGATTAAACTCAGGTCCCTCATGCTTGCATAGCAAGCACTAAACAGCCATCTCTTCAGTCTCTGTATACATTTTTTAAACTGAAAAACACTTAGATTTCTGTTCTTCCCCATGTATATATTTCTAAGAAAGAATCATAAGATGTTCATTTTCAGTATTTTGATATGTGTTACCTAGTTATATCTAGCGGTTTTCATTCATTAGCCTATTTGTGTCTGTGTCAGCGTGCCTTTATGACTCTTAAGAATCATGACAGATAGTTGGGCCAACAGCATATCATTAGTATGTGTATTTAAAAAAGAAATCCACTCTATATAAATCTTTTTAGGGTCCTCCGTTCTTCTAGCTTGCTAAAGCACAGAGATGATTTTAATATTTTTTGTGTTTGTTCTTGATGGCTTACATAGCCATTCTTCTATCATCTTTGGAGTAGGCAATGATGATCTCTGTCCATCAGTGTTTGCCATCTTTGCAACTAAGCTTGTATTTTATGTACATTGTGCTATTACCAAGATGGGTAATTGTTTACAAGATCTTTGCTCTTAGATTGCTCTCTCTACCCAAAGTGTTCCAGATTCTATCTCTGCCAGAGTCCAACACATTTTAAGTACCATTTTTGTTTGTACCTTTCCTCCCATTCTCAGACAATCCATATTTGCTGAGGATGGGAAGTAGGGTGCCCCAAAATATAACGTATTCCTTCCTTTCCTGGTGATTGTGTGTGTGTGTGTGTGTGTGTGTGTGTGTGTGTGTGTGTGTGTGTGTGTGTTCATTTGTTTTTGATATTTCTTTGCATTTAGACTGGCCTGGAGATCACTGTGTAGCCCAGGTTGGCCTCGAACTCCCAACAATGCCTCTGTTTTAGCTTCTTGTATTTTGGGAGTCCAGGAATATGTAACCACACCTGTTTCTGCATTAGGGTTTTAAAGCCATAAATACAGCATGTATTTTTCCACCATTGCTGCATTCTACCTGTACACCTTGGATCAAAAGTCTTCCTTTTTTGTCAGTACAATTTGGTACTGAAATTTGCTGTACTGTTTTTTGCTTTGGTTTCTGGTTCAGTCCCCAGACTATTTATTACTTTTGCTTTGTTTCTGTCTTCACTGTGGTCATTGTCAGTATCTGAGGACAGTGCTCAGTCCTGGCTATGACGTGACAGTGCATCAAAATCCTTTGACTTGGTATATTTTGCAGCTTTTCAGCTCTTAGCCTCAGTGCTCAGCACTGAGTTAATCTAATCAGGACTTACTCTTATTCTTTGATAATATAAATGGATTTCAGATTTATCATCACATAGGCTCCCTCTCTATCTTTAGGGAGTAGTGAGGTAAGGGAGGGAGAGATACCTTTGTTGTGCAAGGATTAATAAGGCTGAGTGTTTCATATAAACAATTATCTTTCAAATTTTGGGTGATTCTTTATTGCTTTGAGCTTCTTCTTTTTTTTTTTTAATAAGATTTGTTATGTATATACAGTATTCTGCTTCTGCTTGCACATATCTTGTCAGACCAGAAGAGGGCACCAGATCTCATTCTAGATGGTTGTGTGCCACCATGTGGTTGCTAGGAATTGAACTCAGGACCTCTGGAAGAACAGCTAGTGCTCTTAACCTCTGAGCCATCTCTCCAGCCCCTGCTTTGAGCTTCTTCTGCTTACTGGGACCAGTTTTTAGCTCTAGTTTCACAGTGGGAAAGCACCAGAAAGATTGCTGCTTCTGTGAGCAATAATGTCAATTACTGCAGCAGAGACCAAAGTATTCCAATATAAACTGAGATGTTTCTATGTAAAAATAATATATCTTTGTGTGTGAAATTGGATCCCAAAATTAAAACAGATTGATTGTCATTTTTTTTTATGTATGTCCAGATCCATTAATGATTATAGTGGGTTTCATTATTCTGTTTTCCTGTATGTGTATATTTTAATCACATTCACGTGGTTACTCTCTCATTAACGTCTCAGTCCTTTTTCTCTTCCTCTTGCCAGCTAGTTCTGCTTCTATGTTTGTGTCCACTACCTCCCTCCTGTCCTGCATTTAATTAGGTTGCTTACAGGAGTATATGAAACTTTTGCAGTGGGTATACTACTGAACAAAAAGTCTCTGCCTCCTCTAGTAACTGTTAAATGATTGTAGATACCTAGAAGAGGGAGAGACCTGTAAAGCTCTTCCCCTCTCCATGGCACAATGTTGATAGGCTATGTCTTGTTCAGGTAATCACACCTGTTGTAAATTTACAAGCACAGTGACCATTTCATACCTGGAATACAGTGCTTTACAACACTCCATCCCATTTTCTGACTTTTTTTTTTTTTTCGAGACAGGGTTTCTCTGTGTAGCTTTGTGCCTTTCCTGGATCTCGCTCTGTAGACCAGGCTGGCCTCCAACTCACAGAGATCCGCCTGGCTCTGCCTCCCAAGTGCTGGGATTAAAGGTGTGCACCACCACTGCCCGGCCCATTTTCTGACTTTTGTTTCTTTTCTTCCAGTATGTTCTGTTGAGTTTTGGAGAGGTTGATAAAAATGTCCCGTTTAGGGCTGAGTATTCTTAAGTAGTCACTTATTCTCAGCACTCATAACTCTCACTTAATGAGTCTACTTTTCTTATTGCAACAGAAAGCTGCTTTGATGGAAGCTGACAGAAGCACTAATGCATGGACATTAGCATAAATGTTGTAAGGAGAGTTTGGCTGGTGTAATATGTGTATTTAGCAAAAAACAATAGTTAGCTATCCCATCAGTGCCTAGACCTCCCCACCTATGGGCTTTGGACCAGATTCATAGTACCAGGCATGAATTCTCTCCTGTGGAATGGGCTTCCCATTCAAGCAGAAAGTGGTTGGTCACCCCCATAATAGTCATACCACTATGTCACCAGTGGGTACATTGAGTGGCTGATTGGTATCATAGCATTGTTAGGTAGGTGCTGTACCATTGAGCTATACTCTTTACCCCTCCTTCCATAATTTCTAATCTTCTTCTTATTATTATTATTTTTTCTTTTGAGAGTGGGTTTATCTATGTAGCCCTGGTTGTCCTAGAACTCACTTTGTAGACCAGGCTGGCCTCAAACCTAGAAATTTTTGCCTGCTTTTGCCTCCCACATGCTGGGATTAAAGGCGTATACTACCACTGCCCAGCTCTAATCTGATTTTAAAAGAAAGATTTTAATAAGAAAAACAGGGAGTCCAGGCAATATCCAAAGTCAACATGGAAAAAGTTATAAAGGGAGGAGACTGGGGATGTAGCTCAGTGGTAGAGCATTTACCTAGTGTATACAAGCTTCTGGGGTTAATTCCCAGTACTACGCAAACAAACAACAGCAACAGCAAAAAACAACCAAAGGCATGTGATTATGTTGTTAACTATTATTTATTGCTTGTGTGAAGATAGTACTTTTTTTTTTTTTTTTTTGCCTGTAACTAGTTGGTGGACATTTGGGTTTTTTCCACTTTGGGCATTTGTAGACAATATGACTGAATATTCATGTATCAGTGTTTACATAGACATACATTTTCATTTCTAATGAAAGGAGATCTAGGTCTGTTAAGTTTTTATTATCTTTGGTAATGAGTCTATACTATGCTCATGTTTTAATTGTGCCTTGTCTTTTTATTGCAGGATCATGAGTGTTCTTTATTTGTTATCAGTGACTTGGTTTGGAAATCAATGCTTATGACTTTAGTGGGGGGAAAGAGGAGGCAATGGTTTGTAGTTCCAATTCCCACTGCTCTAATGTTTTCAATGATGCGGCACAAGAGGATGAGAGGAAGCTACAGGGGAAAGAAGCATTGCTGGTCACTTAGCCTTGGGCTCCAGTCACTATATATGTTTTTGGTTTGACACTGACATTAGAAATCTGTATGTATATATGTATTCATGTATGTATATATATGTATGCATGTATGTTATAAATAAATAATGTATGAGAGATGTCGTTGCAGATGTCTTAGATTTCTATTTAGAGCATGAATTTTATTTCTTTAAATAGCTGCGTGTTTTTTAAAAGTCTAAGCTAAATTTCTTCCCCTAATATTTATAGTGTGTGTGTGTGTGTGTGTGTGTGTGTGTGTGTGTGTGTGTGTGTGTGAGAGAGAGAGAGAGAGAGAGAGAGATAGTGAGAGATAGTTTCCTAAAGGCTTCACAAACAATTATGATTTTGTATGTATTGAAAAATACATTTGATATTTTAACTTTATTAATAGATAGTTTTGGAGGTCTTCTAATTCTGAGATTCAACATAAATTTGTACTTGGTAAGACATGCTATATTTTGAAGCCAATTTTTTTTTGGTGTGTGTGTATGTGTTTATTTGTAAGAGGATCTCAGATTTGCTATCCTTGGTTCAGCTTCCCAAATGCTAGAATTACAGGCATGTAAAATATTCCCAACTATTTTGAAGATAGTTTTTTATTAACCTAGCTTACAGTCTTTTAAACTGCAGTTCAAAATTGTTCATACATCTCTGTCAGATACAATAACAGAACCATTCTTATCATACTGAGTACTTGAAATGTGTGCACTAAAACTAGTATGCTGAAATTTAAGTTTATTTATTAAACTTGTAATTTAATAAATAAATCAAGTAGTGATAGGTTGCTAGTGATCACCTGTCAGGAGAGTGGGCCTTGATCCTTGTAAGGTACTATTTCTTTCTTTCTTTCTTTTTTTTTGAAGACTGTGAGAAATTTTGTAAGTAGTGTAAGATAGCATTGGGAAGTATTTATTCCTGAAGTTTATTTTCTTTTTTTCATTATCTTATGTGTGCATGTTTTCTCAACCTTTTTTTATTTTAAAAAATTTAACAGGTTATGTTCTGCACTCTGGAGGCAGAGGCAGGCAAATTGCTGTGTGTTCTAGGCCAGCCTGGTCTACAGAGTGAGATCCAGGACAGGCACCAAAACTATACAGAGAAACCCTGTCTCCAAAAACCAAAACCAAAACCAAAACCAAAAACAAAACAAACAAACAAACAAAAAAACTGAGTGGATTGTCATCAGATTTAGAAGATTTAAAAGGCTGTAATAGAAAACAAAGCTAATATGTCACACATAAACATGATTTTGGGAGCGTGGTGGCTGTTGTTTGTTGGAGGCCAGTTAATGCTCTGGAGTCCTGCTGCCCTTTTTTCAAGATGCACCTGGGTAAGGTGCCAGTCCTTAGCAGGAAGATGAACAAAGGTGGGGCTAGCGGGTGGTCTCATGAGTCCTAAGAAGGAAGTTACTAGAGCAAACAGTCCCACTTGAGAAAGCAGTTTGCTGCACTCACTTTAGTGTTAGTGACAGTAATGTACTCCAGTTCAAGTAGAAAGAGGGTAGTTGTTAGGTTTAAATAAAGGAGGCTTTTAGACAGAGAAATACTTCAGATTTTAGTGGCAGCTCTTGTATGGTGATAGTCTTTTTAGGTAAACCTAACTTTTTCTAACACAACTCATGAAAGCCTCAGGATGACTAAAGAATTGTTTCACTTAAAATTTTTGAGTTTACACATGTTTTGAGAGGAGGGCTTTTTCTCATGAAAAGTTTACCTTTGTTTTAGCAAACATTTAAAAATTTTCTGGGTCAGGGAGAATGTTTTGCTTTACCATTGTACTAGTTCATTATCTTGAATTCATGTAATAAAATGGGAATAAATTAAAGGTTGTATTTTGATAGTTTGGAGTTTGATTTGAAATCTTAAATGATCTATAAAATTAAATCTTAAATGATCTATAAAATATTAAAAAATGATGGTAAACTGAAATGAACGAACATTAAATGAGAGGACTTTTCATTGGTTAGAGATGTTAACCTTATTTTTTTTGTAAAACATAGGGATTCTAAACACTGAGAAATAACCAACAATGTCTGTTTATGATATTTATAGAGGGAATTATAAAACATTAAAGGGCATAAAGTCACATGTGTGCACATGGGTGTGCTAATAACAAATGTCATTTCTTTTCAAAAATTCCTATTTTCATTTTCTCTTAAAAATATCTAAATTCAATGTATATATAACTTGATAATTTGATATAAAAATAAGTAGTGACTATGACAGTTGGTATCCACACAGCATTAATACATCTAGAACTCTGCCTTGCCATTTAGTGACATTCCAGTATAGAGTGTACACCTCAATTTGTAGAACTGAAGATGAGCATAACCTGCCCCTTTGGAGTTGATGTTTGGATGCATATCCTTGTTATTTCTGTAAACAGGGCACACACAGATCAAGCTATATTCTTTTCCTATGTGAAGTCTACGAGTTAGTATGATTTTATGGGTTGCTGACTGTAGTAAGTAACAAAGACTGCCTTGGAGAAGATTACAGTGAATGTGTGTAAAGAGGATGTGACAGTGTTATCATGAAGGTTTGAAATTTGGGCAGGAATGCACACCAGGGACAAAGTGACAAGGTAGCACCCCCCCCCCTTTTTTTTTTTTAACTGCCTGGGCTATAAAAACATGAAATTAAATTTTGTGGCTTTTGGTAGCATGTTAGGAAATTTCTGGGGGCTTTTCATTTTTGTTGATTCTAGGGAAAAAGACCTGGAGGAATACTCATTGCAGTTGCAGTTTGTTTTTGTTGTTGTTTTTTGTTTGTTTTTAAAAAATATTTTTGAAGAGGTACATCTTTGTGGAATTATTTCTCAATGACCCCAGCCTGGGGAAGTGGGGTTGGGTTGTGAGATCATGTGGATCCCAACATGGCTTTACTGGTGGGATTGGGAGGTGTCGGGAGTGCTGGGTAGTGCTCAGGAGTTGTCTGTGCAGTCATGGTAGGCAGGGCCCATTTATCTTTCACCTTACTTTGTTTTAACAGTCTTAACAGTGAAAGATTCCTCTGGGTTATTTGTGTCTTTTTAGTAATTACTTTGTCTTTTAAAATTTTAATATGCATGAATGCAAATAATACCTGGCCAACAGCAATTACTAGAGTTGAACTGGCTTTATCTACCAGTAGAAATTATTATCTTGTCCTAAATCCAGTATAGTTCCACACAATATGCCTTTAATTCAGGAGCCATGTCACTTTGTTCACAGTGAAACAAACACAGATTTGTTGTAAGTGTTCAGTGTTGCTGGAGGGCTTCTCTCCAGGTTCCCCAAGCCCTGCAGTCCCACAATCCACGTATAAAATAATCACTCAGATGCTTATATCACTTATAAACTGTATGGCCGTGGCAGGCTTCTTGCTAACTGTTCTTATATCTTAAATTAACCCATTTTTATAAATCTATACCTTGCCACGTGGCTGGTGGCTTACCAGAGTCTTCATATGCTGCTTGTCTTGGCAGTGGCTGCAGTGTCTCCTCCTCAGCCTTCCACTTCCCAGAATTCTCCTCTCTCCTTGTCCCACCTACTTCCTGCCTGGCCACCTACTTCCTGCCTGGTCACTGGCCATCAGTGTTTTATTTATATAGAGTGATATCCACAGCACTTCCCCTTTCTTCTTTTTTTAAAAAGGAAGGTTTTAACTTTAACATGGTAAAATTACATATAACAAAACAATTATCGAGCAAGAATTACAGTTATAATATTAAAGAAGATGTCCTATCTATCTTATATTTGTGAGTTTAAGGTTTTATAGCTAACTTATCTTTTATCATAACTGAGGAAATTACGACTATCTAGTCTTCAACCACATCAAAGACCTGAGAAGGAACATAATGGTACCTGAGAAATGGTAGATGGATGCAAGCAACTTTCGGGAATCTTGCAAAAGTAGACCAAGACAGCTGGCAGCCTGGACAGTCACCTAATGTTTCTCAGCATTGTTGGTGCATTCAAATTGGCTATAGGCCTAGAGTCTCTGACAGACCATTTTTAGAAGCAGGAATTCTGAGAGACCATCTTACCCTGTCTTGGCAGAGTACAGTGGTCCCTTTCCTTGTGTCCCGCTTGTCCAGAAAGGACAGCATTATATTTGTACTGTCAGCCATCAAGGCAAGGGCAGTTCTTTGCCCAGTAGGCCATTTTGTGCCAAGAAGACAAACTTTCCAATGGAAATGTCTTAGAAGCCCAACATTCTCTCGGGATCAAATTGGTGCAGCCAGGAGCAATTGTGTCTCATGTCAACAGAATTCTAAGTTATTTAAATGCCATATTCTCTAGGTCTATGAAGTGTTTGAAGATTACCTATCTATCTGAAATATATCTATGTATATCTAGAAGACTTAACTAACATGGCCACAAATATGATTATCATAGATGACTAATTATTAATCTATTTTTAATTATCCATTACAATTTTAAATGAGTTACATAAACATAATACCTCAAACAAGAATAGAAATATATATATATATATATATATATATATATATATATATATATACAGTATAACAAAATTAACTTTAAGTTTGTATCAATAAACTAAAATTTATACCAATGTAAAACATTTTAAACATAAACTAAAATCTATACCAATGTAAAACATTTTAAACAAGTTGTTCTTTAAAAGTAGGTTCATTAATCTACCCTTTTATCTTATCATCTCCATATCCTCCTATATATCTAATCATATCCCCTTTTTCTTTTTTAGAAAGAGATCACATTTATAATCAACCTGTTTTAAATAAAAATATTTGTTTTTCTCTGTCCCACACCAGAGGGCTCTTCTGATTTGGGACACAAGAATCTTTTAACCATTTTTTTTTTTTAAAGCAATATGTCTGGGTTTAGAGGGGGAGTGAGCCAATTCCACCTCTAAAACCAGCTTGGTATATTTGGGAATTTGGGCGTAGCATCTCTTACTACTTCCTGCTGGAGGGGGGCGCTGTATCTTATGGGGACGCAAAGGAAATTTTAAGCCTATGGGGTAGTCCTTGAGGCTGTATTGTGTGAACCAGTTGCCTTGAAACCGCTCTGGATATTGGATCATCTGGGCCATGGTGTCACCGGAGGCCTTTCAGGAGGTCTTGGCTGGTGAAACCTGATGTATCTTAATCTGGAACAAATCCACAGCCTCTGGCTTTCTGTGGAAACAAAAGCAGAACCTCTTTTCCAAAGGAACATATCCTTATATCCAAATTTTGAAGTCAAGGTACCTTTAAAATACACATTTTGGCATAACTCAACAGCTTTTGTAATCAAATGTTTTTCTTCAGTTACGAATATCAAAGACAACATAATCCAGATACTCTGTGTGGTAGCCATCTTTAGTGGCCACCTACTTTTTTTTTTTTCCCCCGTAGTTAAAAGGAAGATTTATTTAGTGGATGACTTATAAATGAAGGAATGGATAGGTTGCGGGGGTCTGGGGAAGGTGTATCGCAATCCAGCGGTGTTCTCTGGAGCTCTGCACAGTCAATCTCCACCGTCCAGGGCCCAGGCGCAGAGAGCGTGCCCAGAGAGAGCGCTCGCCCATCCAGTTCTCCGGTTTCCAGCACCTCCCCTCGCCCCGCCTCGTAGGCGTGACAGTTGCCAGAGTCTCAATGGGGGTTGGAACTTCCAGATCCAAGCTGGAATGGCTACCCACTACATCTCCCCTTTTTGTCTAAATAAGAAGGTTCTAAACTAATACAAGACTATGTACAAAGGAATGGTTATCAAATATTGTCCAGAAATAATGAGGGATAATGACCTAGATAAGATGTAACTACAACCAGTGCAACCAATATCAAGCAAGAAACACATTCTAAAATCCAGAGAAGTATAGAGCATAGGTAAACAGCATGTTATAAAGATCATTCAAAGGTGTCCTATCCTAAAGAACCTGAATCTAATACTTAATATGTTCTATCTAAGGAATTATATATACTAAGTTGTAACTATAACTGCTAGTCTTCAATCCAGAAGGGGAAGTGCTGTGGATATTGCTCTATATATAAATAAAACACTGATGGCCAGTGACCAGGCAGGAAGTAGGTGGCCAGGCAGGAAGTAGGTGGGACAAGGAGAGAGGAGAATTCTGGGAAGTGGAAGGCTGAGGAGGAGAGACACTGCAGCCACCGCCAGGACAAGCAGCATATGAAGACTCTGGTAAGCCACCAGCCACATGGCAAGGTATAGATTTATAAAAATGGGTTAATTTAAGATATAAGAACAGTTAGCAAGAAGCCTGCCATGGCTATACAGTTTATAAGTGATATAAGTGTCTGAGTGATTATTTTATAAGTGGATTGTGGGACTGCGGGGCTTGGGGAACCTGGAGAGAAGCTCTCCAGCATCAGTTCAGTATGGCCATTTTGTCATAAATGTCTTTCTGAAGTTTGGTGTTACTGTTAATTTACTCTTGGCATTTTATCAGATACTCTTATAAGCAATGTTGAGGAACCCCCCCCCCCCAAGACAGGGTTTCTCTGTATATATAAGTAGCCCAGGCTGTCCTGACACTCTCTTTATAGACCACACTGGCCTCCAACTCACAGAGATCTGCGTGCCTCTGCCTCCTGAGTGCTGGGATTAAAGGCGTGCACTACTACCACCCTGCTGGTGAGACACTTTTGAAGAATACTATGGGGTAGTGGATTGACTTATGTACAAAAACTAAACCAGTTCTATACTTTATTATCTGACACCATGTGTGTGGATGTCTTTTTTTTTGCCTGCAAGCCAGCACAACTGCTTCAGTGGATACCAACCTTTCAGTTTTGTCACTATCTGCCTAGAAACTACAAATCTTCAGCTTGAGCCCCCCCCCCCCCCGAGCTGAGGAGCAAACCCAGGGCCTTGTGCTTGCTAGGCAAGTGCTCTACCACTGAGCTAAATCCCCAGCCCCAGCTTGAGGGTTTTTTATCCCAAGCTTGCTTCTCTAATTTCAGATGACAGTGCATACGCGGGGTTATTTCACCTGTCCTTCTGACTTATGTTTGGTGTTCATTAGAGTTTCTATAACTCTCTCCTTAGGTTTGGTTGATTGGATAGAGTACCTCAGGAAACTTAATGCAACACTTAACATTTACCAGTGATATTCCAAAGGATCAGATGGACAGATGCATAAAGTGAAGTATGGAGGAATGGGTATGGAATTTCATGCCCTGCCCAGGTGTGCCACCCTCTAGGGACATCTGTGTTCTCAGTTCTCCAGATGCTTCCATAGTCCGGTCTCTTAGGCATTTGTTTGGAGGTTGCATTATATAAGTGTGATTAAGTAAATTATTGACACCTGGTAATCAATTTAAATAACCTTTCAACATCTCCACTCCTACAAGACTTTGGGCAAAACCCCCTGCCTTCTTACTCTGTCTTGGTACTTGTTCTTTCCCATGGCAAGTTTCCCACCCTGAAGCTGCTCAGAGCTGCCAGATGTCTGTCAGCTGATTAATAAATGGTTACTGCTTTGGAAAGTCCAAGGAATTTAGTTGTTGTATGCCAGGAAAATGGGGATTAAGACCAAACTACATTTCACAATATCTCAATTATCACTTGCTTATCATAGATACTGAAGTAGGTAAATATAGAAAGTTTAAAACTGACTAGTAAGTTTGCTGTTAGAAACTTACTTTCTGCCTAAAGCACTTAATTTTTAGAATATTGTCATTTGTTGATCAGACTTCATAAGTTTCAAATGTCTCCAGTTATGGTGTCTTAATATTTTCATAAATAAAGTACTGCGTTTTTTGTTTGTTTTCTAGACAAGGTTTCTATGTGTGTAGTCTTGGCTGTCCTGGAACTTGCTCTGTAGACCAGGCTGGCCTCGAACTCAGAGGGATCCACCTGTCTCTGCCTCCCAAGTGCTGGGATTAAAGGCATGTGCCGCCACTGCCTGGCAAGTAATGCTTCTTTTTTGGGGGGTGGGGGTGGGGGTTCAAGACAGGGTTTCTCTGTAGTTTTGAGCCTTTCCTGGAACTTGCTTTGTGTAGACCAGGCTGGCAGCGAACTCAAAGAGATCTGCCTGTCTCTGCCTCCCGAGTGCTGGGATTAAAGGTATGTGCCACCACCTCCTGGCAAGTACTGCTTCTTAATAAAGTTTGAAGTCATTGTAAAAAAACCCATTACATTCAGAGATTCATACATGACAAAACATGCTTTCACATCATGTATAAGTTTTTGGCTAGAGACTATAAAGAAATGGTTAAGTGCCTTAAATAGATCTTTTTGATGAAGTGGTTTGGGCTAGTTAAAATGATGTTTTAACTGAGAATGGTGGTGTACAGCTTTAGTCACTGCATTGGAGAGATTGAGTTAGGAAGGTCAAGTGTTCAAGGCCAGTGTAGGTTGTGTCTTCAGGTGGGAGATGTGGGAAGATATCCATGAAAATAATGATCCAAAATTCTGTAAAATATACCTGGGTAAAATTTGAGTGGAAATACACAGAGATATTACGGCTTATTTCTGGAAAGTAAGAATGCAAACAGTTGTAGTTCTGTGATTTAGTATGAACAAGTATTTTTGTAATGTGAAGAAAAGCACTACTTTTCAAGCAGGAAAATTTATAGGTTATCTTTTTTAGCTAGCTTTCTGTAGTAAAGGAAGATAGTTGAATGGGATGGGGATGTGGCATTGGAGAGGATGGGGCTTGGACTGGTTTATGCAGTGGAAATGGATAAGGGGGCATTATCATAGGTGACTCACCATCATGACTCAGGGATGGTTTAAGAATAATGATGCATAAAAAGGATAAAAAATACAAATGCATGGTGTGTAAGAAGATCTTCATGTTAGCAGCCAGTGTTGGAATAAGACATGGATCTCGACGCTATGGAGTGTATATGGACTGTGCAGATAAGTCACAGCCAGCAGGGCAAGAAGGTGTAGATCAGGGACAGGATACAGAGTTCCCTCGGGATGAAGAGTACGAGGAGAATGAAGGCGGGGAGCCCGATGAAGAGCTGCCTGACAATGGAGAAGATCAGAATGATAAAAGAGAAAGAAAGAAAGAAGAAAAAATTAAAAAAAAAAAAGAAAAGAAAAAAAAAGAAAGAATAATGAAAGGATATTCTATGATCTCAACCTTAAGAAGTGGGCTTAATGGAGAAAGCTGGATGCTTTATTTGACATATTTTCTGAATTAGAAGCCTAATGTATTTGGCTGTAGTTATTTACATTTGTCTGACATTAACACAAACTTGATTTTTATTAGTATAATTGAAAACTATGATTAGTATAGTCATCCCCCCCACACACACACACAGCAGGGTTTCTCTGTGTAGTCTTGGCTGTCCTGAAACTTACTCTGTAGAGGTCTCTGCCTTCCTAATGCTGGGGTCCAAGGTGTGTGCCAAACATGCCTGGCCATGTAGTGTAATTAACTTTTAAAGAAACATATATTGATAACGATAGAAGTCCTTTGGTCTGCCATGTTTCTGTCAGCATTTTTTTTGCCTGATTCTGTATCTGGTTTGTTTGCTTGCATCTGGATCACAAGCATGCTTTGATAAATTGCAATAGATCTCTGTTAGAGATATTATGACTTTTTTTTTTTTTTTTTTGACTTGTGACAGAGACTCACTATGTAGCCCTGACTATTGTGGAACTTGCTGTGTAGACCAGACTGGTCTCAAACTCATGGAGATGCTCCTACCTCTGCATCCCAGATGCTGGGATTCAAGGTGTTTGTCACTATGCCCAGTAAGCTATGACTCATGGTGATATATAACTTGGGTGGATGTAGTCTCATGTGACAAGTGCCCAGACCACATTCCAGACCTACTGAATCAGACTCTCCTTTTTTGTATTTTGAAAGAACTACAGATTGTGGTAGATAGTCCTAATTATGACCTGTTATCCTACAACTTTCAAAATGGATTCAATTTTGTGTTGCATTTTATTTCCTACCCAACTGAACTTGAGATACTCCATGATAGGATGTCAAAACATGACTCCAATCTTTGAAGTACTTTTGCTACAATTTCATATGGTACTTAATATATCAGCAATAAAAAGTATATAGACCCTTTCTGCTGCCATATATACTCATACACATAGTTCCTGACTAGAATTTTCATTAGTTAGACTTTTTGATACATTTGTCTTTTTTTGTGTCCTTTCAATTCTATATTCTTTCTTTAATCATTCCTAGAGTCTTAAAAAGCACGTGAACATTCTCCCTTTTACCATATTTTGTTATTAACATAGACCTTATAACAAGCTCTAGAAACTATATGATAAGGCTGTATGATAATTAAGGAATTTGTGGGGTTGGAGGGATGGCTGAGCAGTTAAAAACTCATATTGTTTTGCAGAGGACATAAGTTTGGTTCTCACCACTTATGCCAGGTAGCCCACCACTGCTTGTAACTCCAGCTCCAGCTGAGCTGTTATCTGTCTCTGACCTCTTTGACCTCTTTGGCAATAGTCAAATGCATCCCCCCCCCCACATAATTAAAAGTAAAAAAAAAAAAAAAACCTAAAAGAATTTGTTAAACACTTTCTGCCTTATTATATTTGTCACAGCTAACATGTCCAATTCCTAGTTGCATGAGAGAAGACTTACTCAGTTTAGCAATATAGTTTGAGCTTTGTAAATATTTCTTGAAAAAGTAAATGATAAATATCTCTCTCTCTCTCTCTCTCTCTCTCTCTCTCTCTCTCTCTCTCACACACACACACACACACACACACACACACACACACACACATTTATATAAATGTTAGGCAGACATTAGGCATGATTAGGTAGGAAAAAAACTCCTCCCCTTCAGTGTTCTTTATTTTTACTACATTGGAGACTTCAGCATTGCAACATTATTTGTGCTTTGTGATTCTTAGAAGGCATGTTTTTTGTTAATTCTGAACAATTCTCAGCTGTTATTACTTCTCACAGCAGCCTCTTCTTTTTTTCCTCTCTTTTCTAAAACCTCCAAAAAGTAGGTAAAGATTAGGCCTTGTCATTGCTTACTCTGGGCCTCAAGGTTTCCTTATTTCATTTAATTTGTATTTGAAACACAGTCTTTACTATGTAGCTTAAGACAGCCTTGAATTCATGGTTCAGCCTGCCAATTGCTAGGATTACAACTGTCCACTACTGTGCTGGCTTCAGGTTTTCATTTATATTTTTATTTTCTGGTTCTATGTTGCTCCTAGATAGTGTTTTCAGATTTACTTTCCAGTCTCGTTTGTAGTCTGGACAATTTATGTTTAACAGACATTGTCCCTCTGCAATCCATTCATTTATTTTCATTTCTATGAAAATTATGAACAATCTTTACCTTCTTATCCATGGGTTTCATAATTGCTAATTTAACCAACTGTAGATTGAAAATATTGCAATAGGCAAACAAACAAACAAATAAACAAAACCACCTGTACTGAACACTTAACAGACAGCGTGTCATAGCTACTACTTACATAGCATTTATATTTTACTAGACTTTATAAATTACCTAGAGATGGTTTAAAGTATAGCTACAGATTACATGCAGATACTATGGCACTTAACCTAAGAGAATTGAGCATCCATAGAGTTTGGTATCCATGGATATTGGGGAGCCATTATACTTTTTTTGTGTGGGCGTGTTTCATAATGCTAGTATTTGATATCTGATCTTGTCTGCTATTATTTCTTTTCTTTTTTTCTTTTTTAATTTATTTATTTTTATTTTATGTGCATTGGTGTCTTGCCTGAATGTATGTCTGTGTCAGAGTGTCAGATCTTGGAGTTAGAGACAGTTGTGAGCTGCCATGTGGGTGCTGGGAATTGAACCTGGGTCCTCTGGAAGAGCAGTCAGTGTTCTTAACCACTGCTGCTATTATTTCTTTTGGCTTGCTTTTAAGTGTGGTTTTCATGTTTATATTGTGATTAAAAAATGTTAACTCATATTTGTGTTGTGTAATTGCTGAGATTCCCAGTGAGCCCAGATGGAGGGTATATTTCTCTCAAATGACTTTGTTTTTATTTCGCTAGGTTCCCTGGGATTGCCATTAACCCAGAAGCACTCTTAAGTTAATTTCTTGGTTTGAGAATTTCAAGACTGATCGGTTAGCTGTGAATTTAAATACAAACTTTCCAAGGGAGGAGGTTTGGGATTGCAGTTTGCAGGGGAAGCTCCTGCTTGTTCCTTAGCTCGATGAAATACAGATTGTATTCTGAGTATATTTTTGTTGGCTGGTGGCAGGAGAGGGTTCATTCTGGGGCTTGTGTAGCTGGAATCTCAGCCTGCTCATGTTGATGCATCCTTGGAAAATGGTTTTCTGATGGGTTCTTATGTGTTCACCCTCTCCAGCTGGAATAATAATGTTCATTTGCAGCTCAGAAACTTATATTCAATTTCTTTGGTAAGGTTGACATTAGTGCTAGCTCAAGTGTGGTCTTCAAACCTACACTTGATCTAAAAGTTGGAATTGTGTGAGGATCTGAAGGTATAGCTCAGTTTTAAGTGCTTCCATCAAGGTTTGGGTTTCATGTAGCCACATATGGAGGCTACAGGTTGATTTCAAATGTCTCCTTTTATCACTTTCCACCTTATTAGTAGTTTTTGGTTTGTTTGCTGTATTTGTGAGATAGATGAGTGTACACAGGTGTGCAGTCATCTTTGAGAACATTTGTGGAAGTTAGAGGTTGCTGTTAGCATATTTTCCTCAATCAACTGTTTCTCCATGACATTAAAATAATTATTTCATTGATTGATTGATTCATTCATTCATTCATTCATTCATTGAGAGGAGAGAGGAAAGTGTGTGTGTGTGTGTGTGTGTGTGTGTGTGTGTGTGTGTGTGTGTGTGTGTGTGTGAGTGTATACAAGTACATGCCATGGTTTTCATGTAGTGGTCAGATGACAACTTAAAGGAATTAGTTATCGTGGCCCTTCCCACAAGTGCTGGACAGCAACACTCAAGTCTTCACACTTGTTGATTGAGCCACCCTAGCCTTCTCCTTGGGTTTCTTTCCTTTTTGTATAAATTAACAATTTGTTTCTAAATTGAAAAAGTATGAAAGGAGCATAGAGAATTCTTGAAAAGTTAATAATTCCTTGCTGCTTGTTCCTCCATCCAGGTATTTTTGTGTGTTCCACTCTGTGTCTTTGTGAACAGCAAACAACATGCAATGTATAGTGCTCTGTTTATTTTATTTATCTGTTTGTCTGTCTGTCTGTCTGTCTATCTATCTATCTATCTATCTATCTATCTATCTATCTATCTATCTATCTATCTATTTATTTTTGGAGCTGAGGACTGAACCCAGAGCCTTGCACTTGCTAGGCAAGCGCTCTACCACCGAGCTAAATTCCCAACCCCGTTCTGTTTATTTTTATTATTGTGTAACAGTTTTTTTTCAAATATTTATTAATTATGTATACAGTGTTCTGCTTACACACCAGTAGAGGGCAGCAGATCTCATTATAGGTGGTTGTGAGCCACCATGTGGTTGCTGGGAATTGAACTCATGACCTCTCAAGAGCAGCCAGTGCTCTTAACCCCTGAGCCATCTCTCCAGCTCCCTGTGTAACAGTTTTATTAGGATGATTTATATTGAATTTTCTCCATTTAAAATAATGAAGACATACTCAGTTTTGCCATCAACTGTGCAATGATCAAACCCTCTAATACTCCATATAGTTGGGTAAATCACCTTTATTTCCCCCACCTTTTCAGCCTTGAGTAGCAACTAATCTACCTGTCTCTATAAATTTGTTTATTCTAGGCATTATATATATTACATATGTATGTGAGATTTCATATATATACACATATAAAAATATTTATAATATTATACAATATATATGTGAAGTTATATAATGTCTCCTGAGAAATCTTGAGCCTACAAAGAAACTCCATATAGTTGAGTAACCATGTCTACCCTACTCAGTTTTAGGAGAATGGTCTTTGGTTAGTAGTTTGTTTGATGTTAGTATAATATTTTTAAGACTCATACATTACACATTGTAACATCTGTCAGCACTTCTTTTCTTGCTAAAAGTCCACTTAATGAGCATACTATCATTTTATTTAACGTGATTATTTTATTTATCATGGTATTGATACTGGGTGGTTTGCTCTTCTGGCCATGAGGAATAATAGGGCTAGGCTTATAGTGCAGTGGCAGAGAATGCAAATTCTTTTTATGTATGGGGCTCTGTGTCTCATCCTCAGCACCAAAATGGGTTGGGGAATGTTCCTATGAGCATTTATGTGCAGTTTTTTTATTTGGAAATGAGCTTTCACTTTTGGAGGCCATATATCAATTGAAGTTGCTGAGGCATATGGGAACAGTTCAGCCTTTTGGGAAATCTCCATTTCCCATTTTTTTGCACATCCTCCCCAATCCATTTTCCATCTTTATTATTATTTCTATTCTTGTGGGTATGAAGTGCTATCTCATTGTGGCTTAATTTTTGTTTTTCTCACTATAAATAGTGGAGACAATTTCTCCTAGGAGTTTCACAGTTAAGCTAATGTTTTTAGCACTTTGCTCCATTATCAGCTAGTATTTGTGTCTGATAAAAGGTGAGAATCAGCTTTATTCTTTTGTATGTATATACCCAGTTGTCCTATCACTATTTGTTGAACAGACTGTTCTTTCCCTATGTGAATGATCTTGGCACCCTTGTTAAAAGTCAATTTATAGTGACATTTTATTTCAGAACTTCCAGTTCGATGGTATTGATCCGTATATCCATTCCTTGCTCTATAACCCACTGCCTTGATCATTGTTGTTTTGCTCTAAGTTTTTTATTTTTCACCTGTCCATATATATTTTATTTTTGTTGAAGAATGCATACACATGGGAAGTTTTGTCACTTGAAAGGGTGACCATCTGTTTACCTGAAATACATGACTGGCCTCTCTGAGGATGCTGAGCTTCTTTTTTTAAAAAAATCCACCGAATGGCCAGGTGGTGGTGGTGGTGCATAATTTTTTTTTTTTTAAATGCCGAATGCCGTTTATTGAAGGAGGGAGGAGGTCTTAAATACAGGCTTACAGCACAATGGGAGAACCCTGGAGGGCAGAAGTTCACTACCGATGTTTTACAATCTTGCATCTAAGCTGTTAATGCCCAGTATGCAGGATACACAAAGAACTTTCCTTAAGCATTCAGGAGGGTGGATACCGGCAGGGAATTAGCATAGGGAGGATATCAAGATCAAGGTCAGGAAACAAAGCAACAGTTACCTAAAACGGGTGCCAGAGCCCTACAGGTCCCCCCTTTTACTAAATAGTATTGCTCTAAGTTTTGAAATTGGAAGGTATGAGAGTTCTAGCTCTGCTTTTCCAGCATTTGTTGACTGTTGTAGAACGTTGTATTTCAGTTTGAAGCCTAGCACAGAGGATCAGTTTTTGCAAAGAAGGCATCTGGGATTTTGGTAGCGGTTACATTGAATTCTTAGATCACTTGGGATGTATTGTCATTTTAACAGTATTAATTCTCTAATCCAAGAAATGAGATGACCTTCTGTTTATTTAGATTTTCTATAGTAGTCTTCATACTATGCTTTGAACTTCTTTCATTAAGCTTCTCTCTCTCTCTCTCTCTCTCTCTCTCTCTCTCTCTCTCTCTCTCTCTCTCTCTCTCCTCTCTCTCCTCTCTCTCTCTCTCTCTCTCTCTCTCTCTCTCCTCTCTCTCTTTCTTTCTTTTTCTTTTCTTTTTCTTTTGAGACAGGGTTTCTCTGTGTAGCTTTGCACTTTTCCTGGAACTCACTCTGTAGCCCAGGCTGGCCTGGAACTCACAGAGATCTGCCTGACTCTGCCTCCTGAGTGCTGAGATTAAAGGTGTGTACCACCACTGCCCGGCTAAGCTTATTTCTAAGCATTTAATTTTTTAATGTCATTGTAAATGGAATTTTTGTTTTAATATCATTTGCTTCAATCTTTTTTGTTTGTTTGTTTGTTTTTGTTTGTTTGTTTGTTTTTGAGACAGGGTTTCTCTTTGTAGTCCTGGCTCTCACTATGAAGACCAAGGCTGGCCTTGAACTCAAGAGAACCACCTGCAAATGCTTAGCTTAAAGGCATGTATCATCACCACTTTTTTTTCCCCCCCCAAGTTAGAGTCTCACTTGATTTCCAGTCTGGCCTCTACCTTATAGCAATCCTCCTGCCTTAACCTCTCAATTGCTGTTACTACGGGTATGAGCCACCATGCTTAGTTTATTTGCCAATTCCTTCAAGCAGTTTTGTTGTGTGGATTCACAATGATGTGCATTACTGCTGTTCTTCTGTTGAAGGACATTACGGTGCTCCAGTATTACTGTTTATCAGGATAAATTTCATTAAGGAGATGACCTGAACCAAAAAGTATCTAGGTACTGTAATTTTTTTAATCTAATTTAAACTGCTTGTCCTGTCCATTTACCATTTTTCTGTGTTTTCTAGTGCTTCAAATTATATAAAATAAACCGTAGTGAAAAGTGTTATAAACTCTTTATAGATTAATCCTATTATTGAATGTGTCAAAGGAGATACACATTGCTAAAAATGTTCCTAAAGCATCATTGTTCAGAAGTTGGTGGAAGAAATGTTCTGTGTTGCCCATACTATGCTGCCAACAGTGAATATGTGACTCTTGATGACCTGAGATGGTGATGGAGTGATTAATGAGCTACATCTTTAGTTTTATTCAGTTAATGTGCTTGCTGGCTACTACATTATATAAACCACACTAGGCTTTCATTTATTTTCTTTGTGTGTTTTGAATTATCTTAGAGAACAGAAAATAAATTATATTGAATTTCATTGAAGTAGTTTCATTCGTAATTGTAGATGCCTTTAGGTTTAAGGCTTATGAGAATTTGCAGAAGTTTTGTTCAAAGTAGCATATCTTGTATTATTTTCTGAATAGTGTGAAACAGTCATTTGTATTTACAGCAGGTAGATTTCTTTCCTTTCCTTTCTTCTCCTTCCCGTTATCTTTTCTTTCTTTCCCATTGCTTTTTGAGACAGGGTTTCTCTGTGTAGTTCTTGGCTGGGCTGGAACTCAGAGATACACCTGTCTTTGCCTCCTGAATGCTGGGATTAAAGATGTGCACCACTACACCCAGCTCTACAGCAGATTACTTTAGGATAGATTTCAATAAACTTTTTGGTAGCCCTGTACCCTTTATGCCGCATCTTCAGATCCCTCACAAGCAGAACAAAGCATACAGGTTCTTTGTTTGCTTGCTCTTTGTCTTATCCCAATGTAAAAGTTGATCTTGCTTGAATTCTTTTGCTGTTTTCTTTTTGGTACACAAATGTTCTCTAAAAATTTACATGTCAAACAATGCCCACTGTATTCTGTGCTACTGAGCAATCCATCTGACCTCCAAACTTAAGTAAGCTAAAGCAGAAGTTTCCTTTTTTTTCAAGCCTCAAATTTGCATCTTCTCTTAGTACATAGGTGAGAGAGACCAGTGCCCACCTTTAGCCAATGAAGCCTAGTTCAGGTTTTTTTTTGTTTTTGTTTTTTTTGTTTTTTTGTTTTTGTTTTTGTTTTTGTTTTTGTTTTTGTTTTTGTTTTTTCGAGACAGGGTTTCTCTGTGTAGCTTTGCGCCTTTCCTGGAGCTCACTTGGTAGCCCAGGCTGGCCTCAAACTCACAGATATCCGCCTGCCTCTGCCTCCTGAGTGCTGGGATTAAAGGCGTGCGCCACCACGCCCGGCTAGTTCAGGTTTTTTATCATGCTTTCTGTACTTAACAGTTCCAGCTTTTCCCCACTAATTTTGTCTTTTTCACCCATTTTACATACCAGTTTCACTTATTCTCTGATGAAAGCACCTCTCTAGTCTTAACTTAACTAGTAATTCAGTTGATCAAGCAGTACTGTAGGTGGGTTGGGTTTGGTTGGGGAGACAGGGTTTCTCTGTGTAGCCCTGGCTCTCCTGGAGCTTCCTCTGTAGACCAGGCTGGTCTTGAACTCAGAGAATCACCTGCCTCTGCCTTCCAAGTGCTGGGATTAAAGGCATGTGCTAAATTATTTTAAATTATTATTTATTTTATGTTTATGGGTGCTTTGCTTGCATGTATGTGTATGTAGTGCCCTTGGAGGCCAGAAGAGGGTTAGATCCCTCAGCTGCTGTGAGCCACTATATAGGTGCTGGGGATTGAACCGGGCTCCTCTTAAAGAGCATCTAGTGCTCTTAATTGTTGAACCATCTCTCCAGCTCCTAAACGAACCACCTTGGAGGCTGAAATATAGATGAGCTGGGAAGCAAGTCTGATTTGCTGACACCTTCTAGGAAATAATGCCATCTTAGGCAATAGGCAGGCTAGTATTTTTTAAGTATGAAACAAATTATTCTTTTTCTGCTTGGACTTGAGGAAAGCTTTTGTTTTTGTTTTTAAACCTGCCCATGTCTAAAAAGAGAACCTACTTTCATTCCTGCTTACTCAGCTGAGATCCTTTTTCCATTTCCTTTATGTTAAACAAACTCCAGCCTTCCTCTTGAGATAAGACCTACTATTTCTACATGAGCTGCTCTGGTACATTTTGAGGAACTTGATAGCTGTATTTACTTCTTTTGCTGCATGCAGTAACAAATTACTAAACATAGCTGCTTCAAACCATATCCATTCATTAACTTAATTTATGTTGGATGGAGATGAGGGTACACAGCATGGCTGCTCTCTTCTTGGACTAAAATTAAGGTATCAGCTGAGTCTGCAGTTTTTATCTGAGCCTCAGGACCTCCTGAAACTTAAGGATTGTTAACAGAGCATGTTTCTTTTGTTTACAGAATGGAGGTCCTTTTTGCCTATTATTCTTCTAGCAGATGGCTAGGAACTATTGTCACTCATAGATGCTACTGGTAGTCACTTCTGTGTTTTGTGGCCCTAGTTGACAGTTCACAGATGAATATTTGCTTTCTTCCAGGCCAGCTTGACCATCTCAGCTCCTCCTGTGGCCAGCTAGAGGAAACACTGGTTTTTTATTTGTTTTTTAAAGGTCTGAGCTGATTCACTCAAGCCATCCAGTGAATACTTCCTTAGTCATATAGCTTTGTTGTATTTTGTATCACAGGACTACCAACTCCCAGAGGAGCAGGGTTTTCACATGGTAAGACCCACTGGGTCTCATGTTACATTTCTGCCTGCCACAACAGACATTTCACATATATATTGATTTATAGTAAGCTTAGAAATTAGTTTTTCATTGGAGAGGAATAAATGTAATCTTTTTTCCTGCCTAGCTTGTATCTTTACCTAGTGTTAACATATAACATTTCAAACAAGTTATTTGGGGAAAATGTGCATGTATTATTTATCGATTCCATCTGTAAGTAGAAATAAGCTAACATTACACTAAGAGGTGGAGAGTAAAGAAGGAGAAAGAGAGTGACCTGAGGCTTTATTTTATATGAGCTTTTGCTGAACTATTAATACTACCTGAAGAAAATCATCTGGAACTCCTCTTTGAATTTTAATTGATGACTTATTGAATGATGTTTTCTAAATTTATATCAGTTGCCATCTAAGCTGTAAAGAAAAACTTTTTTTCCCCTGCCAGGTGTACAGTTCACTTGTCAGTTTCTCTGCTGAAAGTGTGAACTGGGAGGAACTGGAGATTCCTGTCTGGCCTTCTAGTCACATGGGACTTAGAGTGCATGGACATTTTGTAGGGGTGACTCAGGTCCTTCCTCTGTTAGAGCAAATGTGCCTGCAGAATACAGCATGGAGTTGATGAGTGCAGTGAGGCAGTTCTAGTGTCACAAAAAAAATGTTTAGTTATTCAAACCACATTTTCAAAGGTCCTATATGGAGTAGTGATTAGTATACTTTTTAAGTAATATGCAATATAGTTCTTTGAAAAATTTGAGTGTCTAGCGGGAACTCTGCTTTCCAAATGTTCTGTTCCTTTAACTGAAATGTACTCTTTCTTATATGAGAACATGTTTCTAGTGCTTTGTATAAACCTTGTACTATTGACTAGCATTTCACTCTGTGGTTTAGAGAACTGCATAATGTTTTTCACTGAGAATGTAGCTCATCAATTGTGAGAGCATACAAGTTGTGAAATCTAAATATAGCTACTTCTAAATTTTCTTTTGGATACATATACTTTACTAGTATATAATATAAAAATTCAAATAAATTATGTAGCTTTATATAATTTTATTTATTTATTTTTTATGTTTTATTTTTTATTTTTTTTTCAAGATGGGTTTTCTTCATGTAGCTTTTTTTGTCTTTTATCTATCTATCTATCTATCTATCTATCTATCTATCTATCTATCTATCTATCTATCTTGTATATAGAAGAGGGAGCCAGATCTCATTACAGATGGTTGTGAGCCATATGGTTGCTGGGAATTGAACTCAGGACCTCTGGAAGAACAGTCAGTGCTCTTAACCTCTGAGCCATCTCTCCAGCCCTAATTTTATATTTTAAATAGCCCCTTTAAGTATTATCAATACATATAGTTTACTCACTTAATGTATGCACTTTAGTCTTACCCCTTTCCTCTCAGCAAAACTAATTTATTTTGTCTATATAACTTTGTTTATTTTGGATATCTGTTTCACAGTTTAATCATAGAACCTATGGTCTCAGTGACTGTCATCTTTTACTTACTGTCATGCTACAAAAGGCCATGCACTCTGTAGCATTTATTATTTATTATTTTGGAATAATAGTTTATTGTAAGTCTGTATCACATGTTATCTGTTTACCAGTTGATAGACATTTGGATTGATTCTGCACTTTGTTGACTGGATAATAATACCACTGAGAACACTCTGGACAAAATTTTGTGTGGAGATACTTAATTTCTGTATATATCTAGGAGCGGAATTGTTAAATCATGTATTAATGATGTTTAACCTTTTTAAAAATTACTTAATCAAAGGATTAATTGATTGGAGGTGGTGATGTCTTGTGTGTGTGTGTGTGTGTGTGTGTGTGTGTGTGTGTGTGTGTGTGTGTGTGTAGGTAGAGCAAAGCTTGTAGAGTTGGTTCTCTCCTTCCATCATATGGTCTCAAGGGTCAAACCCAGGATATCAGATTGGTGGTGAGTGCTTTACCCATTTAGCCTTTTCATCAGCCCTATTTAATCTTTTTATGAATTTTAATATTTTTGAACATTTTATTATTTTTATGCATATAGATGTTTTGTCTATATGCATGTCTGCGCACCCGTGTGCAGTGCCTACAAAAGCCAATAGGGAACATTAGATCCTCTGGGACTGGAGTTGCAGGCATGAGCTGCAATGTGGTTGCTGAGAACTGAACCTGGTTCCTCTGTTAAGAACAGACAGGGTTCTTAACTGCTAATCCATCTCTCCAATTATTCCTCCCCTCTTTAATCTCATAGGAGTTTCTAGAATGTTATACAAAATAGCTGTGCTATATTCTTACCAGAAGTATACGTGGGCCCCATGTCTTTATCTTCCCTAACATTTGTTAATGTTGGATTTTTTAGAATTATAGCTGTCTTGGTGTGGGAAGCAATTCATTGCAATTTTGATTTCCTTTTCCTGAACGCCTGTTCTAATTTCATTTCTGTTGCTATGATAAAACTCCTTGACATAAAGCAACTTAGGGAGAAAGGATTTCTTTTTAGCTCTCAATTCCAAGTTACATTTCATTGTTGCTTGAAAGTGAAGGCAGAAACTTGAAGCAGCTAATCATATCACATCCACAGGATCAAGGAGAGAGATAAAGCATCGTATGCCTGTTAGCGCTCAGTTTGCTCTTTACACTTCAGAGTTCAGGATCTCTTGCCTAGGGAATGATACCACTCTTAGTGGCCTTGTCTTTCTTTAGTGATGAACATAATGAAGACACTCCCTTTCCTGACATACCCACAGACCGGTTTGAAATAGTTCCTCGTTGGAAGTCTTTCCAGATAATTTTAGATTCTGTCAAGTTAACTGTTTTTATTTTTTACTCTTTTGGAGGGCCCACCACCCAGCTCCCAAATAAATCACTCAGGCCTATTCTTGCTTAATAAATGCCTGGCCTTAGCTTGGCTTGTTTCTAGACAGCTTTTGTTAACTTAAATTACCCCAGCTGTTCTTAACTTAAATTATCCCATCTATCTTTTGCCTCTGGGATTTTCCTTTTCTAATTCCTGTATACCTTTCTTGTTTATTACTCTGTGGCTTGCTGTGTAGCTGGGTGGCTGGCCTCTAAAGTCCGCCTCCTTCTCTGGCTCCTCCTTTCTCTCCTCCCACTTTTTTTCTTCTATTAATTCTTTTTGCCTGCCAGCCCCACTTATTCTTTCTCCTGCCTCGTTATTGGCTGTTAAGCTCTTTATTAGACCATCAGGTGTTTTACATGGGCACATTAATACAGCCTCACAGAGTTCAACAAATTCAACATAAAAAAAGTAATACAAGTTAAAATAATATTCTACAACAATTAACAATTAAAACAGTCAAAATGACAATGATATTGATCTTTTTGTATTTTGATCATTCATTCATATAATTTTGGAAATATCTATTTTAATCTGCTACTCTGTTTTGGTGTTTGTGGTTGAACTTAGAACCTTGTTGATGATGAACAAATGCTCTACAATTGAAATACATCCTTACTTTCTTTACCCACTTTTATATTAGTGTATCATTTTTTGTTTAGTTCTAAGAGTTCTTTATGTATTCCAGGATATGCCTCATTTCAGTTATACAATTTTTAAATATTTCCTCCTATTGAATGGATTCTTTATTTTCTTGATGGTGTTTTTTGAGAAATACAAGCTTTTTCTTTGAAAGCCAGGCATGACAGTGACTGCTTAAAATTCCAAGTATTGAGAAGTATTTAGAAGACAGGAGTCCTAAATCTGCTAGCTCCAGGTCCCAGTGAAAGATCCTGTCTCACAGAATAGGGTGAATAACTTCTAAGGAATAACTCAAGATTAACCTCTAACCTCTGTGTACAAGTATTCCTACACACACACACACACACACACACACACACACACACACACACACACTTAAATTTAAAAAAGTTTTTACATTGATTTATTGAATGTGGGAGGATGACATGCCACAGTGTATGTTTGGAGGTCAGAGGATAACTTCAGAGTGTCCATTCTCTCCTTCCATCACATGGGTCCTTGAATTTGAACTGAAGTCTCCAGGCTTGGAAGCATGTTGAGCCATTTTGCCTGTTCAAACATTTTTAATTGTGATGAAGTATGGCTTATCTTTTTCTTTTATTTATTTGTTTTGGTATTGTGTGTAAAAAGCAATGCTTAATGCAAGATCATGAAAATTTTTCTTTTATGAGAGCTTAATAGTTCTGGCTCTTTCATTTACCTTTTTTTTTTTTTTTTTTTTTTTTTCCCTGAGTTGGGGTTTCTCCTGTAGTTTTGTGCCTTTCCTGGATCTTGCTCTGTAGACTAGGCTGGCCTTGAACTCACAAAGATCCAGCTGCCTCTGCCTCCCGAGTGCTGGGATTAAAGGTGTGCGCCACCACCACCTGGCTCATTTAACTTTTTAATCCATGTTAGAATAGTGTGGAGAGGGGCATTCTGCTTTTAAAATTTTTTTTATATTTATTTTTATTTATACATCTATGCGAATATGTGCCACTTGCCTTGGTGCTTGCAGAGGTTGAAAGAGGTGTTAGAGCACCTGGAGCTGGAGTTACAGAGTTGTGAGCAGCCCAGTATGGGTGCTAGGAACTGAATTTTGGTCCTGGAAGAGCAGCAGGCAGTAACCACATAGCAATCTCTCCTGCTCCACCCCCACCCTGAGAACCTTTTGTTCATCTCAGCATCATTTGTTCCAAAGATTTCTGTTTTTAAACCATTTGTATTAGTACTCTCTTTGAAAATATTTCTAGTTCCTCCCCACTCTTTTTTTTTTTAAATGTATTTCTAATATTTCTTCTGTAGAATACATTCATATGTTCTGTTTGTCTCTGTCTCTGTCTCTCAACAGGGTCTCTTTACATACCCCTGGCTGTCCTGGAACTTGCTCTGTAGACTAGATTATCCTCAAACTCACAGAGATTCACCTGCCTCTGCCTCAAGCACTGGGCTTAAAGGTGTGCACCATCATGCCTGGTCCTGGCATAGCTTCTTGATTGTGTTCATTAGGGCAGAAGGAAGTTGTCTTTTGACCTTTTGATATACTTCACAAGCCTGTAATTGGTGAGATAACTTGTCCCTCTTGATCTTTTAGATAGTTGATATTTTAGCACACTTTACAGTGCTCTTAGAAATTCTTTAAAAGAAGACCACCTCAGCTGGGTTTGTGAAGTATGCTGTAATTGTAGCATTTGAGAGACTAAGTCAGGAAGATTAGTAGTTCAAAGCCAGTGTCAGCTACATAGTAAGTTTGAGGCCAGCCTTTTCTCTAAGACCCCGTTTCTAAGGAAGGAAAGGGGCAAACCTGCTAGGGCATGTGTCAGTGTGTTCCCTAGAAGAAACTCAGCTGCCTTCTCCTGTGTGACGGCAGTAACGGGTATGGGTGTATAATTGGAGCATAATGTTACATAAAGCATAACATTACACTTGCTGTGGCGAATTGATTTGAGAAGTAGTGTCAGTTACCATGAGGTAGGTCATTAATAAAAGCTTTAGAAGAAACTGTCATCACTGGTGTGAGCAGGAGTGTGAATGTGAGGCTAAGCTACTGCTCTGCTTCAGGGAGATCTACGGGGTAGTATCCTTCAGTAGAGATACAGTGTAGACCTTCCTTGTAAAAAGAGTTGAATGACACTAATGTTAATAATATATTTAACTCGTATATAAAACATCTTAAAATTTGATACATAAAAATTTCTTTTTACCCCCCTTTGCAGAGGCCAGTTCAGGGAAAACAGTCATAGTCCCATTAGGAAGACAGCTTAACAGCCAGGCAGGCTTTGGCATCCAAACTGAGATATTATGTGTTTTCTATTGGGACATGATTAGAAGTAATAATTAACTTTTATGTAAGTTCATCCTTCATTTTGTTATGTTTTGTTTTTCAAGACACGGTTTATCTGTGTAGCTCTGACTATCCTGGAATTCACTCTGTAGACCAGGCTGTCTTCAAACTCAGAGATCCACCTGCCTCTCCCTCCTGAGTACTGGCATGTGCCACCACTACCTGGCTAGTTCTGATTTTTTAAGTAAGAAAAACTTTATAAGCTGATAGCTGAGTATACTTACCTTTTAATAATCTCCATGGGATGTTTTCTAACTTATAAAGTTGAACATCATAGGATAAGGTGCTTATTCATTATAAAAAAAATTTTAATAGCATTGTCTGAAAAAATACTGAGTCTCTGAATGAAAAGATGCTTATGAAAAATACTCCATTAATAAAGGAGGTCTCCACCCTCTGTCAGCCAATGTGATGAAGCACTGTTTGAATTCAATTAAAATGAATGGAATGGAATTTAACTTTAATGAGTGGAATTTCTTCTTAATGTGTGACAAGTTCTAGTTTTCCTCATACTAAGAAACTCAAATTTGCCTATAATGCATGGTTTGCTTTTTGTAAATAGAATTTTTTTTCCCTGCTGTTTCAGGCCAGAGCCTCAGCAGAAAGCTCCTTTAGTTCCTCCTCCTCCACCACCACCACCACCACCACCACCACCGCTGCCAGACCCAGTGCCCCCAGAGCCAGAGGAGGAGATTCTGGGATCAGATGATGAGGAGCAGGAGGACCCCGCAGATTACTGCAAAGGTGATGTGGTGGAATGGCAGGGTGGGCTTGCTTTCCTTGTAGGGCTACCAAGTAAGTTGGGGAATGGGCCAGGGGAGTTAGTGCAGTAACTACTTGTTAGTTATTAAATTAGCCTCCTAAATTTACTATTAGAATGATGACAGAAAGTGTAGGTCATAGAAATTGTAAAAGAAAAATATGTATGTTCATACATACTCTAGACACCTTACATACATTTAATCTCTACAATTAAATATAAAGGGCACAAGAAACCATCTAAGAAGAGCAATTGGAGCAGAAGTACCAGGCTCCTGACAGAAGCTAATTGTAATTTTTGTATTTGGCTTTTAGCTTTCTTCCTGTTAGGCTAAAAGGGAAACATTCCCTCCCCTTTGTAGCATTGCATTGCTCATTGTTTGTGGAAAGAAAGTGTGCATGTTGTTTACAGAGAGAGACTTTCTGGCATTGTACTTAAAGAAAAAAGACATTCTGTGGGTTGTTTCTGCTGTTACGTGGCATAGTAGGTTTTGCTTTCATCTACGATTCCACAGAAACTATTGAAGTAAAATGTTCATTTTTTTTTCCTTAGGGGTTTTTGGACTATTTAAATAGTTCATCTGGTCTTGATTTAACTTAGGTATGTGGTACCTATCCAGAAAATTGTCCATTTTCTTTTAGGTTTTCCCGTTTTGTGGAGTAGAGGTTTTTGAAATATGACCTGATAATTCTCTGGATTTCCTCAAAAAATGTTCTTTTCTTTTTCTTTTTTTCTTTTTTCCAGACAGGGTTTCTCTGTGTAGTTTTGGTGCCTGTCCTGAATCTCACTCTGTAGAACAGGCTGGCCTCGAACTCACAGAGATCCACTTGGCTCTGCCTTCCAAGTGCTGGGATTAAAGGCGTGTGCCACCACCACTCAGCTGTAGAATGTTCTTGTATTGATGCTTAAGACCAAAAATGTGCAGTTAAAACTCCTAAACAACAAGCATGTTGTGTGATGAAAATTGAGAACACCAGACACTAGAAAGCTGGCTGTACTTTGTATAGATTGGAATCTGAAGGTCTTGAAGAAAAGGAAGTTACAGTCTCTCTTTAGCTGTCTCTTGTCTTGCTCACTTGGATTTTCATTTCTTGCAATTCTGAGAGTCTGCATTGTTGATAAGATAGTTTACCTGCTGCAGATTGAAGTATGGAATTCAGATTCTGTATAACATAAGAGTAAAATGACAGAAGATGCATGTCTGAATAAACTAAAAACCCTGAGTGAATTTCTAGGCCTTTAGTGTCTTTGCAGTTTATTCTTATCTAATGAATGCAATCAGTTGTGTTGTTGGTTAAGGAATATTGTCTGCTCAGAACAAGGCTGAGTTATTCTGGTATGAAAGTATAAGAACTTAAGTTCCTGTAATCTAATTCTCTGATAGAGACAGGTATTTACCCATAGAATTAACATTTCCTTTTCTTTGTTTTTTTTAAAAGATTTTAAAATTTTGTGTGTAAACATCTACGCAGGAGTACTACATGCATACCTAGTGCCCACAGAGGTCATAAGAGGGCATCAGATTCCCTGGAACTGGAGTTTTATAAGTGGTTGTGAGCCACCATCTGGTGCAGGGAATTGACCCCAGGTCTCCTGGAAGAGCAGCAAGTGCTCTTATTTGGTAAGCTGGCTCGCCAGCACCTAGGATCACTATTTCCATTAGAAAAGATAGTGGCTCTTCTCCACCATCTGTCACTGTTATGACATCAGTAGTCTATGCTGTCTAATAAAAGAGATGCAGTTTGGAAAGACAGAAGAAGGAATTCATCATTCTCCCTGTGCATCTGAATTTCTTGGTTTGGGAAATGCAGTTGTGGTGAGCTATGGACTACTGATTTTACTGTTGACTAGTAGAAATCATTATTTAGGAACTGTTCTCTTCAGCAAACAAGTTCTTCCATGCTGGCATGAACACTGTGTGTTGTTCACTGTGTAGGTCAGGAGGTGAAGTATTTCTTCAGACCTCTGTGACCTAGCACAGGGTACATTCCATTCCCAAATAGAGCACTAAGAATGAAGGATCATTTAGATCATGTAGAAGTTATGGAATTCTAAAATTTCTAGGAGTATTAAAGTCAGTCTCAAGAAGGCATATTAGAGATGGTGACAACTTTTGTTTCACTGTGTGTGCAAGCTCACAGTTTTGTGCTCATGCTGGTGTGGTTTCACTATCAATCTCATTCTCATTCTCACTGTCACTTTTGCTCATCCTTAAACTTGGTAAGTAGCTTGTGCCTTTCATTAGCATTGCATGTGTCAGATGTCTGTGAAGTTTTGTGGTATGGACCATAACAGTTTGTCTAAAATCACTGATAGAAATACATTCAAAGAATCTGTCTATATTAGTCAGATTTCTGTTGCTGCAACAAAATTACTTGAGATAAATAAAGGGAAGAAAAGGTTTATTTTAATTTATGGTGTTGGGTTTAGAAAGTGGCCTGGAAGGAAGGAGAGAAAGGTAGATATTAGACTCCTAATAGCCAGTTCAAAGACATGCCCTACAGTAACCTAAATTCCTTCTAAAGGTTCTTTTTTTTTCCCCCAGTGGCACTGTGGGCTGGTGACCAAGCCTTTAACACATGGCTTTTGAAATACATTGAAGAGTAAGCTATAACAAAATCCTAAGAGTGGATTAGGATGTCTGAAAGGAGAATTGTGGCCTCCATGTTCTTTTTCTTCATGGATAGGGGGAAAAGCTTTTGACACCAGAACTAGGTGAACCTAAGTAATTTAACTAATTCTCCTTGCATCCTCTGAATACTTGTGCATATTTTATTATTTTTGCCTATTATCAAGTGTATTCTCCTATAAACCCCAGCACAATCCTCAGAGATCAGGAAGTTAACACTGATGTTAGCCCCATTCAGCCATTACACTTTGTTTTGAATTTGCTAGTTGCCTGATATTTCTTATTATATAGAATGATTTTGTGATAGAGTCACATTACACATTTTGATTTTCTGGTTATTTAATCTATCTGGAAGTTATTCAGTATTTGTTTGGCTTTTGTGACCTTCATATTTTTTATTTAAGGTGATGTTTCTCAGAAAACCTCCAAAGTTATAATTTGTTCTTCTCAAGTGTCCTAACAGGTGGTACACAAGTTTGATTTAGTCCCTTACTGGTGGTAGCATCACTTAATTAAGATGATGGATGTCAGGTATCTTTACTGTATTCTTTCCTCCTGCTAATTAATAGGCATTTTGTTGAAAGTTAGAGACTGAATGGATTTCTTATTCAACATATACATCCTACTTCAGCTGTCTGTCTATATGTCAGGTAGTCTCACTTATCAGAGAGAGAGAGAAAGAGAGAATTTCAGTGGGTTATCTTCCTTCCTTCCTTCTCCTTCTTCTTTTTTTTTTTTTTTTTTTTTTTTTTTTTGTCACTCATGAGTGGATACTAGATGTAAAGCAAAGGATAACCAGACTGCAATTCACAGCTCCAGGGAGGCTACCTAGTAAAGAGGACCCTAAGAAAGACACAGGGATCTCCCAATGACAGAGAAATAGATGATGACATCTACATGAGCAAACTGGGGGTGGGGGTAATGGAGAGTCTGGGGAAAGAGAACTTAGGGGAGAGGGAGGTGCCAGCTGGATCAGGAGCAGAGTGAGAGAATGGAGGGAGATACGATGATGAATGAAGACCCCAGGGAGAATAAGAAGAAGCAGAGTGCTAGAGAGGTCTCCAGAAATCCACAAAGATACCTCTACTTTAGACCACTGGCAATGGTCGAAAGAGTGCCTTAGCTGACCTGCTGTGGTGATCAGATGGCCGAACACCCTGGCTGTCATGATAGAACTCTCATCCAGTTTCTGATGGAAGTGGATGCAGAGATCAACGGCCGAGCCCCAGGTGGAGCTCCGGGAGTCCAATCACCGAGAGAGAGGAGGGATTGTATGAGTGAGAGATGTTGAGACCATGGTTGGAGGAAGCCCAGGGACAAATAGCCAAACTAGTGGAAGCACATGAACTGTGAACCAATGGAGGAGGAGCCCCCATGGAACTAGACCAGGCCCTTTGGATAAGTGAGACAGTAGATTAGTTTGAACTGTTTGGGAGGCCCCTAGGCAGTGGAGCCAGGACCTTTCCTTGGTACATGGGTTGACTTTTTGGAGCCTGGGGCCTATGCTGAGACACTTTGCTCAGCCTTGGTGTAGGGAGGAGGGGACTGGACCCGCCTTGTAGCTAGAGTTTTTCTGGTCCTGCCTGACCCACAGTCAGGACAAATCTCTCTCACCCGCCAGTCCCACAGCCACTCAGACCTAACCAAGTTAACACAGAGAGACTTATATTACTTATAAACTTTATGGCTGTGGCAGGCTTCTTGCTAACTGTTCTTATATCTTAAATCATCCCATTTCTATTAATCTATCTATAGGTTGCCACATGGCTTGTGGTTTACCATTATCTTAACATCTTTTCATGGCACGGCTGGCAGTGTCTCTCTGACTTAGCCTTCCACTTCCCAGAATTCTCCTCTCTCCTTGTCCTGCCTATACTTCCTGCCTGGCTACTGGCCAATCAGTGTTTTATTTATTAACCAATCAGTGCAACACATTTAGCGTACAGAATATCCCACAGCACTGGGCTGACTCCCCAGAGGAGACATTGCCTTAGAGGAGGTGGGAATGGGGGGTGGATTCGGGGGAAGAGCTGAGGGGGTGGAAGGGGGGAGGACAGGAATCCGTGTATGATATGTGAAATTAAGTTCATTATAAAATAAAAATACTGTTAAAAATTGTGAACTATCCATTTTCGCATAAAGGCCACTAATTATATTTCGGCTGTTGCTAAAATATTGTCATTGCTTCTCTCTGTTTGCCATGGCATTCTTTACATTGGGACTTTACTTGCCTGTTCTCTCTAGCCAGCTTGCTCATTTATGACTGTCTGTGAGGATTATGGACTCGTATCTGAAAGCCCTGAGTTTAGACCATGGCTCTTGCTTTTTGGCAAGTACCTTTAACTCTATTCTTTGATTCTTTATCTATAATATAATAATATCATCCCCTTTGTAATATGTATTATCTTGCTTCTTAAGATTTTATGCGGGTTAAAATGAGATAAACATGTGAAGTATGTGGCTTACTAACTGTCACATAGATTATTAAAGAATATAAATTTCACTTCCTTGTGTCTGTCTCTGTTCAGTCATTCCCCTTTGGGGTCTATCTTTTATATTTTTCTGATGCCCCCATTGATAACTGGTTCCCTTAGATTGTACCTGCCTGTTTTATGGAGGAAGATTTCCGTAGTCTGTGAACAGCTTTCAGCACTGGTTGTGTTTTTTATGTATGTCACCTCAGGCAGTTTTCTGGGTAGGAACTATAGCAGTAGGCTTTGTGGTTTATTCAGTTTCTACTTCTAGACCAAAGCACATGAGTTAGATATGGATATAGCCTATGAACAAACACTTCGAGGAAGTCTTATGAAATATGTACTTTCCTCATGAGTATCTGCAGAAAAGCCTGTGTCACAGAGAGTTTTTAAGATTCTCAGGAGTCAGAAGTCCATACCATTCACTCCTGAGTTGGAGTCTGTTGGGAGTCTTGCAGGTCCTTAATCAGGTAATTTTAATGTACATTAAAGGCTATGGTTTGTCCACCTAAAGTGTGTATAGAAAACTGTTTTTTGTTTTTGTTTTTGTTTTTGTTTTGGTGTGTGTGTGTGTGTGTGTGTGTGTGTGTGTGTGTGTGTGTACATATGTATACAGGTTGCTCATCTGTGTGTGCCTCTGTGCACATTCATGGAGGCCAGAGGAAGATGTTAAATGTCTATCTCTATCACTCTGCCTTGTTCTTTTGAGTCAAGTCACTCACTGAACCTGGTGGATCTCAACTGCTTTTGACTTCATGACTGGCCAATAAGCCTGCCATCCTCTGTTCTCCCTGGAGTTAATAGGTGCATGCCACCACACCTTGCCCTTATGTGGGTGCTGGGATCTGTACTCAGATCCTCATGTTTGCATAGCAAGAACAATTAACTACTGAGCCATCTTTCCAACCCATATAACATACCTCAAAAATTCCAAAAGTGCAACTAATTCTTGGCCTTTTATTCCACTCTACACTTGTGTGTGAGTCACCATCTAAGGCAACACTTTAATACATTTCTTCATGGTGTGGTGACCCCCAACCATAAATAAAATTATTTCACTGCTACTTCATAACTTTAATTTGTCATGAATAGTAATGTGAATATCTGATATGTGACCCCCAAGGGGGGGCGGTCCACCCACAGATTGAAAACTGCTAGTCTAAGGGGAAGCATTGCTTTGAATGATCTGATGTTCCTTTCTGGAACCTCAATACATGTCTGCTATACAGCGCTATTGAATGGCAACAAGAGGAACATGGGGTTTTTTGTTTGTGTTTTTATTTTTTATCTCAGGCTGTCTGCTCTGAATGACTCCCTAAGTTCTCTACAAAGCTGCCAAGTCATTTTTTGATGAGTGACAGCTTTTTAGTGTTTCATCACTGCGTCATTTCTTGAGAAACTGATTTCAACACAGTTGTGGTCTGACTTGGTATGAAAACATGTTATTTCCTTGGACATGTCTTCATGAAACCCTAATTAACTAGTAGCCTCCCCATTTTTCTTAACAGCAGTCTTCTCTGGCACAGCACTGTCAGTGATGTATAATTAGATATTTATTTAATGTTGACGCATGATCTCCTTTTTACTAATATGAAATGTTTCTGTGGTTAAAGGCTGTGTGTGTATTTTGATAATCTGACTACATCTGAGCTATCCAAGTGCAGTAAATACTTTTCTGTTCTGACAAAGGAGCTCTTAAAATTAGTAGTATGAAGCCAAGAGGTGGTGCACATGCCTTCAATCCCAGTACTCGGGAGGCAGAGGCAGGCAAATCTCTGAGTTTGAGGCCAGCCTGGTCTACAGAGTGAATTCCAGGACAGCCAGGGCTACACAGAGAAACCCTGTTTCAAGAAACCAAAGAAACTAAAAAAAAAAGAAAAGAAAAGAAAAAAGGCAATGTGTTGATTCTGTGTATGTCTGAGAAGGCAATGTGTGAGCAGGTTGACAGACCTGGAGGACTTATAAACTGTAGAATCCAGTTTTTTTCATTTTCACATTGAATCTTAAAATTGCTCCCTCATGTTCCAGAGTTCTTAGAAATGGCACACGTTTTAGTGGCAAACAGACTGTATCTTGAGAAATCCCAACAGTATCTTTAAGAGCATGCTACATACAATTATTTGTGAACTTAGACTTCCTTTCTTTGCTTTTGTATATGCGCTTTCCATCTTTGGAAAGTACAAACTGGCTAGATTTTGATATTCTGAATTTTAATGTGGTGCTTTCAGGTTTTACTGGCTTTACAATTTTCCCCAGAGTACACAGTTCATGGTATCCCAACATAAGCTGCTTCTTTACCTTTAAGAAAAAAGTAGCACTTATGTGAAACTTATCTCAGACTGTTTTATGCCAGGGTTCTTCATTGGGGAGGGGACTGATTTCCTTTTTGTGGTGTTGGGAGATTATGTATGAGACTTATCTAAGTCTGTCCTGTGTCCAGGGGTTTTCATTGAGGAGTGGAGTGGTTTCCTGTTTGTGGTGTTGAGAGATTATTTATTATTATTATTATTATTATTATTATTATTATTATTATTAATTGTTTCTGTAGTTGAGGCTGCTTCATTGGCATCTGTTGGGTAGAGGCCTAGGATGTTGTCCATCTTCTATGCTTAGTAAGTTCCTGTTTTGTAAATTACCAAGGTCCTAACAGTGTTAAGTTGAACAACTGTGTCCTTTGGAATTACTCTTTTTCTCTGTTAAAATGATGTCATGTATTCTTGTGTTTTATAGAATACAGTTGTCCATTTCTATTCTTTTAGATATACTAAAACTTGTAGTGCTGCACACAATCTTAATTAAAGAAGTATATGCTCTTGAACTTAGTTCATAAGGTATGTTTGAATTTCTTTATGGAGACTTGGGAGATTCTTGCCCATGGGTGTTGAACAGGGAATATATACTTGCCAAATAACATAGCACATAGAAAATCTTTGGTTTTCATTATATTAATATCTAAATTTTGCTCCAATAAAAAATAGCTGTTGAAGGGCCTTGAGAGGTGGCTTAGCAGTTAACACTAATAGCCATATATGCAAGAGGACCAAGTTTTAGACCTTCAGAATCCATTTGAATGCTAGGTTGACATGGTTGCCCTCCTGTAACTTCTGCTTCAGAGGGCCTAGACAGAGAATCCCCAAAGCAAGTTGACTAATGAGACCAGGTATACCAATGTTCTTTGGTTTTTACTGAGAAACCCTACCTCAAAGAATAAGGTGGAAGAGCATTCAAGAAAGGTGTTTTTTTTTTTTTTTTTAAAGATTTATTTATTTAGGGGTTGGGGATTTAGCTCAGTGGTAGAGTGCTTTCCTAGCAAGCACAAGGCCCTGGGTTCGGTCCTCAGCTCCGGCAAAAAAAAATATTTATTATGTATACAGTGTTCTGCCTGCACGTATCCCTGCAGGCCAGAAGAGAGCCACCAGATCTCATTACAGATGGTAGTGAACCACCATGTGGTTGCTGGCGATTGAACTCAGAACCTTTGGAAGAGTAACCAGTGCTCTTAACCTCTGAGCTCTCTCTCCAGCCCCCAAGAAAGATTCTTAACATCAATCTCAGTCTACACACACACACACACACACACACACACACACACACACACACACACACACACACACACACCCCTTCCCACAGGACGGATGCATTCACATATGGGGACACATATGCATGTATACCACACACGCACAAAAAGAATAAAGAGGAAATGGTTGGAAATACCTGGCCGTGTTTGGGTTGTATGATTTCTATTTTCTCTCCAATTTTTATTATTTTAAAATACAAGTGTGTGGTATGTGCATAGAAAGAAGTACAGTGTGCCAACTGTAGAATTGTATCTTTTGGAGGTAGAGTTAACAGACAGTTGTAAACCACCCAATATGGGTGCTAGGACTCAAATTCAGGTTTTCTGGATGAACATATTGTCTCCAGATCTACATTTTTATTTAACTTCTTCCTCTTTGTTTTCTTAATCGATCTTGTATTTTTTTAAAAATTGAAAAAATAATGCTTAGAAAAAAAAGAATGTTTAGTGCCCAGTGTAATTTTTGTATACAGATGTTCTCTAGTTAATGCATATTAATTGGAAATCTAATGTTACTGATGTTAGAACATGTATGTATATATGTATGTGTGTGTGTGTGTGTGTGTTGTTATTGTTTTGAGATAGTTTTATGTAGCCCAGACTGAAGTGTGTATCCAAGAATGGCTTTGAATGCCTGATCCTGCCTCCACCTCTCAAGTGCTGCGATTGTAAAATTGGCCACTGGTTGGAGAAGTGATGTGTGAAGCAAAGAACTTGTTGGAGGTAGTCCCTTGAGTTTGGCAGGCTCCTGAATGTGTCCAGGGCAGTAGTGAAGAAGAATAGTGCCTGCTGGACATGGTGCATCTTAACAGGTCCTGAGACAGGAAGCCAGATGTATAGCTTAGCTCTGCAGGTGAGCAGAGGTGCCTGCATTCTTTGTCAAGCCATAATAGCAATATTCTGTTGTACTTTTTCTGGGCCATTTCTTCTATTAAACATTGTGTTTTGTGTTAATGGTTTGTAAGCTGTTAAAGTTGGAAAAAAATAGTGTTATAGACATCACAATGTCATATTTTGTATATATATGAAATATGTATATATATAGAATAAATAACACACATGTCAATTACCTTTTTATTTTATTGATTTCTCTCTCTCTCTCTCTCTCTCTCTTCTTCTTCTTCTTCTTCTTCTTTTTTTTTTTTTTTTTGCTTTTCGAGACAGGGTTTCTCTGTGTAGTTTTGTGCCTTTCCTGGAACTCACTTTGTAGACCAGGCTGGCCTTGAACTCACAGAGATCCACCTGCTTTTGCCTCCTGAGTGCTGGGAATAAAGGTGTGAGCCACCACCGCCCAGCCCAGTTACCCTTTTACAAATGAAAAATAATTTGGGGATTATTAGCAGAAACCATGAATTCACTATTGTCTGGGGGGATGTTTGTTAAATGTAATACTTGGTAGGGCTGTTGAGAAAGCAGCTAGAATTTCAAACCTAGGAACCAGAAAGAAATATAAACAAATAGTACAGTAACAACTTTAACTTTGCCCAAAGGCCAGAGAGGTCTGGCTTTCATCATTGTTTTTGAGAAATGAAATTTAGTCTCTTAAAATATCCTTTCTTAAAAATACCGTGGTTTATATGAGGACCTTGGGTCACACCAGATCTTTTAACTTAACAATATGGACTTGACCTCTAGAGGAGCTGGAAGTTTGATTTAGCTTGAGGCAGTCAATCAAATACAGGAGGCTGAGGCTCCAGTCATCAGTCCTGGTTGGAAACATTCTGTGGTAACCCTTGAATTCACTCTCCCTGATCCTGAGCTTTGTGTCTCTTCTTAGTCTAATTTTAATCCATTTGCTGTAATAAATTATAAAATGTATTGTGAGTTCTTCTTGGCAATCATTAATCCTAAATGCAATGTGGTTAGAAGGTGAAGGTAGTCTCATAGGCTATTCCCAAACTTATGAAAGTAACAGACTTCATAGATAAAACAGACCATGTAAAAGTTGGTAAATGTGATTTAGACAGGCTGTTAATGACAGGCCTTTGAGAAATGGGCTTGGAGAAGGCATACATAAAATACAAATGAAGTCTGGACAGTAAGAGAGCAACTAAGCTTTGTGCTCAACTTAGCATGTACCAGACTCAAAACTGCAGATGGTATCAGTATTATTCTGAGTGAAAGTTTGAGTACATTCAACTGTATAATCTGGGTGTACTGGATGGTATTGTATGTCAACTTGACATCAGCTAGAGTGATGCAAGGAAGGAGCCTTGGTTGAGGAAATGCTTCTAGGAGAGCCAGCTGAATGACATTTTCTCATTTAAGTGATCAGTGGGTAAGGGCCCAGCCCATGGTAGGTGGTACCCATCCCTGAGCACCATGGTGGTCCTGGGTTCTATAAGAAGGTGGGCTAAGCAAGCCATGGGAAGCAAGCCAGTAAGCAGCACCCCTCCATGGCCTCCACATCAGCTTCTGAGTTCCTTCAGTGATGAACAGTGGATGTGGAAGTGTAAGCCAAATAATCCTTTTCCTATAACACGAATTGCTAAATGGTCTTATAAAAAAAAACTGGAGCCAGATATTAGGGTAAAAACTGAGAGATCATAAAAGCAGAAAGAAGCCAGCCGTGGTCTTACCACTTGGAAATACTTAGCCCAAGAGAGCTACTTCCTGTATTCCCATGCCTATATGCCTTTCTGTTCTGCATCTCACTTCCTCTCTCCCCCCAGCTACATCACTTCCTGTCTGTCTGTACAGACCTCTATGGTTAGTGCTGAGATTAAAGGTGTGTGTCACCATTCCTGACTTCTATGTTTAATAGCGGCTTGCTTTTTCCTCTGATTCTCAGATAAGCTTTATTAGGGTGCACAATATATTGGGGAACACAATATATCACCACTCCTCCCCAAATTGCTTTTTGGTCAGGGTGCTTCATTGCAGCAATAGAAGCCCTATAGATGGCCTTTTCATAGATATATGCCATTTTATTCTGACTGCTCTTTCCCTTCAGTCATTCTAAATGTCAGTAGCTCTTATCTCCATTTCTCATCTTCTATAGCCCATAGAAGAAGATTCTACTAGGTCTGGGCTGAGGTCAGCCTGTGCTGTCTGACATACTCTTCCTGCTCTTCATTCCTTCCGTGCTGCCAGGACCTGTATTAGAGTATGACAAAGCAGTAGTCGCATTCAGACCACATGCCTTCCCAGCTCTCCTCAGTTGGTTTCATACCTGAACCTGCCCTCAATCTTCATCTCACTGGCCTTTCTGATTTATTGCTTAGCATTTTGTTTTATAGACCACAGTCACTGGGTCACTTCTGCTTTATTTCTTCCTCCATTTCTCCCATAAGCTCACTGGAATGTAACTGGCTGTTTCATCTCTCCCCCCCACCCCCCCCCCCCACACACACTTACAAACTATGGCCGCAGCAGGCTTCTTGTTATCTAGTTCTTATATCTTAAATTAATCCATTTTTATTAGTCTATAAGTTGCCACGTGGCTCGTGGCTTACTAGTACCTTGTCATGGCGACAGCTGGCAGTGTCTCCTGACTGGCTGCTTTATTTTTTTTCGGAGATGCCCCTGCAAATCAGTTCTTACTTCTGCTCCTTGGAGTGCACTGAAGATTTTATTACTTTGAAAATCATCTTAGGGTACATATCATTTCTTCCAAGAAGATGGATTCTGGAGATAGACTACCTGTATTAGTTTAAGGGCCTAGAGATCTGGCCTGATCCTGGTCATACAGATAGCGTAGAGATCATTTATGCTACTAGTTACCTCTGGTCCTGATTGTGGGAGGCTGAGGGAGCCCCTGGCTGTAAGGGTCATTGAGATTACTAGCCACCTCTGGTCCTGGTTGTAGAAGCTTAGTATGACCTTGTCCAACAGATAATTCAGATTACCAGGCTGTTAAGCACCTCCAGTTCTCAGCTTTCTAGATGGAAGAACAGGTTTTACAACCATTCCTTTGTGAGGACAATCCTGTGTACTTAAAACTCCTGGTTTACCTGGAGATCCATGGGCACAAGGACCATCGTGCTATACTCCCAACAGATAATGGCTAAACTGGAAAGTATTAATTTTAGATGATAAAATTAAGAATGAGGCTTTTGCAGTATAGTTTTATGTAAGCTTGACACAAGTTAGAGTCATTTGGGAAGAGGGAGCCTCGATTGAGAAAATACTTCCATAATATTGCCTGTAGGCTAATTTGTGGGGTGTTTTCTTGATTAATGGTTGGTGTGGGAGATCTCAGTCCACTAAGGGTGGTGCAACCCCTTGACAGCTGGTCTGAGTTGTATGAGAAAGCAGGCTGAGCAAGCTATGGTAAACAAACCAGTAAGTAGCCATCCTCTATGGCCTTTGCTTCAGCTGCTGTCTCAAGGTTTCTGCTTGAGTTCCTGCCTTGGCTTCCTTGATACTGGCTTAAAATCTGAGTTTCAAATAAAGCCTTTGCTCCCCAAGTTGCTTTTGGTCATGGTGTTTATTACATCAATAGGAAGGCAAACTAGGACAAAAACTCATGCTAGGGGCAGGGTATTGCTTTGACAAACCCAATCATGTTGTTGAGAAGACTTTTGAACTTTGGGCTGGAAAAGCTGTTGAGTGCTTATAGCTTAATGGGCTGTTCTGTGGGAGCTTGGAAGAATGCTGAGAGCAAGCCAGTGATCTTACAGGTTTTTGCCTTGAGTTTATGCCTTGGCTTCTCTGGGTAGACTATGACCCAAGATACATAAACCAAATAAAGTTTTTCCTTTCCAAGTTGCTTTTGGCCATGGTCTTTTTCACAGCACTAAAAGTAAACTAGGACAAGTTTCAAAAGTCAGTTTTATTTTCCATATATATGGAAATAAAAATTTTAATTTTAAAATGAATGAAAATATGCTTTAGCTAGAGTATTGTAACATTGTTGTAGTTTGCTTTCTGTTGCTTCGATAAACACCATGAGTAAAAGCAGCAGTCTATCACTGAAGGAATCCAGGACAGGAACTCAGAGGCAGGAACCATGAAGGAATGCTACTTACTAGCTTGCTTGCTCTGGCTTCTGCTCATTCAGCTTTTTCATATAACCCACAATCACTTATTGAGTACTGGCACTATCCACAGTGGGTTGGACTCTCCCATACCAATCAACAATGAAGAAAATGTTCCATAATCATGCCAATAGCCAGTCTGGTCAAGGCAACTCTTCAGTTGGTGTTCTCTCTTCCCAGGTGACTTTAGGTTATGCCACATTGACAATAAAAACTAACCCGCACAATGCCAGTGTGAGTCAGTTGCTATGTGCTATGATATTCTCTTCTACCTTGTAAACCAAAGTAGCTTGGAAATAATTATAGATCTAGAGTGAGTGAATGGATTTAATTTTTAATTCGGTTTTGAGATCTAGAATGCATGTAATATCATTCTTAGTTTGAAACAGCCAGGCAGATGCTTTGCTATTTTATTCTAAAAGTTTTTATTATTAAAAGAATATTTTTACTCATTAAAAAAGAAAATTCCCAGTATTTCTCATGTGGATTCTGGTTTCTGAACTGGATTTTCATCTAACTAAGACTTTTTTATTCTAAAATTGCTTACGTTTCCCCAGTTCATAATTTGATAGTCTTTTATTTATCTAGAACATAATTAAGAACTAAGGAGTGAGCCTGAAGACTTTGAGCTCACCAGTGTCCCAAGTTGATATTTAAAAGTATCCATTTTAAATTAATCAATTGGTGATTAATTGCTTAATTATGTGAGGCTGTTTAATTATGTAAAATTAATGATCTCATATAATGCTGCTATTCCACTATTTCCCACCATGCAAGCAAGAGAAGGTAAAGAACAGAAAAGATGGGGCTGAAGTGATAGCTCAGTGCTTAAGAGCACTAGTTGATATTGTAGAGTATTGGGTTCAGTTCCCAGCACCCACCTGGCTGTAGATGAAATTCTAAATGGTCTTATTAAATAAGAAATGCAGAGCCAAATAAAGAGTTAAAACCTAGAGATCAGAGCAGTAGCCAAGAGCTAAGACCACCTTATCTTACTACTCTCTGACTGTAGAGAGAGAGAGAGAGAGAGGAGAGAGACCTTCTTCCTGTGTCCTGTCATTTTATTACCTTTCTGTTCTGCTTTCTCATTGGTTCTAAACCCAACCACATGACTTCCTCATCACTGCCTGTCTATACAGACTTCCAGGTCTCTATGGTTTGTACTGAGATTAAAGGTTGGGGTCACTGATTGGCTGTGTCCTTGAACTCACAGAGACTCTGCCTGCCATGTGATCGGATTAAGGGTGTGTGCCAAATGGCTTGCTCTTAGCTCTGATCCCCAGGCAGCATTATTAATAAATAAATAAATCATATTTCAGCACAAATAAAATATCACCATACCTGGCTGCTTACAACCATACATAACTCCATTTTCAGGGAATCTGATGCCCTCTTTTAGCCTCCATGAGCACTAGGCATGTACATGGCAAACATATATGCAGATAAAACACACATACAAATACTATATGAATAATAAATCTAAAAAAACCTGTAAAGATGTGAAAGTATGAAAATCACCAAGGACTAATAAATATTGAACTAGGTGCAGTGATTAAAAATACTTGGTATAAAAATGGTGTGATCGCTGGGCGGTGGTGGCGCACGCCTTTAATCCCAGCACTCGGGAGGCAGAGGCAGGTGGATCTCTGTGAGTTCGAGGCCAGCCTGGGCTAACAAGTGAGTCCCAGGAAAGGCGCAAAGCTACACAGAGAAACCCTGTCTTGAAAAACCAAAAAAAAAAAAAATGGTGTGATCATATATATTAGATTGTTGGAAGACTTTTCTGTAATGTAAAAAGAACAATAAAGTAATATAAAACATGAAAACAACACGAACACTCCTACCGTGTATTTGGTTTCTGCAGATAATGTTTTTCCATTGAAGGTTAAATGATATAGCAGTGTTTTTCATAGAACAGTGCTTTAGATTATTCAGTCAAAGAAATCCTGAAGAGAGAAATGGTTGTATCTGATATTTAAGAAATAATTGAGAAAGAAAAGAAAATAAATAAAAGGAAAATTTGGTATTAACTTTTTAATTATTTAATCTGAGGCTTAGAGGGAATTAACATACTTAAACATTCAGCAAAATAAGACATTTAATTGTATATAGACATATACAAGAAGCTTGTTATGTAAATTCTATGTTGAAAAAAAAAAAAGAGCAGAAACCTGAGAACTATTGAACTTACATAGATTATTTGAACTAGAAAGAGATTTTAGAACTGGGCAACATTCCAGACCAAACATGGTACAGAATGTCACATTTGCAGGTTATATTTACATTAGGAAGAAAAGGAAGTGTGTGTCAAACAGAAATAACTTGCTTGCCTGCAGTTGGCATTTGCCTTACATGGTCATGTTTGGGTGGCTTTCAGCCTCTGCCTGAGACCCAGTTTCTCTGTAGATACACTCATAGGCTGGTCTGCAGTTTGGTTAACTGTCATGCTAGGTGATGTTTTCATATGTGGTGTCTACTTGAAAAGTGTATAGAGACTGATTTAGGATAAATTAATTTTGTTTCATTGAGACCCAAGTAAATATATTTATTATCTGATGTTAACTAATATGCATTTTTAGAATTCTTAACACCCCCACCTGGGTTCATTAAAAAATGTGTCTAAAGCAGTCAGTCTTATGGAAATGAGAAACAATCATGATGAGTCTAGACTTCAGTGCACACTAAGATTTCAATATTGGCCTTCCTCAGAATGTGACTTGTGTTTTCTTTGTGGACACTCATTTATGAGAATGTTTCTAGAAAAAAACAAATTTCAATCCTGACTTTGTGGTACAGTCCCACCATTTTAGAGGTGAAGGCAGGGGGATATTTTTGAGGTGGGGATGAGGTGAGAGAGAGGAGAGAGGTAGGGGAGAGAGAGAGAAGGGAAAAAAGGAAAATAAATGTCTGTGTGAGTATGTTTTAGAAACTTTTACTGCATTCCCCAAACTATTGCAGTGACACATACAACAAATTGTTTATTTAGCGTTGTCTCATTTTTAGCCTAATTTATAAGGACAGAGCCAGCGGAGTATATTGACTTCTTAAATGTTTGTGGTTATCATGATAGGTTTTCTTGGATTTTGTAATGTCACAGCTCACTATATTTTCTGTTTTCCTTTAATGTCATACTTTTAAATTTTGCAGATTGATAAAATATGTCCTGCAGTTTGTTTTTTTAGCAGTATTATTGGATGATATTACTTGAGGTACATTTAAATTATTGACTTTCTCCTTGTCCAGTCTTAAGAAGAATGGTGTGGGGGAATCTTCTTTTTTATTTTTTAAAAAGATTTATTTATTCATTTATTCACTATGTATACAGTGGTCTGCCTGTATGTATGCCTGCAGGCCAGAAGAAGGCACCAGATCTCATTGTAGATAATTGTGAACCACCATGTGGTTTCTGGGAATTGAACTCAGGACCTCTGGAAGAACGGCCAGTGCTCTTAACCTCTTGAGCCATCTCTCCAGCACTGGGGGGAATCTTCTAAGAATAAACTTTGCTAGTTTCTCCCCTCAAAAAGCAAAGTCCAAACTCTTATATAACTGGAAAGGATCTCCTCAGCCAGAGCTCAGTACATTCTCTCTTTTTCTTAATGTCAAACAGAACGACTTATTTCGCTTAAACATGTCTTCATGACTTCTTTGTGCCACTCGTTCTCTCTCTCTCTCTCTCTCTCTCTCTCTCTCTCTCTCTCTCTCTCTCTCTCTCTCATGCTCTCTCGCGCGCTACAACATTATACCCTACAGTTTTAATTTTAGCTTGTTTGTTTGTTTGCTTCCCTGCCCCCTCCTATTTTTCTGTTTATCCCATGGTATTGTTTTTGTTGCAGGACTGGGTATAGATTGTGCTTACATCAGGAGCAGGGAAACATGTCAATTTTGTCTCACATATTTATAGACATTAGTGTATACATATTGATTCTGTCCCTGTCATTTTTACAGGCTATTATATAATTCGCTTTGTTTTACTTCATAGTATATCTTGAATATTTTTTTCACATCTACATTAAAATAATGTTCATTAGTTTTCCTTTTTTGTGGATGCTATATGATACGATATTGAGTGAACATACTTTACTTACTTTTACTAATGATAATCAAGATTTTATATATATTGATATTTTGCCTGTGCGAGGGTGTCCACACCTGGTGTGTGTGTGTGTGTGTGTGTGTGTGTGTGTGTGTGTGTGTGTGTGTGTGTGTGTGTGTGTGTGTGTGCTTTGTTGTTTCTTTGAGATGGTCTCTATGTATCCCTGGCCAGCTTTTTTGGGCATTTTAAAAAGCATTTTAAACTACTTGTTGGTTCCCTAACTTAAAACCATGTGGTCTGAGGACCTTGTTTATGTGACTGGAATCCTATTGTTTTTATTGAAACGTGGTTTATGACCCATTGTATTCTCTCTTTTGACTGTATGCCCTTGAGAGTATTACTGAATGTATTCTGTAAGTATCCACCAAGTCAGGTTGATCCATAATGTGTTCAAATCTTCATGTCCTTACCAAATTCTGACTGTCATATTTCATCGATTTGGTGTTGAATGAAGTTTTGAGTCTGACACAGAGTTTGTTTGTTATCTTGTGCTGTTTCTTTTTCCCTGTTGGTCCACCTCCCCTTTCTTTTCTTTTAGAGATTTATTTATTTGTATGTGTATGGATGTTTTGCTTATGTGTATGTCTTTTTACCACATGTGTCTGGTGCCCAAGGATATCATAAGAGAGCTTGAGAACCTCTAGAACTAGGGTTACAGGCAGTTGTGAGCCACTATGTAAGTGCTGGGAATTGAGACTGGGTCTGCTGAGCCTTCTGTCCAGATCCTGTCCCTCCTTTAAGACGTATGTTGGTGATGACTCTATAATATTTCTTTAGTCTTTTGAAAGCTTTCAGCATAAAGAAATCTCACAGTCAGAAAATAGAGAAATTATTATCAGTTTAAAAGGAAATAATGCTGATGTTATTTTAGGTAGGGGATAAAGGGAATTTGCTGAAAATCCAGACTATTTTTTATCATGGATTTCTGAACTTTTGATTGGCTTATATAAATAGATGTGGGCTTTTGTTTTTGTTTTTGCTAGGCAGGGGGAAGGGAATTGTCTTTGGAGTCTTGTCCACAGTATAGCTAGAACTTTTGTAGTTTCTTAGGTGCCATAGAGGGAGAGGAGGAGAAGCCACAGTAATGAAATTAATGATTACTTAGCAGTTCATTCTTGTTCCCCTTTATTTATAATTTTACCTTGTGGTGATATTGTGTTCCCCAAAATATTGTTCACCCTAATAAACTTATCTGGGGTCAGAGAACAGAATAGCCACTAGACAGACATAGAGGCTAGAAAATGGTGGCACACACACCTTTAATCCTAGCCTTCTGGAGGCAGAGATCCATCCGGATCTCTGTGAATTCAAGGCCACACTGGAAACGGCCAGGCATGGTGACTCGCACCTTTAATCCCAGGAAGTGATGGCAGAAAGCAGAAAGGTATGTAAGGCATGAGGACTAGGAACTTAGAGCTGGTTAAGCTTTTAGGCTTTTGAGCAACAGTTCAGCTGAGATTCATTTTGGATGAGGACTCAGAAGCTTCCAGTTTGAGGAAACAGGATCAGCTGAGGAATTGGAGAGTCGAGGTTAGCTGTGGCTTGTTCTGCTTCTCTGATCTTCCAGCATTCACCCCAATACCTGGCTCCAGGTTTGTTCTTATTAATAAGACCTTTTAAGATTCATGCTGTATAACCTATATTTTTTTTATTCAAGAAGAAAAGAAAAACTTCTACATCTGATCCTAGTCAAAAGGCTGAGAAGTAGTAAGACAAAAAATCTAAATGTGTGATTTTTATCTTAGTTACTATGATAATGAAATATAGATTGTTATTCAAACTCTCAAGTCCTTGACCCTTTCTAGAACTTTGCTCATGCCAGGAGCTGGGCTGTGTATAGAACCATTATCTTGCATTTCTTTTTTTTTCCCTTTTGGATGAAGCAGCAAAAGTAACTCCAGAGAGAGATAAAGCCTTTAACTGTTCTTAGTATTCCTTGCATGCTGACAGTGTGACAGACCTGGCCTGCCTAACATGCAAGAGGCGCAAGTTAGATGTGGAGTCACTGGAGTGTCCTTCTTCTCTTATTTCCCTGGTGCCAGTTGTGTCATTGTGGACCTACCGTGAGGCCTTCTTATCTTTCAGCAGCATAGTAGGTTCAGGAGATACCCTGACAGTCAGGATTTCCCTTTGTGGGAATTAAGTGAAAAGAGAGTCAGCTAAAAGAGCCTGATTTCTGAAGAAATCAAGGAGACTATACAGACTACTGATCTGAAATATATATTATGTTAACTGTTTAGCAAAATGGGAATTGTTTTATATTGTTAAGTTTTTCTTTTTATTTAAAAAAATTAACTTCTGTGCTGTTCTTGTATTGTTGATCTATTTTTTAGAGATATTTTAACTGTCAGTGTGCTTCCAAGAGTCTAGACTCAGGGCTCATAGAGAACAAGAGCTGTGGTACATGTGTGAGATTACAGTGGAGATGGTCTCCCTCCAGTTTTGCTCACACTTATACATTTTGGCTATGTGAGTGAACTTGAATCTAGAACATATACTAGTGGTAGATTGTTTTTTAAATCTAGAGATGTAAGCGTTAGCAATAATATGCACTTAAGTAGCATAGACTTTAAATTTAACCACTCATTGTTCCTCTGTACTAAGGCCCGGATAATGAGTTTATATCCAGGTTTTTCCATGGCTAACCTCTTATCCTCCTAGACCAATTTTTATATCTCATAAAAATGATACCATAATACTGCTCTTTAGCCTAGTTTACTTAAGATGTAAGGTAAAGCTGGGCATGGCTGTACCTCCTTTAATCCCAGCACTTGGAAGGCAGAGGCAGTAGATCTCTGAGTTTGAGGCCAGCCTGGTCTGCAGAGTGAGTTCTGAGCCAATAGTGCTACATACCCTGTCTCAAGAAAATAAGGAAGGAAGGAGGGAGGGAGGGAGGGAGGGAGGGAGGGAGGGAGGGAGGGAGGGAGGGAGGGAGGGAGGGAGGGAGGAAGGCAGGCAGGCAGGCAGGCAGGCAGGCAGGCAGAAGGCAAAGTGCTTTTATTGTTGTTGTTTGCACCAGATGCCAATGAGGCATCCTCCTCTCCTTTGACAGTACCTTACACAGGGTACCTACTGTTTCTCTTAATTTTTAATGTGTTGTGGCAGAGATGGAGGTTGGGGGAAGGGTATTGAGAGAAACAGGGCTAGTTGGGAAGTAAATTAAGATGTATATCACACAATTCCTTATACATAAACCAAGTATGCAGAAGTATGTAGAGTTGAAAATCTCTATCAGCTGCTTTTCTATATGCATAGGAAAATTTGAACTTATTAAGAGCAGTATTGCAGTGTCAAGCTGATGTACCTATGTGTGCACTTCTTGACTTAAACTGTCTAATTTTCAAGAGTTCTACACAGTTTGTTGCCTTTTCAAATTTTATTAAAAGTAACAAACAAAAAACCTAATGAGAATTCATAGGATATTTTTCTACTTATAAAAGGGTAATCTTTAGCTGGGCAGTAGTGGCAACAGGAGGCAGAGGCAGGCAGATCCCTATGAGTTTGAGGTCAGCCTAGTCTATAGAGGACAGACAGGGCTACACAGAAAAACCCTGTCAACTCCACCCCCCCAAAAAAAGAGTAATCTTGAAACATACATTTTAAGCATTTTAATCTGATTGTTAATGAGATGCATTGCTGTTTTCGTGAGATGTTCAATTTTCTTTTTTCTCTTTAAGGTGGCTATCATCCAGTGAAAATTGGAGACCTCTTCAATGGTCGATACCATGTCATTAGGAAGCTAGGATGGGGGCACTTTTCTACTGTCTGGCTGTGCTGGGATATGCAGTAAGTGTTCCTTGTCATTATATGCTCTTGAGTTATGTCTAAAGCGATGTATCAAGGCTCATCCTACCCTGTTGTAGCAGGTTGGGTGCTGCAGCAGAGGGCCCTGCAGCCAACTATACTAGTACCCTTCCCCCTAGTTTTACATTCCTTTGCTTATATTTTTTTCAATTGCTCATTTAGCTTTGTTTGTGATCTTGTTTTTTGAGATGGCTTTTCATCAGAGCTGTGTACTTTTCTGTTCATATCAGAAAAAAAAATACAAACTGAAAATGTGTAGACCTTTCAATTCAGTATTTTGTGATATTATTTAAAAGCCACATTACATAACAGGAAATGTCATTGTTGCTCAGCACATATATTCATGTGTAATTGTGTTTGTGTACTTGCACCTACAGGAATTGAAACAAATGTTATGAGTGTCTGTGTTAGCTGACCATTTTCTTGTCTACTCTATGTTAATTATAATTAAAACAGCAAAACATAAGAGTTATTGTTTTAACCTATGCACCCTCTGTTTATCTCATCCAAATTCAAAAAATGCTATTTTTAATTAAAAAATTATTAACTGTATATATGTGTGCATGATGTATGTGTGGGTGTGTAACAGTACATTTGCCACAGCATGAAGACAACTTTGTAGAGTCATTCTTCTACCTTTACATAGGTCCTGGGGATCAAATTCAGTTTGCCATACTTGCCTGCAAATGCCTTTACCTGCTGAGCCATCTGGATGGTCCCCAAAATACTGCCTGCCTGTGTGTGTGTGTGTGTGTGTGTGTGTGTGTGTGTGTGTGTGTGTGTGTGTGTATGTATGTATGTATGTATGTATGTATGTATGTTTTTCGAGACAGGGTTTCTCAGTGTTATCTTTGACTATCCTGGAACTCTTTGTAGACCAAGCTGGCCTTGAACTCAGAGATCCACTTGCTTCTGCCTCTGGGATTAAAGGTGTGTATCATCATGCCTGGCATCCAACATACTATTTAAAAAAACCAGTTATTGAAAGTTTAAATTTATTGTCTACTAATAGGCTACATCTCACTATAACAATCACTTCTTTTGCTGATTATGTAAATAACTATGCTTTTTTTTTTTTCCTTCTTCTAAAGAGGGAAAAGATTTGTTGCAATGAAAGTTGTAAAAAGTGCCCAGCATTATACCGAGACAGCCTTGGATGAAATTAAATTGCTCAAATGTGTAAGTAATCAATAAATATGAATGATATTAAAAAAAAGTAAGTGACTAACCAGTGCTTTACTCTGTGATCTCTGTATTATAACACATTTTTACTTTCACTTTTTAAAAAACAGTGTTATTTCAGGTGCCTGTAGACTTTTTAATTGTTGCTGTGCCCCCTCTGTACAAGGTCTGTAGGATCATTTAAAGTTACTAAGTATGTACCTCTCCTACGCTGATTGGCTGGAGATTTTTCTGGGTGATACTAAATGAAAGTAGAATTTTTTATAAGTTCAAATCTAAGTCTCTTATTTGAAAAAAAAAATACCTTGTTGATTGGTATAATGAAAAAAAATCCATTTACTATTATTATTATTATTATTATTATTATTATTATTATTACTACTACTACTACTAAAATTTATTTAACAGTGTGTGCATGGAATCAGAGATGTTGGCTCCTGATGGAGCTGTAGTTAGAGGCTGCCCAGGTGCGAGACATGGGTGCTGGAAAATGAACTCAGGTCTTCTGGAACAGCAATATACATTCTTAGCTGTGGAGCCAATCTCTCCAGCCCCAACCTCCATTTTAAACTTCTGTAGTGGTTGGACATGCACACTTGTGCACATTTGTAATTGCAGCACTCAGAAACCTGAGACTGAAGATTGAGGAGATACAGGCTAGCTTGGGTTGATAACCAGCATTTCATTTGGGAAAACCAAAAATGAAAATAAAAAATGCCAACTCTTTTGTTCTTTTATTTGTTTTACTTTATATAGGTTCGAGAGAGTGACCCAAGTGACCCAAACAAAGACATGGTAGTCCAGCTAATTGATGACTTCAAGATTTCAGGCATGAACGGGATACGTATCCTTTGCTTTGTGATCTCTGAATTATAACACATTTCCTTTTGTTTTCTCTTTTAAAAAATAGGGTTATTTCAGGTGCCTGTAAACTTTTAATTGCTGCTGTGCCCCCTTTGTATAAGGTGTTCAGGGTCATCATAAAGTTTTTAAACATGCACCTCTCTTGGTCTGGTTGGCTAAAGATTTGATTTTTTTTACTCATTTTTTTAGGTTCTTTTGGATGTATTAGCATCTTAGAAATGTAAAAAAATACTGGCTTGATTGGAATGAAGTTAACTATTGGTTTTCTAAAGTTAGTGTTTATTAATTATATAAAATGAGAGATTTTATCATATTTTTGTAGATGTATGTAATGTAGTTAGATTGTTTTCATTCTCTCATGACTATTCTCTTATCTTGTTCCCCCAACCTTTATTTTGATTTTATCTTTTATATGATTTAATATTTTATTTATATAAAATATTATTGACTTTTTAAATGTAATTGTAGTTGTTTCTTTACAATGGTGGATGGAAAAATATTCTAGCACTTTTTTGTTACAGCCCCTTACATGACTCGTGATTATTTGTACATGTTATGGCTAAGGTCTTTTGGCTTCTTTCAGATCTTTTGTTATTTTCTTTATATCTTACTTGGAGCAGATCCAACATTTATCGTCATATTTGACCTGAAACTCCAGAAACCTTATGTCAAGGCCTTAAGTCTCAGTTAAAGCCTAAGAACGACATCCAGTGCCTGTACCTCCTCTATCATGATCTTTCGGAGGAAGAAAACTCCTTTTGGAACAGGTCTTTCTTTATATTTTTCCTAAAAATTCAAAACCCAACATGGTAGTTCATGGCTGTAATTGCTGCACTCTGAGGCTGAGGCAGAAGGCTCAAGAGTACACAGTCAGCTTGACTAATAGCAAGCTTTAGGCCAGTCTGGGTTACAGTAGACATTGTCTCCACAAACAAACCCAAACCTGGAAAACAAATAATTTTATTCTGGGATACTGGGAAGTACAAAACCTTACTGATGTTATCTCAGCATTTGCTTCCAGATGATTCCTGGTAGCTGATAAGTTAATTCTCCCAAACAGTAGGCAAGCAGGTAGGCTGATAATCAGTACCACACTCTGAGTGCCCACTTGTCCATGTGAGCCTTTCTGTTTAGGGCAGGGCAGCTATTCATTGATTGTTAAACTCGTAGAGCTTTTCCTGAGAGGAAGAAGGAAGATTCTTTAGAGAAAATAACACACATATATACACGTGCACCTTTTACTGTTAACTAAAGTGCTAAGAAGCCATTATAGTCCACATGTGTCAATACTTTGAGAAGATTTGCATCTGTCCTTGTATTTGCCATTAACTTCAGATTTTAGTCCCTATTTTTTATAATAAGATTGGGAAGTAAAACTACATCTTTTTGACCTATAGTGTACAAGTTCTTCAACAGAACAGAAACATTTATAACTTTTTTTTATTGAAATATTTTTATTATTAGCTATCATGATGATATGGTAAATCCAGATATTATAAAAATTAGTAAGTCAATAATTTTGTGATAGTAACTACAACAGAAGCAATGACCAAATATTCTCAGAGGCTTTCAGAACTACTTAAAAATCTCTTGTGAATATCATTAATGTGTATGATCTATTTGCTGACTTATATTTAGAGCAGTGATTCTCAACTTTCCTAATGCTGCAACTCTTTAATTCAATTCCTCATATTGTGGTGACCCCCCCCCCAATAAAATTATTTTCATTGCTACTTTGTAACTGTAAATTTGCTACTGTTATGAATTATAATGTAAGTATCTAATATGCAACCTCAAAGGGATTGAGAATCACAGGTTTGAGAGAGAACCACTGGTTTAGAGGGTCAGTGATTGGGCTAGAGCTTCTGGATTTGTTTTTGTTACTTGTTTTGTTTTCTTTTTGAAGACAGGGTTTCTCTGTGTAACAATCCTGGCTGTCCTAGAACTCACTCTGTAGACCAGGCTGGCCTGAAACTCACAGTGTCTATCTCTGCCTCCCGAGTCCTGGGATGAAAGATGTGCACCACTACTGCCCCACATAGAGCTTCTGTTTTTGAAGAGTCAACTGACTGGGCCTGAAAAGATGGCTTGGCAGTTAAGAGAACTGACTGCTTTTTAGAGGGCCCATGTTTGACCCCCAGCATCCACATGGCAGAGCATAACTGTCTGTGACTCTGAGTCCCTGAAGCTCTGATGCCCTCTTCTGGCTTGTAAGGACACGTGTGGTGCAGAGACATATATGCAGGCAGAACACTCATATATATATAAAATAATCTTAACGAATAAAAAGTTAAAAATATCAGTTTTTTAAAAAACGCACTGACCATGTACTCTAATTGAATCAGTGAACTCCATGGTCAGTAAGTATCTTTGAAAAGTAAGGTAGAGCCAGGCAGTGGTGTCACATGCCTTTAATCTCAGCACTTGGGAGGCAGAGGCAGGTGAATCTCTGTGATCTCAGGGGCAAAAAAATAAAGGTGGGGACTGGCATAATAACACATGACTTCAGTCCTTGCACTTGGAGGTAGAGGCATGTGGATCTCTTGAGTTTGAGGCCAGCCTGGTCAGTTTATATAGTGAGTTCCAGACCAGTCAGAGCTATATAGTGAGACCTTGCCTCAAAGATAAATAAGTTAATTAATTAATTAATCCACTGCCATCACAGAACTAGACTAAGTACAGTATGGCTGGGCTTTTTAAAAGACGGTTGCATTTCATTACTGGAAAAGAAAACAAAAATGAGCAGCACACATTTCTAATAAATGTGGGCTTTTGTTTAAAAAATTCACTGCATTTTTGCATAGAATAATATTCCATTATGTATATGCACCACATTTTCTTTATCAATTCATACAGTAAACATGTAGGTCATTTCTGTATCTTCACTATCCATGGGAGTGCTATAGTGTATTGATGGATGTTTACGATCTTGATTTCAGTTTGAGTGCTTGTATGGCTTTGAATGACAGCTGTTGTTGTTTTACCCTTTTGGGGGACCCACCACCCAGCCTCCAAATAAATCACACACGGAGGCTTAGTCTTACTTATGAATGCCTGGCCTTAGCTTGGCTTAGTTTCTAGCCAGCTTTATTTAACTTAAATTATCCTGTCCTTCTTTTGCCTCTGGGATTTTCCTGTTCTCTTACTCCTATAAATCTTACTTTTATTTCATGGCTTGCTTTGTAGCTAGGTGGCTGACCGCTGATGTGCTCCTCCTTCTCTGGCTGCTCGATCCCTCAGCCTAGATTTCTCCCTCTATATATATTCTCTCTGCCTGCCAGCCCTGCCTCTCTTTTTTCCTGCCTTATATTGGCCAGTTCTGCATTAGACCAACAGGCATAGTTTTACACAGGCACAGTAACACAGCTTCACAGAGTTAAACAAATGCAACATAAACAAAAGTAACACACCTTAAAATAATATTCCATAACAGAGAGTAAGGTTCTCATAATTATCCTGATCCCAAATTCACCAACTGTACACTGAAATATAGTATCTCATATTGCCCTGGCTGGTCTTGAACTCACTGTGTAGCTGAGGATAATCTTAAACTTCTGATTCTCCTGCCTTCACCTCCCAAGTACTGGATGACATGTGTGTGTCATCTAGCATAGCTGGAAGTTATTAATGGGGAAAAAGGGTTAATAATAAATCTTCAATATATTTGACAAATTTCTATTTTATAATTTGTTATATGTCGTCTGTCAAGTAGAAATTTATGCAAGCAAGTAAGATTCTTCAAGTTCTTCCACCTTTTTATTCTACCTTTGCTCCTGTGAGAGTTCATTCCTGTCCATTTTCCTTGGGCAGAGCTGAAAGGATAAAGAATGTCACAATGTAGGTCTGAATCATGCATGCTCCTTGTCTCTGTTTTAGAAATGAATGGAATTATATATTTCCTGAGGTAGTCTGCTAAACACATTGAATAAGGTATAGTATATGATAATCTTTAGTGGGAAAAATGAGGTCTTGTGTATATAGGTGAGAAACAGCAACTGATCACCTTGATAGTATTAATATGATATTTTATTAGGAAAGCAATATTTTGTAAGAGATACAGTGAAAATGCTTTTAGTAACTGCCTGCCTTCAGGAAATGCATCCTCAGTTGCTCCTTAACCTCATCCCAGATGTCTGCATGGTCTTTGAAGTACTTGGACACCATCTCCTCAAATGGATCATCAAATCCAACTATCAAGGCCTCCCAGTACGTTGTGTGAAGAGTATCATTCGACAGGTGAGGCTTCAGACAGCAGCCCCACTCCTGTAGTGAGTAGTCCCACCCTTAGTAGCCAGGTTGGTTGCCTTTCAACATGTATTTTAGTTTTTAATGAAGGGATTAATGAATTAACAACATTTGAACTGCTATCAAATTTGATTTTTTTTTAAATTTAATGTCATGCATTCAGTGTTGTAAAGGAAAGCAATATCTGATTATCTGCCATGCATTTCTTGGCATATCAATCAGCCTTTGTAAAGATAAGTGGTGGGATTTATTCAGAAATTGTTGTATTCTATATTCTTACTACAAAACATTCACTTAGTTCCTGGGAACCTAATTAAGAAAATACAATTTATTGTGTTGTTTTGTGATGTTTGTTTATTTATTTTGCTATTTCTAAGTACCTTGGATAGAAGGAAAATCAAAGCTAAAGAGGAACAAATTCTGAGGGTCTAATTTACTTCACGGTGACTGTAGTTAATGGTTCTGCGTTTTATACTTGGAATTTGGAGAGAGATTAGATCCTCATCTCCACACACAAGAAAATAATTTGACTAGATCAATTAGCTGTTTGTCGTGAGTATAACATAATGTACCTGTACATGGAAATATCAGGCATCACACAGCAAATATTTTATTGTGTGTTGTATTTTAGATTGGTACTTTGTTTGATTGTCTTAACAAAAGAAAACCCTTAGCAAGGGAGTGGCTTAATGAAGATAACTCCAATAAATATTTGTAGATGAGAGTACATATAGATAGAAGACCACTTTCCATCTAGCATTGCTCACCAGAGTTAGTCTTTTGGCATGGAGTATGCTAAGTCTGCCTTCCACTCATTGTGTGTACTACCTGATTGAAGAAAGTTGTGGATAGAGACAGCCTAATCTGAATTATCTGTTACGATGTTGTGTGTTAGCATGAATAAATCTGCACATTATCAGTGAGTTTGCTTAGTTTAGTTTGTGTGAAAAGAGGTTAGGAGCCTTTCCTCAAACACCAGGTTCAAAGCTTGGATTAGGCCTTCCCAGGGGTTCCAGCTGCAAGATACAGGCCTCAGTCCAAAATTGTAAGTGGTGTGTATGTTTGTAGGCATGTATATACACGAATCTTAGTTGCTTTTCTATTTCTGTAACAAAACACCATGACCAAAGGAAGGCACTTATAGAGCATTTACTTTTGGGGCTCATGGTCCAGAAGATTAGAGTCTGTCATGATAGGGAGAAGGGCAGCAGGCAGGCAGTAGTAGCTGTGAGTTACATGTGATCCACAAGCAGGAGGCAGAGAAGGAGGGGTTGGGGAAGGGAGAAGTGAAAAGTGATCCTAATCTGTCTTAACAATAAAACTCCGAGTCAGAGATTGAGGGGGAAAGCTGAAGGCTCAGAGAAGCAGAGCAGCCAGCCACTAGAGACTTCATACCTCTATGAAATCTTGGTCCTAAATGAGCATCCTGTCTCTATGAATCTTCAGACCGAATGGGGGCTCCTGTCTGTACGAAGGCCTGAGATTCTGTCTCCACCTCCCAAGTACTGGGGTGAAAGGCTGTTTGGCTCTGTTTCTCTTTTAGACTGGTTCAATCTCATGGAGCCCAGGGTGGCCTTGAACTCCTGATCTTCCTGCTTCCTCCCCCCAAGTGCTGGGATTAAAGGTGTGTGCCACCACTGCCTAGCCTCTATAGTTAACTAGTGGCCAGCTCTGACCTCTGATCTCCATGCATGCTTTGTTAGAACACAAACAAAATATCATACAACAGAGAAGGGAGAAAAGGTAGTAAGAGCTCTGAAAGACTAGGCATTCAAATATATGAGCCTGTGGAGGCTGGTCTCATTCAAACCACCACAGCATATGTATGTACTTGTGATAGACAGAAATTATCATTGTGTGATAGCTTCCTCAATCACTTTTTTACATTATTTTTTGAGACAAGATTTCCTACTGAACCTGGAGCTTACTGTTTTGTATAGACTGACTGGCTAGCAGTCCTCTAGGATCTACCTGTCTATCAGAGCTGAGTTTATGGGCATGTTGCCACATCCAGTTTTATGTCAATTCTGAGAATCCAGATGCCTCATGCTTGCATAATAAGCCCAGCCCTTATCCAAAATTCTGTGTGTGTGTGTGTTTTGTTAGTTTATTTTTTGATACAAGATCTCACACTGTGTAGTTCTGGCTTGTTTGAAATGTTTTATTTAGACCAGGCTGACTTCAAACTTACAGAGATGGACTTGTCTCTGTTTCTTCTGTGCTGAGGTTAAAGACCATCACCATACTCATTCCTCAGAATTCTTAAATAGAAAAAGAATTATGGTCTGGTGAGGCACCTTATGGTGGGGACTCCTGCCTCCAACCAAGCCTGATGACCCGAGCTCAGTCTCCCAGGTCTCACATGGTGCAAGAGAAATTTCTACAGGTTGTCCTCTAAGCTCTACACAAATGCCTTGGCACACACTTGAGTGTGTCTTTGTGTGTTACTTACACAAATAAATGTAATAAAATAAAACAATGATTCACACGGATTTGTGAATTGAGACATTGGGGCTTGAGAAAAGAAACTTCCTTAACTCTTACAAGTATAAAGTGTCTATTCTGATATACTTGCACATGAGTAGATTTTGAAACCCATTTTATAGAAGTTTACAGATTTTAAATTTGTGTAGTGCGTCCAAGATTGTGTACAGTCACCTTTGTGTGACTGCCTGTGTGTCCACCTCCTCACACTGTCTTCCTATGTAGCACATTGGCAGTGCATTTTGTCATATTACGCATGTTATTTAAGAAGTAAGAAGTTGGAAGAAATGGTTATTGATGGATAAGAAATGGCACGTGGTAGCTCACAACCACCTGGTAACTACAGTTCCAGGGGGTCCAACACCTTCTTCTAACCTCCATGGTCAAAATGCACATGGTACATACACTCTGGCACACAACACATGCACAGAAAATAATTTTTTTTTTAAAGGAGGCTGGAAAGGAAAAGAAAAGGCCATTTGCACTGTTTCATCTTAATTACATTAAGACATTTTACTGGAATTAGTCCAGGGCTAATGCTTGCCAACTATTGGTTTGTGGCTTTTAGCTAATGACTCTATTGCCCTTTAAAGAAGTGCCATTAGTACCATTTTTACTTAACAAAAACCACCATGCCTTTGATGTAGAAAAAGATACGTGGCAATAGTGAAATTAATGTTAATTGATGTTACTTCCTCTGCAGTCACATTCATGATTGTAACTTTTAGTGGCAACAAATCTATTAAAGTGTTAGGGTCCTGGAGAAGTCCCACAAAAGATCACCATTCACATATGCAATCAGCAAGAGCATTTATTATCTCCAGAGTAAAGGTAGCAGCATGCTAGGGCTACACATCCAACACAAAGGCAAAATGGTGACCCTGAAAGAAGAAGAAGAAGCTTGCAGGCTCCTTTTATACAGAGCTGAAGGAATTCCTAAGGCAGTTGGGTCATTCTATCTATGACTGGCTTAAGTGGCAATTAATGTTAGTACATTCCTAATTGGCTAGGGTTAGCAGGGGCTGGCTAAGTGTATAGCTTTTCCATTTTGGGGCAGGCCTGGACAACTCCCAGGCTTTGTTTTTAATTTGACTACTGTTGTTGGTTTTTTGTTTGTTTGTTTTTGTTTTTGGCTCTTTTTTGGGGGCCCACTACCCTGCTCCCAAATAAATCACATAGGGGGGCTTATTCTTAGTTATAATTGAAGCCAAGCTAAGGCTGGGTTATCTAGCCTTAGCTTGACTTAGTTTCTTGCTAGCTTTCCTTAACTTTAAATTATCCCATCTGTCTTTTGGCCTCTGGGCTTTTCCCATCCTCTTATTTCTGGAAATCTTACTCTTATTCCGTGGCTTGCTATGTAGTTGGGTGGCTGGCCCCAGTTGTCCTCCTCCTTCTCTGGCTCCTAGATCTCTCTCTTCTTCCAGACTTCTCCTTCTATATATTCTTTCTGCCTGCAACCCTCGCCTTTTTCTCTCTCCTGCCTCACTATTGACTGTTCAGCTCTTTATTAGGCCATCAGTTGTTTTAGACAGGTAAAGTAACACAGCTTCATAGAGTTAGACAGATGCAACATGAACAAGTAAAACACCTTAAAATAATATTTCCCAACAGGCTATTATCCTAGTTGCTGTAAGGGGCTGGCTCAGGCCTGGCAGAAGCAGTTTTTCTAGTCCTTTCTGTCTTTGTTCCTGGCTTCCTGAGAAATGGCCTGCTCAGTTTCAAGAAGCAGGAACTGAGGCCTAGTTCTCACCTGAGTTATTTTGAGCCCTTTATGATAGTTGCCTGGTGTTCTCATGAAACTCTTTTAAAAATAATCTTGTTGAAGCTAGGCAATGGTGGTGCAAGCCTTTAATTCCAGCAGTCAAGAGGCAGAGGCAGGTGGATCTCTGTGAGTTTGAGGCCAGCCTGGTCTACAGAGTGAGTTCCAGGACATCCAGGGCTACACAGAGAGAAACCCTGTCTACAGACACAGACACATAGACACACACAGACACACACAGACACACACAGACACACACACACACACACACACACACACACACACAGACACACACAGACACACACACACACCCCATGCTGGCCAAAAGAAAAATATGGTTGAAACTGGTGAAGAGTCTTGTAATTACACTTAACATAGATAATTTGTTTTATTTTGTATGTGTGGTGTAGACATGTATAGTATGTGTTTGTATATGTGTATGTATGTTCATTGGAGGCCGGATATTGGGTGTCTTTCTTTGTTGTTCACAATATTTTTTTTTCAATTTTTTTTTTTTTTTGCAGTTTCATACACTTAAATATTGAATTTTAGTCATTTTCATCTCCTATTTTCTCTCTCTTCCTGCTGGGACCCTTCTCAATAAGGCCCCTCAGAGATCTGCCTGCCTCTGCCTTCTGAGTGCTGGGATTAAAGGCTTGGGGCCACCATGCCTGCCTGACCTCTCTCATAATTTTTTGAAACAAGATCATTCTTTCATTAATAAAACTTGGAGCTCAATGATTCAGCTGGATTAGCAGGGCAGCATGCTCCAGGGCACTCCTGTCTCCACCTCTGTAGCCTTGGCATCACCTTGCCCAACTTTTTACATGGATGCTAGGGATCTGAACTCAGATCATCATGCCTTCTCTCTCTCTCTCTCTCTCTCTCTCTCTCTCTCTCTCTCTCTCTCTCTCTCTCTCTCTCCTCCCTCCCTCCCTCCCTCCCTCCCTCCCTCCCCCCCCTCTCTCCCCTCTCTCCCTCTCCCTGGCTGTTCTGGAACTCACTCTGTAGACCAGATTGTCCTCTAACTCAGAGATCCGCCTGCCTCTGCCTCCTGAGTGTTGGGATTAAAGGGGGGTACACCAACACACCTGACAGATCCTTATGCTTTCACTGCAAGCACTTTACCTACTGAGCTGTTTTTCACAGCTCGATTTGCATATTTTAACAGAATAAATAACTTCAGAAATAACTGCTTGCATTCAATTCACAGAGACTCTTGTGTTTTCAAATATGTCTCCTACTTGTATAGATGATTGACAACATCACAACCATTCAGGCTTACTTAGAAGATGACTTTGCTGGTTAAACCATTGATGCTTCTATTCTACAGTGGGAAAATAAAGGGGTGTGTAAATTGAAAGGAGAAATTCCAGGAGTGTAATGGAACTTCTGTGTTATAAATGCTTTGTATAAATAGTTGATTTAAAGGCTGTTTTTTTGTTTGTTTTGTTTTTGAATGTTTTGCCTAGTGCTTGTGGAAGCCAGAAGAGGAAGTTAAATCCTCTAGAACTGGAATTACAGACAGTTGTGATACAATGTGTGGGTGCTGGAAATTGAACCTAGGTCCTCTGGAAGAACAGTCAGTTTTCTTAACTGCTGAGCCATCTCTCCAGCCTTAGACCTTCTTTTCTTTTCTTATTAAGAAAAATTTTAATTCACTTTACATACCAATCACAGTTCCCCCTCTTCCCTTTCCCACCCCTCCAACCTTCCACCTACAACCCAGCCGCCATTCTCTCCTACAAGAAGGTATGGCCTCCCATGGGGAGTCAGTAGAGCCTGGTACCTTCTGTAGAGGCAGGTTCAAGCCCATCCCCCTGCCTCATGGTTATGCGAGGTAGTGGGCACCAAAAAGCCTGCTCATGCACCAGGGATGTATCCTGATCCTAGTGCCAGGGGGCCCCTTAAGCAGATCAAGCTACACAACTGTCTCGGTTATGTAGAGGGCCTAGTCCAGTCCTGTGGAAGCTCCACACATGTTGGTCTAAATTTCATGAGTTCTCCCTAGTTTTGTTTTGTTGTCTCTGTAGGTTTCTTTGTCAAGATCTTGATGCACTTGCTCATAGAATCCCTCTTCTCTGTCTTCAGCTGGACTCCTGGAGCCCGGCCTGGTGTTTGGCTGTGGGTCTCTGCATCTGCTCCCATCAGTTACTGGAGAAAGGCTCTATGATGACAGTTAGGGTATTCACTTATCTGGTTACCAGGCTAAGCCAGCTCAGACACCCTCTCCACTATTACTAGTAGTCTAAGCTAGGATCATCCTTGTGGATTCCTGGGAACTTCCCTAAGCACCCTGTTTCTCCCTGTCCCCATGATGACTCCCTCTATCATGGTATCTCTTTCATTGCTCTCCCACTCCGTCCCTGTTCTAGCTCAACCATCCTGTTCCCTTATGTTCTCATCCCCCATCCTTTACCCACATCCTTAGTTTACTCATGAAGATCTCTTCTATTTCCCCTTCCCAGAGTGATCCATGAGTCCCTCTTTGAGTCCTCCTTGTTAGCTAGCTTCTCTGGAGCTGTGGGTTGTAGTCTGATTATCCTTTGCTTTACATCTAGTATCCACTTATGAGTGAGTACATATCATATTTGTCCTGAGTCTGGGTTACCTCACTCAGGATGATATTTTCTATTTCTATCCATTTGCTTGCAAATTTCATGATATCATTGTTTTTTACTGCTGAGTAGTACTCCATTGTGTATATGTGCCACATTTTCTTTATCCATTCTTTAGTTGAGGGGCATCTAGGTTGTTTCCTTGTTCTTGCTATTATGAATAATGCTGCTATGAACATAGTTGAGCATGTGTCCTTGTGGTAAGATTGAGCATTTCTTGGGTATATGCCCAAGAGTGGTATAACTGGGTTCTGAAGATTGATTCCCAATTTTCTGAGAAACTACCATACTGATTTCCAAAGTGGCTGTACAAGTTTGCATTCCTACCAACAGTGGAGGAGTATTACCGTTATTCCACATCCTCTCCAGCTGATATCAGTGTTTTTGATCTTAGCCATTCTGACAGGTATAAGATGGTATCTCAGAATCATTTTGAATTGCATCTCCATGATGACTAAGGATGTTGAGCAATTCCTTAAATGTCTTTCAGGCATTTGGGATTCTTCTGTTGAGAATTCTGTTTAGCTCTGTAGCCCATTTTTAAATTGGATTGTTCGGTATTTTGCTGTCTAGTTTCTTGAGTTCTTTATATATTTTAGAGATCAGCCCCCTGTCAGATGTGGGGTTGGTGAAGATCTTTCCCCATTCTGTAGGCTGTCATTTTGTCTTATTGACCGTGTCCTTTGCCTTACAGAAGCGTCTTATTTTCAGGAGGTCCCATTGATTAATTGTTGCTCTCAGTGTCTGTGCTACTGGTGTTACATTTAGGAAGAGATCTCTTGTGCCAATGTGTTCAAGACTACTTCCTACTTTCTCTTCTATCAAGTTCAGTGTAACTGGATTTATGTTGAGGACTTTGATCCTCTTGGACTTGAGTTTTGTGCATGGCAATAGATATGGATCTATTTTCCATCTTCTACATGTTGACATCCAGTTATGCCATCACCATTTGTTGAATATGCTTTCTTTTTTCCATTGTGTAGTTTTGACTTATTTGTCAAAAATCAGTGTTCATAGGTGTGCCAGTTAATGTCAGGGTCTTCAATTCAATTCCATCGTTCCAAGTGTTGGTTTTTATGCCAGTACCAAGCAGTTTTTATTACTATAGCTCTATAGTAGAGCTTTAGGTCAGGGATAGTAATGCCTCCAGAGGTGACTTAATTGAACAGGATTCTTTTAGCTATCCTGGGTTTTTTGTTTTTCTATATGAAGCTGAGTATTGTTCTTTCCAAATGTGTGAAGAATTGTGTTGGGATTTTGATGGGGATTGCATTGAATCTGTAGATTGCTTTTGATAAAATTGCCATTTTTACTATGTTAATCCTACCTATTCTGGAGCATGGGAGATCTTTCCATTTTCTGATATTTTCTTCAATTTCTTTCTTCAGAGACTTAAAGTTCCTGTCATACAGGCCTTTCTCTTGCTTTGTTAGAATTAGCCCAAGGTATTTTATAATTTTTGTGGCTATTGTTATGGGTGATGTTTCTCTGATTTCTTTCACAGCCCTTTTATTATTTGTATATAGGAGAGCTACTTTTTTTTTTTTTTTTTGAGTCAATCTTTTATCCTGCCACCTTACTGAAAGAATTTATTAGCTAGCTGTAGGAGTTCCCTGGTAGAATTTTTGGGGTCACTTATGTATACCATAATATTGTCTGCAAATAGTGAAAGTTTGACTTCTGTTCCAGTTTGTATTCCCTTGATCTCCTTTTGTTGTCTAATGGCTCTAACCATATTGAATAGATATGGAGAGAGTGGACAGCCTTGTCTTGTTCCTGATTTTAGTGGAATTGTTTTGAGTTTCTCTCCATTTAATTTCATGTTTTCTGTCAACTTGATGTAAATTGCCTTTATTATGTTTAGGTATGTTCCTTGTATTCTTGATCTTTCTAGTACCTTTATCATGAAGGGGTGTTGGATTTTGTCAAAGGCTTTTTCAGCATCTAATGAGATGATCATGTGGTTTTTTTTCATTCAGTTTGTTTATATGGTGTATTACATTGACAGATTATCATATGCTGAACAATCCTTGCATCTCTGGGATGAAGCCTATTTGATCATGGTGGATAATTTTTTTGATGTGTTCTTGGATTCAGTTTGCCAGTATTTTATTGAGTCTTTTTGCATCAATGTTCATGAGGAAGATTGGTCTGTAATTCTCTTTCTTTGTTGCATCTTTGTGTGGTTTGGGTGTAAGGGTAGCTGTAGCCTCCTAAAAAGAGTTTGGTAATGTTCCTTCTGTTTCTATTATGTGGAACAATTTGAAGAATATTGGTATTATTATTATTTTCTTAATTCTGATAGAATTCTGTGCTGAAACCATCTGGTCCTGGGCTTTTTCTGGTTGGGAGACTTTTTTTTTTTTTTTTTTTTTTTTTTTTTTTTTTTGGTTTTTCGAGACAGGGTTTCTCTGTGCAGCTTTGCGCCTTTCCTGGAACTCACTTTGGAGACCAGGCTGGCCTCGAACTCACAGAGATCCACCTGCCTCTGCCTCCCAAGTGCTGGGATTAAAGGCATGCGCCACCATCGCCCGGCTTGGTTGGGAGACTTTTAATGACTGTTTTTATTTCCTTATTGATTATAGGCCTATTTAAATTGTTTTTGTACTCTTGATTTAACTTTGGTATGTGGTACCTATCTAGAAAATTGTCCATTTCTTTTAGATTTTCCAATTTTGTGGAGTACAGGTTTTTGAAATATGACCTGATGATTCTCTGGATTTCCTCGTTGTCTGTTGTTAGTTTCCCTTTTCATTTCCGATTTGCTTAATTTGGATTTTCTCTCTCTGCCTCTTGGTTAATTTGGATAAGGGCTTGTCTATCTTTGTTATTTTCTCAAAGAATCAATTCTTTGTTTCATTGGTTCTTTGTATTGTTTTCTTTGTTTCTATTTCATTGATTTTAGCTCTTAATTTGATTATTTCTTGGCATCTATTCACCTTGGGTAAATTTGCTTCTTTTTGTCGTAGAGCTTTTAGGTGTGCTGTTGAGATTTCTCCATCTTCTTTATGTGAACATTTTTTTTCATTTTTTAAATTTATTTATTAAATTTAATTTTACATATCAGCCACGGGTTCCCTTGTTCTCTCCCCACTACCCTGCTTTCCCCCCAGCCTACCCCCCAATCCCATCTCCTCCAGGGCAAAGACTCCCCCGAGGATTGAGTTCAACCTGATAGATTCAGTCCAGGCAGGTCCAGTCCCCTTATGTGAACATTTTTGTAATATGAATTTTCCTCTTAGCACTGCTTTTATAGTGTCCCATCAATTTGAATATGTGGTACTTTCATTTTCATTGAATTCTAGGAAGTCTTTTATTTCTTTCTTTATTTCTTCCTTGACTAATTGGTGATTTAAATCATTTGGGTCAGTTGAGCATTATTCAGTTTCCATGTAATTATATGCTTTCTTTAATTTTTGTTGTTGTTGAAATCTAACTTTAAGCTTTGGTAGTCGGTTAAATTACAGGAGGTTATTCCAATTTCTTTTTTTTTTTTTTTTTGTATCTGTTGAGATTTGCTTTGTGGCTGAGTATATGGTCAATTTTAGAGAAGGTTTCATGGGTTGCTGAGAAGAAGGTATATTCTTTTTTGTTAGGATGGAATACAGATCTATTAAGTCCTTTTGAGTCATAACATCAGTTTGATCCCTTATTTCTCTGTTATGTTTCTGTCTGGCAGACTTGTCCATTGGTGAGAGTGTGGTGTTGAAGTCTCCCACTATTAATGTGTGGGGTTTGATGTGTGTTCTAAGCTAATTTTTTTTCAATTGCAGTATTTATTCGGTGACCACATCCAGTTGTCCACATGCACAAGAACAGGAAAATAAACTTTAGTAATGTTTCTTTTATAAATGTGGCTGTCCTTAAATTTGGGGCATAAATGTTGAGAATTGAGACTTCATCATAGTGGATTTTTCTTGTGATGGATATGTAATGTCCTTCCTTATCTCTCTCTTTTGATTGATTTTAGTTTGAAATCTATTTTGTTAAATATTAGGATAGCTACACCAGCTTGCTTCTTATGTCCATTTCATTGGGAAGTCTTTCCCCAGCCTTTTACTATGAGGTGGTATCTGTCTTTGAAGTTGAGGTGTGTTTCTTGTATGCAATAGAAGGATGGATCCTGATTTTGTGTTGAGATGTGTTTCTTCTATGCAGCAGAAGGATGGATCCTGATTTTGTATCCATTCTGTTTGCCTGTGTCTTTTTATAGGCAAATGAGATATTAAGAGATATTAATGACCAGTAATTGTTAATTCTTTTTATCTTTTGGTGGTTGTGTGTGTGTTTTCCTTCTTTGGGATTTCCTGCTGTGGGGTTATCTATTGCCTGTGTTTTGGTTGGTGCATCTGACTTCCTTAGTTGGAGTTTTCCTTCTAGTTCTTTCTATAGTGCTGGATTTGTGGATAGGTATTGCTTAAGTCTGGTTTTGCCTTGGAACATTTTGTTTACTCCATCTATGGTGACTGAAAGTTTTGCTGAGTATAGTAGTCTGGGCGGGCATCCATGTTTTCTTAGTTTCTGTATTACGTTTGTCCAGGACCTTCTGGCTTTCAGTGTCTCCACTGAAGAGTCGGGTGTTACTCTGATGGGTCTGTCTTTATATGTTACTTGGCTTTTTAACTTTGCTGCTCTTAATATTCTTTCTTTATTTTATATGTTTAGTGGTTTAATTATTATGTAGCAAGGGGACTTTGGGGGGGAGTGTCTCATCTATTTGGTGTTCTATAAGCTTCTTGTATCTTCGTAGGTATTTCCATCTTTCAGTTGGGAAAGTTTACTTCCATGACTTTATTGAATATGTTTTCTGTGCCTTTGAATTGGTATTCTTCTCCTTATTCTATCCCTATTATTCTTAGGTTTGGCCTTTCATGGTGTCCCAGATTTCCCGGATGTTTTGTATTATGACTTTTTTTTTTTTTTTTTTTTTTTGGCTTTTAGTGTTTTCTTTGATTGATAAATCTATTTCTTTTATTGTATCCTCCCTATCTGAAAGTCTCTCTTCCATCTCGTGTATTCTGTTGGTTATGCTTGCATCTATATTTCCCGTTCATTTACTCAGATTTTCTATTTCCATCATTCCCTAGGTTTGTGTCTTCATTGTTTCTATTTCAATATTTGTCTTGAACTGTTTGCTTTTCTTCACCTGTTTAATTGCCTTTTCTTGGCTTTCTTTATGGGATTTATTAATTTCTTCCAATATTTTGTTTTGTGTTATCCTCAATTTCTTTAAGGGAATTTTTCATTTTCCTTTTAAAGGCCTCTGTAATCTTCATAAATTTATTTTTAAAGTCACTTTTTTTCTGTACCTTTTCATAGGCCTCTCTCTACTCTCCTTGGATCAGCCACTCCGTTTTGTTCTTTGCACTACAACTTACCTTCTTCTTTTTCTAATTCTCTTGAGAATTTCATGCAATATGTTTTTTTTTTTTATCAAAGTTATACTCCTTCCTGTCTCTAACTCCAAGATCCACACCTACCCCTCCCAACTTTCTGTGTTGTTTTTATTTTATTTTTTGACAGTCTACTGAATCCAGTTCATGTTGTCAGTATATTTATGAATACCCTTCCATTGGACTATGATCCACCTATAGGAAGCCACATCCTCCCTTAAAGAAAATTGACTCTTCCTCCCCCAGAAGCCATCCACTGTGCATATCTCCTCAGTTGGAGTGGAGGCTCATGAGTAAAGCCTTGCTTTAATGATTCTTTTTTTTTTAATATTTATTTATTTATTTATTATTATATATAGTGTTCTGTTTGCATGTATCCCTAAAGGCCAGAAGAGGGCGCCAGATCTCATTACAGATGGTTGTGAGATACCATGTGGTTGCTGGGAATTAAACTCAGGACCTCTGCAAGAACAGCCAGTGTTCTTAATCTCTGAGCCATCTCTACAGCCCCCCTTTAATGATTCTTATTCCTCATTTAGAAACTACCTTGACTTCCCTTTGCTTGTGTTTGCTAACATGTACCTGCTTTGTCTCCATGAGGTAATCTACACTGTGATCAGAGAGCTTGAGTGTGGAGTTAGATAAACTTTACATGGGTCAAAAGACTTGCCCCACTTATATAACCTTAAGCCATCATTTTATTAGAAGTAAAGTATGAATAGTAATGGTGCTGTCCTCATTAGATTATCATGTATTTATTCATAAGCTTGCTGTGTCCTAGGCTTATTTCTGAGTACTTGGCATACTTTATTCCTCTGAAACCTGTTAACAATTCTATAAAATAGGCATTCCTTCTTTCTTGATTTCATGGAAATAGGAATATAGAGCCTAAGCAATTTTCCTTCAGTCAGGAAGTAAATTAAAAAAAAAATAGTGAATGGAACTAGAGAGACGGCTCAGTGGATAAGAGAACCTTGATGCTCTTTCAGAGGACCCTAGTTCATTTCCCAGTACCCACACTGTGGTGGGCAGCTTGCAGCTGCCTGTAACTCCAGCTTCAGGCATTCTGACACCTCTTTTGGTATCCTCTGGGACCTGCAAACATGTGCAATATACGCGTACAAATAATAATAATAATAATAACAATAATAATAATAATAATAATAATAATATAGAAAGTAGAGGAGAAAGAAGTGAAACCTTGATTAGTCTAGTTTTAGAGGTGAAGATTTTTATTTATTAATTTTTGGTAAGTGATATAGTGATATGTTGGAATTGTACTCAGCCTGTGTCCAGTCATTTAAGTCACTGTTTATTCTTTCTTTACACACACACACACACACACACACACACACACACACAAAACACCCCATAATGTCAGATTTTAACTGTAGACTGGAATGAAATGCCTATTTGGACAGAATTTGGTTTGTTTTTTTCCAGAGGAAGCAGTATGAGCCTATAATCCCAGCTGCTCATTCGGCAGACACAGGAACTTGTCACAATAAAAAAGAGATACAGCTCAGTGGCTATACCCTAATCTACTGCTATTTTAGCCAGCATTTACATCTCCGAAGTTACTGGCCTGCTTCTCTAGCAGTGGCCTGGCTGCTTAGGCCACAGCCTGATGGCTATTCTGTTCCTGCAAGCATCTGCTCTGTCACTGACACTAAAGGCAGCTTTAACTAAATCTTTATCATTCTATTTATAAGTGAGATGTAAAATTCAAAGGCTGGGGTGAAAACCTGTGAGCTCAAAGACACTAAGTAGCAAAAAGCTAATCTCTCCTTGCTGGCATCCCTGAAAGACCCAAGATTTCTACTCTGCCCAAATAATAAACCTGCACCACTCCGAATTCCTCCCTACTGCTTCCTGTGTCTCTCTATCTCTCCCGGATGCCCTCTGCTGCTCTATGATCACTTTCTGTCAACTAATTGCTAACTCACCCTCCTGACCCAAGGATAATTTTATTTAATCAACTCAAATGCAAACTCAGAGTTCATAGTGTGGTTGAATATCCTCCAGCATTTCTCTCTTTTTGTCTAAATAAAAAGAAAAGGTTTTAACTCTAAACTGTATACAATAAGAGCAACTATTAAGTAAGAAATACTTTCCCAATGTCCAATCCATTTGTATTTGGCAAATTTATAGAAACTGTTATCTATCCTATTTTAGTGAGTCCAAAGTTTTATACCTAATTCATTTTCTATCCTACCGTGACCAGTGACAGTTTGCAACCATCCCCCCTAAATGATGACAAATCCACTGAATGGCCAAAAACCACCCACCCCAACTCTTGGGAATGCGGGTGTCATTGTTTTTAATTGAGATAATGTCAAGTCTTGAGCGAGCTAGCTGTATTATTTTTTGTTTAGTTTCTGTGTGATGGGAAAATGTAGAGCTGGATATTCTGTGAGGCTAGACCATCTCATGTAACCACTTTGAAATTGTCCTGAGCAATTTGTAGTTCAAAGCTGATTTTGGAGTTGTGCTTATCAGCTTAATGGTTTTACCACAATCCAGGTGGAATCATCGTAGTGGGGCCCATCTTTTTGGAGACATCAAAGGTTGGTGTTAGGAATGGTCACAATTCACTGTGGAAAATGTTTTAATCTCATATGCAGCAGATCTCAGAGAGGTTCAAAGACCACAGTTTATTAAGTATACCTCAGATAGACAAATTTAATTCCTAGTTACCTGATTCAGACTCAATTCTGAAATCATGTACAGAAAGTTAGATGAAGCCTATTTTTAGAATTAGTTAGTATTTTATATGACCATTAATATCACGACAGAAAGTTTAATATATATAATAATCTTATAAATTCAGAGATAATATTTATACCTTAGTGACAATAGAATAGTTCCTTAATTTTGTTTTTCTTTTGTCCCAATTCAGGTTGTTCTTCTGACATGAGATAGAGATTTTTGGATCTCCCTTTAACAGTTATGCTTAGGTTTAGAGAAGGAGAGAGCTCCCTCCAACTCCAAAGCCAGCTTTGAATTTTAATTGAATTGGGACCACAAACAGACCATTTGTCTCTAATGTTTGTAGAGAGCAACAGAAACAAATATTTGGAAAAATTTATGAAATTTTATCCTGTTGGAAATGTGCTATACCATTAGAACAAATTTACTCTTTTTCTTGGGAAATTTTTCTCTGGATGATTTGACCTTTTTCTTTAGATGTCTCATTTGTCCAGTGGTTTTCAGATTCCTTAGTTGGATACTTTTTTCTCCTGGAAAGACAAAAACAAAACCCTTTCCCAACCCTAAGTTGGGGAGTTCCTCTTTTTGTCAGGTTACATCTTTGTTAAGGCAAAAATGCTTTTTGGCAACAGAATAACTATTATCATTTAATAATAAAAAATATTTTCTTATCTGTTCAAAGGAAAGGCATTTGTTAGTCTTATAAATTAGTTTGGATTGAATGACCAAGTTGTTTGATGAGCTATCACCTCTTCTAGTCAAGAGGTCTCTCTTGTTCAACTCTTACCTTTATCAGTTTTGATGGTATCCATAGCTTTTCTTTTCCTGTGGAAACAAAACTTCGTTCTCAATGCAACACATGTCTTGCTTTCTATTCTGAGTTCAACACATCTTTAAAGTACACAGACTGATTTAATTCAGTAGTTTTTTTCTATTATCCAATGTCTCTCAGCAGCTACTGTTCCTTGCTTATTAGCATTTAAAAAATTTAAAGTCAATAAAGGAATGTGTATTCTATCTTTGGGAGTCTTTATTACCCCTTACTGTTTACTAAGTATATTTTTTAAAGTTCAATTAGATCTTTCTTTAACTGCTTGTTTGTAGGATTGTATGGTATACCTGTAATATGCTTTATGTTATAATATGCACAAAACTGTTTCATTTTACTAAATACATTTGCTGAAGCTTTGTCAGTCTTCATTTGTACAGGCATCCTCATAATGGTCATGACTTGTAATAAATGTGTAAATATAGAGTCAGCCTTTTGAGAACTTAAAGCAGTTGCCCATTGAAATTCTGAATGTGTATCTGTGGTATGGTGTACGTATTTTAATTTTCCAAACTCTGCAAAATGAAACATGTCCATTTGCCAAATTTCATTTCGAGTACCTTTTGGGTTACTCCCTGCAGGTAATGGAGTTTGGTTATACAAGGAATAAGTAGGACATTTCCTTATAATTTCTTTCTTTCTTTTTTTTTTTTCCTTGCCAAGTGATAGAAAAATCTTTCTTCAAACCTTTGCTGTTAACATAGTGTTGCTTATGAAATTCTGAGGCTTCTAGCACATTTCCTATTGAAAGCTGACCAGTTTCATCATTACCTTGTGCTAGAGAGCCTGGTAGACCTTTATGGGATCTGAAATGTGTTACATACAAAGAATGATTTCTATTTCCGATTTCTTTTTCTTTTTTTTTGGTTTTTCGAGACAGGGTTTCTCTGTGTACCTTTGCGCCTTTCCTGGAACTCGCTTTGGAGACCAGGCTGGCCTCGAACTCACAGAGATCCGCCTGGCTCTGCCTCCCGAGTGCTGGGATTAAAGGCGTGCGCCACCACCGCCCGGCCCGATTTCTTATAATTGAAGAAATAAAAAAGTTAATTCTGAATCATCTGGAATAAGTTCAGCAGTTTGAATATGTAGGACAACTCTTTGCATATTGAGAGTCAGTAACTCTGTTAAGAGGTTCTGGAAAATCTAATAATACCATGAGAACAGCATATAATTCTGATTTGTGAACTGAATCATAAGGGCTTTGAGCCACTTGACTTAATTTTCCTGACTGTAACCTGCCTTTCCTGATTTATTTGCAGCAGTATAAAATGTAAGGACTGTAGAAATTGGTGTTCCTTTTATTGTATGAGGGAGAATCCAATTAGTTTTTTTTATAAACTGTAGTGTCTTGCCTTTGGGATATTTGTTGCTAATTTTTGCAACAAATCACTGCAAGTTCTTTGCCAGTGTTCATTTTTCTGCCCATAATGAGGCAGTTTCAGCATTAGTAAAAGGTACCACAATTTCTGCTAGGTCTTTTCCTGCTAATTGTAGAAATCTCAGTTTTCCTTTTAGAATAAGTTTAGAAACCTCTTCTACATAGGTATTTAATTTTTTACTGTTTGTGGTAAAAAAAAAAAAAATTCATTCTAAGATATTATCTTCTCTGCAAGAATTCCTGTGGGAGAATTAATAGAAGGTAAACTAAACAGAATACAGTCAAGTTCTGGATTTAATCTGCATGTACATCCTGTAATTTCTTTTCTACCGGAGCTAATTCTCTCTCAGCCTCAGCTGATAGTTTTCTTGGACTATTTATATCCTTATCATCTTGATAGGTTTGAAATAAATTACTTAGTTCTTGACTTGTTAATCCAGTTGTGGGCTGTAGCCAGTTAATATCTCCCAGCAATTTTTGAAAATCTTTTAGAGTTCTAGAGAATTACACAAATAAAGCATTTAAATAATAAACAACTGCCAGGCCTTTAATCCCAGCACTTGGCAGGTAGAGGCAGGCCGATATCTGAGCTTGAGGCCAACCTGGTCTACAAAGCGATTTCCAGGACAGCCAGGGCAATACAGAGAAACCCTTTTCTTGGGGGCGGGGCGGGGGAATATTTGGTGAAATAGATAGTTTTTCCTATGTCCTGCAGTACATAAGCTTAATGGGACCTTAAAGGTCAGTGCTTTTCCAAGCCTGTTCTCTATGGGTGCTCAGACTCCAGCAGGTGGTCTTACTTCAGCACCATTTGATACTCTACTCAGTATTGACTGTTGTGACTATATTTTAGTGGTTCAGTTTTAGACTAGAAGCTTTTATTTTAAAGTAGTAATATTTTGAAAATCCAATTTTATTCTGTGTGGCATAGCACCTGTGATTCTGTGTTAACTTAGAATTCTCTTTAGAATGTTGGGTTATCAACTCAAAGATCCCAGTTTAGGAGAGGTCAGTCTTGTTTCTTCCTCCCTGCTCTGTCCTGTCCTCACATGGAGTCTGCAGAACGTTGAGTGTCTTCTCTCACTGTAACAAGAATTTTCCATACTTCTCCATCACAGCTTTTATAGTCAGTTTGTAGAATTTGCTCCACTTGGTTTTACTGAGGGAGAGAAAGCCTATGATGCCTGAGGTGGTCTGGTAGGAAGTTTTCTGGTCTTGTGGAGAGCACTCTCGTGTTTTCCTGCATGCCCACAGTAATTAATATTTAAATTAGGGCCATTGCAGGGTGCTAGCTCCTGGCTGCCTGTTTGGGATGCATGGTGCTTCATTAGTTTGATACCAATGAAGAGTCAGGAAAGGCCCATGGTCTGGTGCCATCTATTCAGACACAGAAGGAATAAAGTCTCCAGGTTGTCACCAGGATTAGAACATAGTTTGGAAAATTATTCATTCTGTTTCTCATTGAATTTTACAGTTCTGGGGAAGCTTCCTTTATATGGACAGTGAGTAGGACCAGACACAGCTTTCTAGGGGAGTCTCCACCTTTCTCTGGACTTAATCCACTGTTATCACAGGACCTATTTCAAGCAAGTCATGGTAGAGAGGATCAGGTGTTAAATCCTACAGTGGTTCATCTTTGGTCTGGTTGTGGGTAGTCAGAAAGGCACCTTACTGAGCAGCTTGTTCAAATGCCCTATTTAATAGGGAAATTTGGCAGAAAGGAACTTTCTCTGAGCCTGTAATTAGCTAGTTCTGGAACTAGAAACCAATTACCTGGGGGAACCTAGTTGTCTACAATGGGCTCTGCCTTCACTTTCTTCACCTTACTCTTAGTGTGACTTCACATGCTGAGATCTACCGACACCTGCTTTTGAGCTAAGAGGCATCCTCCCCACCAAGACATTGGTGAGACTCTCTTCTTCTATGGATGATGATAGGCTCTACCTTAGGATGCCTCACTGGACTGAGGTTAGCTTTCCCAACAATTTCTGCTGTCTCCTCCTGCTGATACCCAATGGGTTTGTAAGGTAGTGAGACAAGCACGATGTGAAGAATAACAGAGAGGTAGTCTACCTTTGGATGTGAAGCTTGATAGATTGTTCTTATTTTTCATTGTTGTTGTCCTGCATAAATGTTCATAAGATTGCTCATCAGTGTTATTTGGGGCTACTTTATCATTGTAAACTTTACTGATTAAGAACAGAAATGTTATTTGTGAAAATGAGGTCATCAACTGAAGATTTTTATCTGGTATCTAAAATTTAAAAACATGAAAACATTATGAAATCCAAGTTTTACTTCTGAAATGCCCCATAAAATTATCAGTTAAATTCTTTTATATTGAATACTAAGAGATATGAGACCCAGAAAAGTGTTACAGTGACCTGGGAAGGAATAGTCTTTTGTCCCTGCCAGTGCAGCCTTTTGTCTCAGGTCAGTTCTGCTATTGGTTTTGGGCTTTCTGTGTTGGACCTTGTTTTTGTTTATTTTGATCATTTTAATTTCTTAACTATATATCAGTCTAATGGATATGGTTCTACTTTTTATAGATAGATATTAAAATAGAAGCCTGGGCTGGAGAGATAGGTAAAGTACTTGCTATGCAAGCATGAGAACCTGCCTTTGATCCCCAGCACCCACATAAAAACCTGGGCACCACTGTCACTCCAGTAACTGGAGAAATGGAGGTAGGTGGTTACTGGGGCTTGCTGGCCAGCTAGCCCAGCATAATTGGTGAGCTTCAAGTCCCAGTGAGAGATGCTGTCTCAGAAAGCACGAGCGTGGCTTCTGAGGAGGCAAATGTGAGGGTGACCTCTAACCCATCCATAAATATACACATGCGCGCGCGCGCGCGCACACACACACACACACACACACACACACACACACACACACACACACACACACCTCTGATTTCCCCTTTCCCCTAAAAATAAAGCAGTGGAAATTTATGAAAGTTATGCACCTTGTCTGGGATAACACTAGGAGTGAATATTTGAGTAACAGTTTCAATGAAGTCCCAATGTTGAGTTTTCTTTCCCATTGTCCTGTATAGTGTCTGAATATTTAGTGACTGCCTTTCCAATACATTTGGTGAAAACATCAAGGAAGCAAATTAGATTGGTTGCTTTTTAAATGTATTCCTTGATAATTTTATAATGTCATTTTAATCATAATTCACCTCCCATTCTCTTCTTAACCACTTCCTGTGCCCCTAGAACACTTCTTCCCAACACATCCTCCTCTTACTCTCTTGTCATTTAAAAAAAAAAAAACACTCACTGAGTTTAATTAAGGTTGTTGTTATGTGCATGGGTGTGGGGTGATTTACTGGGTAATGGGCAGCTTACCAGTGGCTGTACCCTGGAAGAAAAATGACTTTTCCTTCCTCAGTAGCCATTAACTGCCCTTGGAGGTGTGGCCTTACATGCCTATTTCTACCCAGTCTGGGATGTTGGGAGGTGGGGCACAACTTAGTCTTGTGAAGATAGCCTCCAAACCTGCTATGAGTCAAGGGTGCAACTCTGTAACTGTTCAGGAGACAGGGTTTTATGGCACTCCTTCCCATACTCCATTGCCTCTTCCTCTGTGTTCCCTGAGCCTTGAAAGGCGGGTACTGGTCATACAGATGCCCTGGTTTAAGACAGACCATTCAGCATTCACTTACTGTCAGCACTTTAACCAGTCAGGAGCCTCTGTGTTATCTGCTACCTACTGCCAACAGAAGCTCTCTGACCAAGTTTGAGAACAGCACTAATTTATGGAGTGAATTGCTGGCATGGCTGTACTGATTTAAAAGGCCTTCCAGATCCTTCTGATTCTAGCCGTCCACATTTGGTGCTATGGATTATGAGGAGGGGCAAATGAGAGCTATTTGTGCAGACTGGATTCCTGGGTGTTTTGGCTAAGTCTTTCTCTGGTAGTTGTTGGTACTCCTGCACCCTACTTTGACTTTTGTGAGGAGCAGAACTACCCTTGTAGTTTCTGCTTTTCTCCCCCAGACAGCTCGATTTGGTTGTTGTTGGTACCCATTAGTCTGATTTTTATTTCTCAGTTAATTTGCTTAAATTATCTCAGTGCTGGGGTCTTGTATTCTCTGTCAGCCATTATAGCAGTACTTTGTAAGGAAAGTCTTTGGGCGGGAAGGCAGGCAACATAGTAGAAACTAATGTTAACCTGTTCCCATAGTGAGTCATGCCTATTCCTACCTGCAAAGCCTACTATACAGTGAAGTAGTCTTTAAACTGAAAGGCTAAGGTGGAAAGATAAGGTCAATGTATGCATGGAAAGGTGATTGAAAGACAGTTTAAGAAAGCAAGACACACCGGGTGTGGTACCTCATGCCTTTAATCCTAGACTCAGGCAGATCTGTCATGAGTTTAAGGCCAGCCTAGTCTACAGATCTTCATCCAGGATAGCCAGGGCTATAATACAGAGAAACCATGTCTCAAAAATAAACAAAAGAAAGACACATAGATGTTCTTGCGTTAGGTTAATATTTGAAGGGAATTACAGTGGAATCATCTTAATTTTTTTTTTGTTGTCGTTTTTAATTTTTTTTCGAGATGGGGTTTCTCTGTGTAGTTCTCGTCCTGGCTATACTCCTGAGTGCTGAGATTAAAGGCCTGTGCCACTACCACCTTGATAATTTATTGTTCAGTCTTGTTCAAATATAAAACTCCACTTGGTTTACACAGTAGGGGATGATATATGAAGTGTCAATGAATTACACTTTGGATGAGTGTAGTCTTACTCTTTATGAAAATATATAATGGTGTCTTTCTTACTATTGGCCTTTTAGTGTTTTATCCAAGGTTTAATGGTATTTTTTCCATTCTTCATGTGTGTGGTATACGTAGATGTATGTACTAATGTTTTACTCGTGAGTGATAATGCTAATGTGTGTGCGTTCACATGCATGTGAAGGCCTGAAGTTGGTGTCAGAAATCATGCTGTCATTCTTTCACCATATTCATTGAGTCTGAGTCTCAGATAAACCTAGAACTCTCCAATAGGGCTAATCTTGCTAGGAATTCTGGGGATTTCCATATTCTGCCTTTATAGGAGGGTCTGCTTTGTCCATCTGACAAGAACATGGGTTTCTTGGGATCCAAATTGTGGTCCTCAGGTTTACAAGGCAAATACTTGCTAAGCCATCTCTCCAGTTCAGTTTAAGTTTATTTTAATTGAGGTTTTGTTTTTTAATCTTGGCTTTTGTTCTTTGTTTGTGGTACTAGGGATTGACCAGGGCTTTATACAGTAGGTAATGTAGTGTACCACTGGCTGCATATCCAACCCAAGCCACAGTATTAAAAGTAAAATATATATGTAAAGATTGTTGTTTCAAGACAGGGTTACTTTGTGTAGCCCTTTCTGTCCTGGAACTATCCAGGCTGGCCTTGAACTCACAGAGATAGAGCTCTTCCTGCCTCTGCCGCCTGAGTGCTGGGATTAAAGGTGTGTGCCACCACTGCTCAGCTTTGTCAACTTTATTTGTCACCTTATTGTAGTGTTGTATAAAAACTAAGTATATTTTTTGTTTAAATTATATCTTCCCTTTTCTGCAGCATTGAAAGTAAACATAAGGTAGGAGGTTTGCTCAAACTCACAAGTTCAAGACTAGCCTCAGCAACATAGTAAGGCCCTGTCTCAAAAACAAACAAAAAAGCAAAACCCTGAAAAACAGTCAAACTCAACAATAATGAAATACAGCTTCATTCCCATTAAGAGTAGATAAAATGAAGGATGATAGTTTTGGGTGAGCATGAAGGAAATTGGAGCCGTCATACATGGCTGTGGAACTGTACATTGGTTCAGCCACTGTGAGAAACAATATGGCAGTTCATTAGAAGACTAACTATAATTGCCATATAGTCCAATATTTCCCCTCCCCTAAGTGTGTAACCATGAAAAGCAAAAAGGTAATAACCACATGAAAACCTGCACATGGATGTGTATAGAGGTATTACTTTCAATAGCCAAGGAGTAGAAACAATTGAGATTCCCTTTGAGTGAATGGATAAAGAATATGCCATGTGGAAGCTGGAGAGATGGCTCAGTGGTTAAGAGCACTTGCTGTTCTTGCAGAGGACCTGGGTTTGTTTCCCAGCACTGACATGGTGGCTTATGATCATTTTTAACTTCAGTTCCAGGGGTTCTCATACTTTCTGATGGTGCCAGGCATACCTGTAGTGCCATATTTATACTTGCAATCAAAACACTTACATACATAAAAATGAAAAAGTGTCATGTGTCTATATATGGGAATACTGTTCAGCAACAAAAGGAAGTAAATAACTGATGCATGCGACCCAACATGAGCCTCAATCATTATGTTAGTTACAAAAAGAGCACTTTGGGGCTAGGGTGGTGGCTCAGTTGGTAAAGGGCTTGTATAGGTTTAAGGGCCTGAGTTCAGATTCCTAGCACCCTTATATATAAAGGGCCTGGTGTACTGATGTGTGTCTGTAATCTCAGCACTGGTGAGTCAAAGTCTGGAAGATCCTGAGGCTTGTTGGCCACACCAGCCAGTCTAAACAAATTGGTGAGTGCCAGGCTTAGAAAGAGAACCCAGTATTTTTTATTTAAAACAACAACAGCAGAAAGGTAGCGAGAAAGAGCTATTGAGGAATGTACCTGCTTCTGACCTCTGGCCTCCACACATGTGTATGTAAGTGAATGCACATCACATGTGTTTGCCCAAACACACAGAGACCACTTGTTATGAGTCAGGTACAGAGTTTAGTGATTAGGACTGTAGGAATTGGAGGGAGATAGGAAGTCACTGCTGAGAATGGACTTTCTTTCTGGAGTGATGAAAATGTTCTAAATTAGATAGGGATGTTGCAATCTAAAAAACAGAATTGTACACTTAAAGCTATAAATCATGTACATAGATTTGAAAATTTTAAAAGGTGTATTCATTTTTATTTTATGTATAGTATGATTGTTTTTCCTCTGTGTGTGTGATATGTGTACTGTGTGTGCCTTGTGCCTGCAGAGGTGAGAAACTGACACTGGATCTACTGGAACTGGAGTTACAGATAGTTGTGAGTCACATATGAATGCCAGAAACTGAACCCAGGGCCTCTGAAAGAGCTCTTTACAACTGAGCCATCTCTCAAAGCTTGGCTTTATTTTTGTATAAAGTTGTTATTAAGGACATATGGAGAGATTCATTTGTGTCTGTGAGCATAAATGAGTTCTACAGTGATGCACATTGGTTGCCTGTAAAGAAATTCTTCTTTTTCAAGTAAATATCCATCTGTGCCTATAAAATTGTACTCCATTTTATATATAGAAATAATATGTTGGGCCGGGCGTTGGTGGCGCACGCCTTTAATCCCAGCACTCGGAAGGCGGAGGCAGGCGGATCTCTGTGAGTTCGAGGCCAGCCTGGGCTACCAAGTGAGCTCCAGGAAAGGCGCAAAGCTACACAGAGAAACCCTGTCTCGAAAAAAAAAAAAAAAAAAAAAAAGAAAAAAAAAAAAAAAGAAATAATATGTGGGAAAACTACATATTTTGTGACTAAGTTATATAATAAAAGTACTAATAAGTCCTTTCTTTTCTTATTTCTTATTTTACTATGTCTAGGTCCTTCAAGGGTTAGATTATCTACACAGTAAATGCAAGATAATTCATACCGACATAAAGCCGGAAAACATCTTGATGTGTGTAGATGATGCATATGTGCGAAGAATGGCAGCTGAGGCTACTGAGTGGCAGAAAGCAGGTGCTCCTCCTCCTTCTGGGTCTGCAGGTGAGGGAGCTGAGCCCTCACTGCTTCAGTCTGCTTGGGGGCTGTGAGCTTTCAAAGTTATGCATTGGAGACAGTTGAGTTTGATGCGTACATATTAGGCACTTTTTCTATGAGTTTGGACTTGCTAACTTTTTTGAGATATTCTAGTTAATTTTATTTTAGTTGTTTGTACCACCTTACCTTTGCTCTCTACTAAAAGACCATCTGAATTATTAGCTGTTGTTTCATTTACATAGGAGCATGTCATTGTGTTGGTTGAAGTCGCTATGGAGAATATATAACAGGTCTCTTGTAGCCTACCTGCAGTCACCTGATTTTTTTCTGATTTAGATTTCATAAAACTCTTTTCTTCTCTTAAGTTAATGTAGCTGCATCCTTCTTAGTTTAACTGATACACTTGGTATTAGCTGTGAAAGATTTAGGGCTGGGGAGTGGGATAGGGGACCAGGTCACTTGAGCATTACCATAGTTTTTCTTCTGAATTTCATAGAATTCATTGGTGGTAGTGAAGTACTGGCTATGCTTCCAATGTAATCACATTGCCTGTGCCCTGGTACATTGCCCAGCAAATGTACAGGCTAAAGGGATAAAAGTCTTGTGACTGACAGGGGCTTCTGAGAGGTGTGCTTTTGCCTCATCTCATATGCCATCATGATGGTATTAGCTCATGCAACCAATTTACAAAGTTTTTAATGCTTGTAAGGCTGACTTCTAGCATCATTGCTGCAGTGTGCTGTACAGTGTGATTTAGTTTAGTTGTAGGATGCTTTCAAGTAGTTTTCAAATGTAAGTCTTCTCATCTAAAATGTTCATTGCCTTATTTGTAAAACATGTTTTGTTCTATAACAGGCTTACAAACTCTTCTTTCATTTCTTTTTCTTCTTTCCTCCATTCTCAATTTGTCAGTCAGTGCTTTGGGAGAGGCTGTTTGCAAGACAAGTGTCTTATATATGAACAGCTTTTCTTGTGCCCAGTAAGAGTCAGTGGTGTTGTTTGCATTGCATAAACTTTTTCTTGGTTCCTATCTTTAGAAACTCCAGAGCTTTAAGTTTTTAGAAATTGGGTAGTTATTAAAAGACAGTATTATTTCATTTTTCAAATCATATTGTCCAAAGGTACCTGTTTTCCTCTGAATGCCCATTTTGTTTTGTTTTGTTTTAGTGAGTACGGCTCCACAGCAAAAACCTGTAAGTATTTTACATGTATATTGAGCATGTCAAAAGGGACTGTTCTCTATTGAGCTTCTCAAATTATTTAGCAAATGTTCTAGTCTTTATTAATTTAAAAGTAGACATTAATATATGCTCTGTATTCTACCCTCCACCTCCATCCCCCAAAACAGCTTGGCTTCCTGCCATGGATGGGAATAGTCAAAGCTACTGTGAGACCAGACTCCTGTGCTCTCTGAGCTATAGTTGGCCAAGTTCAGTGAATTGCAAGGTTTTACATCAAGTTAAAAGATTCTTTTAATCTTTTTAAAATTACATCTGCTTAGCCTCTAGGTATCTTATTTGCCAAAACCCTTTTAATTTTTTATAGCCAGCTGTTTTAAGTATGAGTGAGCATCATCTGTTCTGTGGACCTATTGTCTTGGAAGAGAAGTTCAGATCTGATGAAATGTTGCCAGAAAATCCAAATCCCTTTTATAGTTCTATCCTGATTAAGGATTTGGGCTTATGGGCCTATGAAACTTTAAAGGTACTCTTTGCCAATACTTTCCAAGACATATGGCTGTAGCTGGAGGTATAGAAAACTGTGGCTTTTCCTTTTTTTGTCCTTTTATGTTATATGCTTCTTTCTGAAAGTTCATGTTAAATTGGCTGTTGATTACAGCTCAGTATAAGAGCCAAACTCAGACAGTGCTGTTGGCCACCTGTCTTGGTAGGTGTTTGTTTTTGTTGTTAAGGAGTGACAATGATTCTGGATATAGGCAGCAGCAAAGAAAGCTTGCAAGTTATTCTTGCTCAGAGCCTGCCAGGTATTTCAAGGTACTCAGTTCTCCTGGACTTTCCAATGGAAGGTATGTCCCTTCAAGGGGAAGATCAACAGTATGAGCACAATCCTACCCTAAGGTAGATCATGAAAAAGCAGAGTTAGAATTCGCCATGTTGCCAGCACTTATACTCCTGAAGAGTGTTTAAGAAGAAGCACCTGACTTGTGGTACTTTCTTACCATGTTGTAGATAGGAAAAATATCTAAAAACAAGAAGAAAAAGCTGAAAAAGAAACAGAAAAGGCAGGCTGAGTTGCTGGAGAAACGCCTACAGGAGATTGAGGAATTGGAGCGAGAAGCTGAAAGGAAAATCATAGAGGAAAGCATCACCTCTGCCATACCTTCCAATGAGCAAGATGATGAATATCACCCAGAGGTGAAACTAAAGGCAGCAGAATTAGAGGAGGCAGCTGAAGAAGAGGCAGCAAAAGATAATGGTTAGTATAACTGGGAGCAAGAAAGAGAGCTGATGGGTGTATGTCCTGGAGCTGCACAAAGGGACCAGCCAATGTACCACACAGGTTGGCTTTGTGCTGCTACCTCGAATATTAAGGATGAGTTTCCCTAACTCCTTAATAGAGATTATGGGAAGCCGCCTGTACTCCATTTGTAAAATGTCTGCTGGGCATATGTTAACATTTCAAAGTAGGTTTTCAAAAAAGGAAGAAGGAAGCCTGAGAGAAACATCATGTCTTTTTCCTGTTAATGATGACCCTTCTTTTATTTTGTGATTAACTTTTTGCCTAGCTTTAGTGCACCATGAATCTCACTCTAAAACTGCAGAGGAAGGGTGAATGGCCAGAAACATTGATCAGGAGTCTTGCAGAGGAACCACCTGTGTCATGTTGCTCACACCTACTGTAACTCCCTCTTTAAGGAGATCAGATGCCTCTGGCCTCCGAGGCCATGAGCATGTACACACACACACACACACACACACACACACACACACACACACACACACACTTACTCACACAATTTAAAATGAAAATCTTAAAGATCAGCTACAATTAGCATCTTTGAAAAAAGCGGTGGGGAAGGGTTGAAACGAAAGTCCAGTTTTACTCAGAATTTTACCTCAAGAGCTAACTTGTTCCTGAAAATAGAAGGCAAATTATTAAGTAAGCAGCAAATAAGATTGCCTTGAAAGCCAATAGACATGTGCTGTGGTACATTAAAAGCATCTTAGCTGGGTATGGTGGCACATACCTTTAATCCCAGCACTTTTGGAGGCGGTCAACTCTGAGTTGACTCTAGCCTGGTTTACAAATTGAGTTCCAAGACATCCAGAGTTACACAGAGAAACCCTGTCTGGAAAAACCAAAATCAAAATGAAAAAAATACAAAGAAAAGTGTCTCTTATTGGAGAAGCTAACTAGTACATCTATGCAAGGAGAGTCATGACTCTTAATCTTAACCCCATATTTTTTAAGGTGAAGCTGAAGACCAGGAAGAAAAAGAAGATGCAGAGAAGGAAAATGCTGAGAAGGATGAAGATGATGTTGAAGAGGAACTTGCAAACATAGATCCTACATGGATGGAGTCCCCTAAAGCCAATGGCCATATTGAAAATGGTCCATTTTTATTGGAACAGCAGCTGGAGGATGAAGAGGATGATGAGGATGACTGTGCAAATCCTGAGGAATATAACCTAGACGAGCCAAATGCAGAGAGTGATTACACGTATGGCAGCTCCTATGAACAGTTCAATGGTGAATTGCCAAATGGACAACATAAGAGTCCAGAGTTTTCCACATCATTGTTTTCTGGGCCCTTAGAACCTGTGGCCTGTGGTTCTGAGCTTTCAGAGGGATCACCACTTACTGAGCAAGAGGAAAGCAGTCCATCCCATGACAGAAGCAGGACAGTTTCAGCCTCTAGTACTGGAGATTTGCCAAAAAGTAAGTGTCTTTGTCCATCTCTGTCTGCTTTCACTGGGCAAGGTCATACTTTGGTAAACACTGTGAAAGGAGTTGGCTAAAGGGGAAGAGACATGTAAATGTGTTACTAACCCTTTAATTTCAATGCTTAATATTCAAGAACCAATGAAATGCTTTAGAAATGTGTCATATGCTGCCTGAGTTTCTCTTACTCTCTGAAATCCTATCCCTGGACATTTTTCTTTTATTGTATATATTCTGTGACATCAAATACTTAAATCACCTTCACCACTAACAACTTCATAGCTTTCTACATACAACCCTTTTCTAGCTGGTAGTAGTGTCTTTGGGTTTTGTTTCTATTGAAGGGAATACCTGGCGGTTTTCAGCTATACCAAGAAACAAGTTGTGTTTTATTTGATAGTTGTCCTTGTTTATAAAATTCTGCTTTTGAGAAAGTATGATGGCAGATTATAGATTGGATCTTAGGTTTTTATCTACTTGACACCCTATCTTCAGAACTATATTTTGGGAGCAAATTCCATGTAGCTAATTGCAGAATAATTTAAGGAATGAAAGATTGGGTATCACAGTTAATGTCCGTATTCTGGCCCTTAGTGGAAAAGTTCAGAATCCTTCTCTGCCCTCTACTGCCAAGAGCATTTTTAACACGTGGCAAGTAATTGAGCCAGCCCAATAGGCAAAAGATTCTTCAGCCTCTTTAGTTGCACCAGGCTAGCACCTTTGTTACTCACTGGCTATAATTAATTGTCCTAGCTTTATGTTTTGCTCACTTGGCAGTGCATGGTTTACTCCTCACTCTTGGTCTGGCCAGGGAGTGGTAGAGTTCACATAGAAATACAGGTTCATTTCTTGGCAATGGCACCAGTGATTTATATCTTCTCTGCTTTTATTGTTTCTATTGCAGCTCAGTTTTCACACATTTTCACATTCATATACAAAGCAATTTATGCAATAGCTTCTCATTTTTTTACATAATAGTTTAGAACAGTGGCTTCAAATATAGGAAATTGAATCCCCATTTAAAACCTAATAGTCATGGTACTTCAGTTTATTAAACTCCTTGTACTTAATTTCTTCTTCTATTAAAGGGAAATAGTGGCCAAATCTAATGTTGTTACTATTGAAGCAAATGCTATGTGTAAAATTATGTGTGAAAAAAATTCAGTCCATGTACACTGGTTGCTTAAAGTCTCCTAACAGGCATACTTTTTACTGCTATGTCACATTGGTAGTATCTGAGGCCCAGACATGGTGAACAGCTCAGCATAGTCCTCCTAGTAACTCTTGGGTCTTGGTTCCTTGTTTTATTCCACCTACCACATTATCATTCATGCTGGGAAGCCAGGCCTGAAATGGGGAAAAAAAAAATTCTTACGAAAAATTGAGAATTTATAATTGTAATGAATAAGGAAGGGACTAATTCTAATTTAGGCAAAACCTAAAATTCCATTGTAGAAAGATAATTTAACTGAAAACTCATAGCTTTTATGTAAAGAACACCTGGACACTGAGAGAGCTAGTTTTATCTCTTGATTGGCAGGATGCTGTGCAGCTTCCTTGTCTGCTTTGTCTTTGAAGGAGTGAGAGGAGTAATTTATGCTTGGGCCCTACTGTCTCTCCACAGCGCCGCCCCCCCCCCCCCCCCCCCCCCCCCGTGTTCCTCTGTTTGCAGTTTCTGCTTGCTTTGCTGTTTCTTGGGGAAGTTTACCAGGTCTTATGCATCTTAAGTGTTGCCACTCTCCTGATCTCTGTTCTGACCTTATTCTTTTCTGACTTACTTGGGCCTTCACATGATTTCCATTGACTTCTATGGCATTGATGGCTCAATCCCTGTTCATTCACTCAATAACTACTGAGTCAGGGCAGCATGTGGGGCCTAGGGAAAAGTGTATCTGCCTAGTGCTTCCATTCCCCAGTGAGAATGATGGTGTGAGGTAAGCAGTGTGCAGGGCTGCTACAGATCTTAGCTAGAATATACCTGTATTGTTTTGATTATCATCTGCACTCCCATTCTTTTCTGTCATATGCCCTGTGTGGTAGTTTTTGTCAACTTGACACAAGTCATCTGGGAAGAAGGAACCACAGTTGAAGAATTGCTTCTATCATATTGGCCTGTGTTCATGTCTCTGGGTCATTTTCTTAATTAATGATTGATGTGAGATGGCCCATTTTACTGTGGGTGGTACCACCCCTGGGCAAGTAGTTCTGGGCTGTATTAGAAAGATGAGCAAACTGTGGGGAACAAGTCAATAAGCAGCATTCCTCTGTGGTCTTTACTTCAGTTTCTGCCTCTGGATTTCTGCTTGAGTTCCTGACCTGACTTTCCTCAATCATGGTCTATACTGTGGAAGTTGGTTTGGTCAGTGTTTTATTATAGCAACAGAAAGCAAACTAGGACACCCTTGCCAACCCCTTCTCAAAATAGGACCCTCCTTCTTTGGCCCTAAGGTACAGACCATTGCTGGACTGTATTGTTTCTGTCTGTGCATTGTCTCTACCTACCATTCTGACTTCCTTCCAAATCACTCTTCCAGGTTGATGCTAAAGTTTTACATCATGTTAATCAGATAAATTCCCTTATTCCTAATTCTTCACAGCTCTTCATGGGGTCCAGCAGTCATCTCCACAGTGATGCATGTGCCCATGAGCAACATAACAATCAACTGAAGTACAGAAATGAATTATTAGGTCACCTCTGTGTATTAAAATGGATGTTTTGGAAGTCTAGCTCAACAAATAGCTGTATATGCCATGGTATATGTATATTATATAGAAACTGCATGCTATACATACTAGGATACTTGTAAATATTTAAGAATTTATCATCTGAAGAATTAACTAAAGATTTTTTTTAACTTAGTTCATACTCAGTTTTCTTCTTTAGTTTGAAAATAGTATGATAAAACAGTGCACCCCATCCCTAGAAGTAAGCATTAGTGTGAGTTTGTGCTGACTTTTGCCATTAGAGCAAAATGTACGCATTAGAAAATAGTAAAAGACAGGTGATGGCCAAATTATGATGTTCAAAGAACTTAGATGCCAGGTAAAAGAATATAGACTTCCAGTACTTTGATAGCCTTTGATGGTTGTGATGAGGAGATGTCTTAGGATATTAGCTGCTGGAATAGCTAAACCAGCTAATGGACATACCTTGTCTTATGACATCTGAAGGGCAAAGGCCCAGAGCAGAATGGTCTTGTTATTTGACTACTGGGTCTCTTTGGAGTCTTCACTCCAAAATCTTCTCAATCAGTCCTTGTTCAGGCTGCTATGTTATGGACATTGCATTTTAGCTCTTGATCCTTAGGCTATTCTCTACCTAGACGTACACATGCATCTTTTAAAGCCTGTCCCATTATCTTTTCCCTGTTCCCCAAATGATCTAACTGGCTTCTGTTTCTCACAAAGCTTGATACTCGGACTCATTCCTCCGCAAATCCTGAGCACTCCACAGTACTTCTTAACAGCATGCTGATGTCTTTGCGCCACCCAAGCTGGTGGTCTGTTCAGAAATTTTCAGATTGTGTGCTGGACTGTGGTTAAGGGTCTTTGCAGTACATAGCTCCTCTGCCTCGAACTTCTCCTCATCATGCTTTCCTTGAATGTCAACTTCCCAGAAAAGTTTTCTCAGGCTATCAATATGGCACAATAGGTAAAGGCACTTGTCTCCAAACCTGATGACCTGAATTCAGTCCCCAGAACACACATGTATTTGTGTGACCTCCATCCAAGTACTGTGCCTCTCCCTCCACAGTATGTAAATAAATGTAAAAAGAGAAAAAAAGTTTTTTTGCATCACTTTTGCAGCCATCTCTCTTAGTTTTGTTTTTCTTTGTGGTGTATCTAGTTTTCTGACATGTTAATATGAATTGCTTGTGAGCTTACATTATTGTCTGTATTCCTCCTCCCCTTTCCTCTTTTAATTTTGAGACTTTGAGACAGGGTTTCTCTGTGTAGCTGTGGCTCTCCTGGAACTCACTCTGTAGAACAGGCTGGCCTTGAACTCAGAGATCTGCCTGCCTCTGCCTCCTGAGTGCTGGGATTAAAGGTGTGTGCCACCATTACCTGGCTATTACTGGCTATATTTTCAACCAGAGTATGACATGAGTTTCCTCATTCTAGTGTGTCTTTTTAACTGTGTTCTGGCACCCTAACGGCATGTAGAAAGGCCTTTGACAATGCTTGTCATGTATTGGCATTAATTGTCCTAGTTCTGACCCTCATCTAGAGAGAGGCTGTTTGAGCCTCTGTTTGGGATGTTTTAAACATCTTATGTGCAACACAAAGTACTGGCAGCTGTCTCATCACCTGCCATCTTATCTTGCTAGACAAAAGAGATCAGATTTTGAGAAAGTGACTTAAAATCCCAGTGCTTCCTAAAATAAAACCTGCCATTTTTATTCATGCTCTAGTGGAGGCAGAGAAAAGTTACCAGCTTTTCATTGTGGAAGGGAAAGAGTGCCAGTAAGACTTTTGTGTTAGCATCATCAGTGAGAAAGAAACACTATGACAGGTCCCAGTTGGGTGACTAAATCTAAGGGAGCAGTGTGAGTCCAGGCACACCTAAGAATGAGTTTGCAACAGGGGTGAGTACGTATGTGTTCACATGGGCTTTAGGAGTGCTGCAGTCAGGTCCCTTTTCTCGATGGCACACTCGAGAAACTGGCACACTTGAGAAAGAAAATCAGGGACACACATAGAATATAATTTATCTCCTGTTGTGCACTTATACAATTAAATTAATGAAATGAATTACATATGATTGTTTAAGACACACTGTAAGCTATTTATAAACCTGAAACTAGAGGATAGTAGCATGTTACCAGATTTAGTTTAGTGAGATCACAGAGGAATGTTAACTGCAAAGAAACTGAAGTTAAACTGTGGTAATGTTGTCTTGAAAGTAGATTTCTTCCAATGCACTTGAATCCTACAGCTTTTGGAGATGTCTTTAAAGACAACCACTGGGAGAGATTAGTGGATTCCAAATTACCTCCTTCCCTGGTACCCTGTCAACCAAGCTACCTGATCTCAAGTCTAGCACAGAATGTCTGTATAGTTTCTTCAAGTGCCTGCTCACTCACTGACCCTAAAGTAAAATCAAGGCTTGGCCATTCAGCTAGATGGTATTCTGACTTGAATATGTGTGTGTGTGTTGTATATCTTTGGGTTATTCCTCTTCATTCTTTCCTGAAAACAGTCTCAGAGAGTTTGTCATTTGCTAGGCTTGCAGTTCATAGGTGTTGAAACTAAGATTTGGATCCAGTTGAACCATACTGTTCTTGACAGTGACAGTGGGGGAGTGATAGTATGAAGTGTGTCTTATCTAGTCACTCATCTGTTGATCAGTGTACTGTGGTTCTCCTGGAACATTGCTCTCATTCCTTTCTACATTTTGCCTTCTCTTTTAGGTTCTTCTGCTTCTTTCATTATCATTATTTTCCTGTTCCTGTTTTACTTTTCTTTCCCTTAGCTCCATCCTAGTCTTTGATAAGACCCTATATGAATGACCATCCTTACACAGGGGTATAGGCATAAGGCAAGAGAACCTCTACGCCTGTCTGGCCCATTGATTCATAAACTGAGGGAAAGCCATCAGAGTTCAAACACTGACCAGAGTTGAGATTCCGTAGCCTTCCTCTGGATTATCTGGATGCTTTACGTCCTGGTGACCCTGCTACAGTCTGCCCTGCTATTATTAGCAAGACAGGCCTTACTTCCTCTATGGGGTTTACCAACAAATTGAACCCCCTCAAGTACTGTGGTTCCTCAGTTTAATACACACTGAGAGAAGCTTGGTGTGCATAAGCATCAACTTGGCATGAACAAAGGGACTCATCAATTAGGGTGTTATTGTTCTTCAATGATCTGAGTTTTCTGTTTAGTCTGTAAATTCCATTTCAACATGATCAAAAATCTGAGCGTGTAAGGGCTCAGATTAAGTATGAAGAGGAATGTATTGACCTGCTCATAACTACTTAAAGCATAGTTAAGGCTTAGCTGAGAACTTTTCTGAAGCCAGAAACACTGGACTTGGGCCTGCTGTAGTAGTCTCCCTCAGGCTCATCCCAAAGTTGAGTTATCTGAGCTAATGAGTTGCCTTAAAACCTGCTTTTATGGCCCACTTCAACTTGTGAGAACACTTGTTTGGCGTCTTCCTGTTCAAAACTAAGCCATAAAGGTATTCATGCTCAAATGACATCGGTGAACTGCATATTGCTCAGAAGCAATTGGTTACCTGTGTTTATCATTATGTGGCTTTAGTGTTTCACCAGTAGTTCAACCTGCAGGATTCTAGGCTCATCCTTTCACTCTCCTTAAAAAAAAAAATAGGCTGTAACTGGCTCACACACTGCAGATCTCTTGTCTTCTTTTTTAACTATCTTGCTGTTTGTTTATGACAGCAAAAACCCGGGCAGCTGACCTGTTGGTGAACCCTCTGGATCCTCGGAATGCAGATAAAATTAGAGTAAAAATTGCTGACCTGGGAAATGCATGTTGGGTGGTAAGTAGAGTCTTCTTTTTACATTTTAATCATGATTTTGTGTGAGAAGATGCTTTTTTAAAAACGGTATTTGTCACATCTATTCCTTTCCAGCATAAACATTTCACAGAGGATATCCAGACACGTCAGTACAGGTCCATAGAGGTTCTGATAGGAGCTGGCTACAGTACCCCTGCAGACATTTGGAGCACAGCGTGCATGGTAAGAACCACCTTTGCCACTTGTCTTCCCTAGAAATGACTTCTCTTGAATCCTCTTGATGGGGTGGAGTCTTGTGGAGATGACCATTATAAAGTGGGTGAAGAGAAGGAGGTTGTGCCTGGGTGCTGTCAGCAATGGACGAATTCTTCTCAGGTATGCCTGAGGCATAGGCTTGTGACAGGCAGTCTCTTCTTCAGTCTCTGTGCAGTCTGTCGCCCCAGCAGTCAGACTTCTTCAAGGAATTGCTTTTAGTCTCTGAAAGTTTTAGGGTGTGTTAGGCTCCCTGTCACATCATGGGGCAAAGTCAGATGCCTTCTCACAGGAGAGCTGTGACTGTACTGGAAAGTTTGTACCATAGGCAGGTGGCCTCTCCCAGAGGTGCAGCTCTCTCTTCTCCCTCCTATTGGTCGTTTTCTTTCTAACTCAAACGCAGAGAGTTCTGCCTTGTTTTCTGGCATGTGCTGGCTCTCCTGAGACAACAATAGTGGCACAAACTTCCTTGGTTGAGTTTGTTTTCCCTGGGAGGAGCAGGAGCATTCCTTTGACTTGGACATTCTGAGTTTGTCTTTCTAAGCTAAACGCAGAATCACCACACATCATGTGCACAGGAGCACATGTGTGTGTAGGCACATGTACACATGTGTGCACAACAAGTAGAGAGCAGAGTTCATCCTCGGGTGTTATTCTTTAGCCATCCATCCTCCTTGTTTTCTTGAGGCAGGATATTTCATTATTTTAGAGCTCTTGATTAGGTTAGGCTGGCTGGAGAATGAGCCCCAGGGCTTATTTGTCTCTGCCTCTCTAGACCTGGTTTTATAAGCATGTACCACCACGCCTGGGCTTTCTATATGAGTTCTGACAATGGCAGACACTTTATCAACTGAGCCATCTCTTCAGCTCAACATCTGTTTATTTGTTCATTTTTGAAATGTAGCCCAGACTAATCTCAAAGCTCAGCTTCCTGAGTGCTGAGGTTACAGGCATAGCTACTGCACCAGGCTTCTGTGCATCTTGTTGCCGTTTGCTCTGAACTGTGACTTGAAAGCCTGAGTAGTCCTTTCCCAAGAGCTAATGCAGTTTGTCTTTCACTGAGTATCCAGCCAGTCAGCACATTCTTCTCAGTTGGCTTTTTGTTGTTCTTTGGTGGGAAAGGTGGTATGTGTGTTTGTGAATTCTATTTAGTATTACTTAATTTTATTGTAGTTCTAAGGTAGAGCCCAGAGGTGCATACCCACTAGGCAAGTATTTTTCCATTCGAAGCACATCCTCAGATCTTGTATTAGCTTTTTAAAGAAATTCTCTTTGGATATTTAAATGAAAGGGTTCCTGAACAAGGCTTAGTGCTCATTTTCTGAAAGGGGGTGGGGAAAATGAGCGAGCAGAATAAATATGTTTACCTGTGTTCAGAACTCAATTTAATCTTTGTTTTGAATTTATGTCCAGTAGTGATAATATAAAAGCATTTTAACCATTTCAAAATTTTTGGCCAGGTGTGGTGACGCACACTTTTACTTCCAGCAGGTACGAGGCAGAGGCAGGCAGTTCTCTGTGAGTTCAAGTCCAGCCTGGTTTACACAGTGAGTTCCAGGACAGTCAGGGCTACACAGAGAAATCCTGTCTTGAAAAACCACATACACACACACACACAAATGTATATGTCTGTGTACCATTGTGCATGCCTGGTGCCTGTGGAGGTTAAAAGAGGGTGTCTGATCCACTGGGACTGGTGTTACCACTGAACTGCCACGTCTATACTAGGAGCTCAACCCAGGTTCTTTACAAGAGCAGCAAGTGCTCTTAACTGCTGAGCCATCTCTCCAGCCTAATGTAGAAGCATTTTGTTAAGCAGATAATGTGGGATGATATGAGAAACATGAGATGCTTTTCCTCTTTCACATTATCATTATCTGAGATGATTGATGTATCCAGGTATGAAACACCTTGCCTTCCTAGACTCTTGTTCTGATAATTCTAGAAAATAAATTTAAATTTATTAAAAACTTGTTTTTCAGTGAGAACCAAAAATCTAGCTCTTAGTGGTTAAAAGAAGCTACTGTCCATGTGACAGTTACTTCATTTTGAGGTTCTGCGTGGAGAGGCTTTTGCTTTGCAATGTGAGGGTAGAGGGAAGTGGAGGCCAAACCACAGGAGGCAGGGGCCAGGTCAGAAGGAAAGGAGTGCCTTGATGGATGGGCTGTGTGTGCTGGGCAGTTTGTGTACATCCCATTTCAGATGGGAGCAAGGCCAATTTCTATTGTCCTCAGCAATACAGAAGGCCATGTGCCAGGGCTGCCATGGGTCAGGCTCTGAGAACTCTTTGAACCATGAAATTTTATGCTTCTAATTTTGGATATTAAGTTTGGTGACATAAGTGTGAAAACCAGGACATTACAGGAATGTGGATAACAGTTGAGCTCTTGGCATACTCTTACACCAGCTTGTCTGTCTTGCCTCCCGTAAGATTTATTCCTGTGCTCTATGCTGTTTTCTGCCCATTTATCATTCTCTTGTTGTAAGGTGTTTATAGTTCAATAAATCACATGGCACTAAGGAAATGCTGTATCTGTCTCCTTTTACCCCTTTTCAAGAGACTGCTTCTGGTTATCTCAGTGCTGTTGGGGCTGCTTAGAGGTGTTTGTCAGTCCAGTGGCTGAAATAGGGATTTTTCAAAGAACAAGCCTTTGTTCCCTCCTTGCAAGGTTGTGACTGAGGTCACTTGCTCTTCCTAGAGAGCAAGCCATAGAGGAGGAGCCAGTGCTTGCCCACCTTCCCCCCCCCTTTGGAGTTTAAATTTGCCCTCATAATGCCCAGCCTTGATAAGGCCTTAGATAGTTTTTGCAGAATTCATAGGCCTTCCAGTTTTACAAATGGTATGTTAATCAAGGCTGCATTGGGCCCCTGGTGCTATTGGGAGGAGAATTTGGGCTCTGTAGATGGACAACTACAACCAAGAAGGGCAGCAGAATCTGCCAATTCATGGCTTTTGGCATCTTGTGGGTGTAAATGTATAGTGCATATAGACATGAAGTCTGTGTGCTGAGTGTTACCTCTTTGTACGCAGGTGTCCATGTCCAAATAGGGGAGCTCTTGTGTCTTCATGGTGAGTCCTGGCCATGATCAGAATGAAAAAACCAAAACTTAATTCTGACAAATTTCTCCAGACTTCTTCAGCACTGGGCAGTTCATGACCTTATTTAGTCAGAACAGAGAAAGAAGTACTTGCTCTCCCCTGAACTGAGAACAGTGACCCAGGTGAAAGCCCTCTAAAGGGACTAGACCAAGAACCGAAGGAAGACTCCAGAGTTGCCTAATACTGAATATTAACAATAGAACTTGTGCTAGAGAATAGCTTAGTCAGTAGATGACAATAATGTTTCCTATTTCCACAGCTGCTAGCATTAAAACATTTTTGTGACCCAAAAAAGGGGAGGGGTCAATGTTTTCATTGTCACATGTATTTGCCCTGTTGTATGTCATATTTAAGAAATCGAACCACTCTATCCAGGGAGCCAGTCTTCCTTTCTCTTTATAATTCTCTCTGTTTTTGTCTGCCTCTTTAAAAAAAAAAAAAAGGTTTATTTTTATTTTATGTGTATGGGTGCTTTGCCTGCATGTATATCTGTGCACCACAAGCAGGCAGACTACATGGAGGCCAGAAGAGGATATCAAATCCCCTGAAACTGGAGTTACAGATGGTTGTGAGCCTACCATGTGGATGCTGGGAATTAAACCCTGGTACTCTGGAAGAGCAGCCAGTGCTCTTAATCTCTGAGCCATCTCTCCAGCCCCACGGGTTTTTTTTTTTTTTTTTTTAAATCATTTCATTGATAGCTTTCTTTAAGTACTACTTTGGAAACCTGTGTGCTATTCAAAAAAACAAAATCATCTTTTTCAAGATGTTGGACAAAGAGAAGTAGCCTTATGAAAAGGGTGAGCACAAAACTACAAAGGCCAGGGGCTAAAGCACATCCAGGGTTCTCCTTGAAACCAGAATCCCAGTGGCTTCTAAAGTCTCCTTCATCCTGCTAGGGTTTCTAAATTTCCATCCTGGCTTTCAGGTTATTGAATTGCTTTACAGGTATGAAACACTCTCGTCCACTTAGAATTGGGGCCAAATGAAAAGTTTTCTTTGTGAGAGATTGGTCCAGCTGCCATGATTGTTAATTGGGTGGCTAGGTGGGGGTCCCAAACTGAGGCCTCTGTGCCTAGTGCTGGTGTCCTTGTTGCAGTGGCAGTGCTGGGCTGCCAGGCTGTCTTTTGCTGAGATGACCATGCTATGCCCTTTTAGACCCAAGCCTGCTTCAGGACAGATGTCTTGACTTTATGCTTAGCACAGAGCCAGCTGATCATAATTTTTTTTCTCTTGCTTTTCTCTTTCTCAGTCAGGTTGTTTTTCATGTCTTTGAAGTCAAGGGTGTGTGGCTGCTCTGCTAGTTAAGACAGCTGTTTCCTGGTAAATGAGCCTCAAGGAGTCTTCTCAGCACTCTGCCATTAGAAGGGAGAGAAAGAGGATGACTGATGTTGGGACAGCCCTTGGGGATGGCTCTTCAGCAGAAATGGGAGAGGCAGTCTCAGAAGGAGAGGTTTAGGCATGGTCACCTATTCACAAGCATCAGCAAGCAGGAAGGCTTAACCATGGTAGTATTAAATCTGGAAGAAATTAGAATGGGTGTTAACCTTAAAAAAATATTGATCATCAGAACAACAGCAACTGCTGTCTTTGCACATCTTAAAAAATTAGAATCCCAGTCCTGAGCCTTTTTTTCTGAGCAAAGCAAGAAAGAATGAGTAGGCTTCTCTTCACACTAATATTCTGAGTGGTAGTAGGTAGCCGCATGAGGAGAGGTGTTCCCTGCCATCTAAGGAGGCCTACAGGGTGATTTGCTACACCAATGGAAGGGTCTCTTGATTCTAGCTGCTCTTCTTGAGTCGGAGTTGAGTGAGCTGATGATGGCCAAGATGCTGGAATTAGTCCTTGATCCTAAGCACATGAAGAAAGCACAACAATGTCTGCTCTGAAGTATCTTGGACTCACACAGGCTTGCTGGAGTCCTGACCTTAGCCTTATTGCACTCTGTGTAGAAGCTGTAGTGTGCAGTGACCAGAGCTGCTGCTGACTTCTAGGTAGCTTGGTTCCACTTTCTACAGTATGAAGAGAGCAGTAGCCCTTCCCATTAGAAGACGTATAAAATTATCCCTGTAGCTTCTGTGAACTTTTCCAGAAGAAGGAAAACTAGGGCTTAAGCTGTTGTAGGATGTTCTTTGGTCTGCGTGTGCTCCTCTGCAAATGTAGGCTTCTTCTAATAGAGACCTGCTGGCTCTTGAGCCATCTCTGAAGTGCTCAGCATGTCATCTGTTGTGTCCTAGGCATTTGAGCTGGCAACAGGAGACTATTTGTTCGAACCGCATTCTGGGGAAGACTATTCCAGAGACGAAGGTGAGTGTTGTTGCCCACTGAGTCCCTTAATGTGGATCTGCTCCTCCTCAGGTTCTAGAGAGTATTGTGTTATTTTACTGAAACAGACCATGTTTTGGTTTTCAAACACCAAATTCAGATGCTTTTCCTTTGAGTTTGAAGCCCCCTCAGTGCCAGTGAATGGGCAGCACCCACCTGACACAGTTTTCCTGGTCTTCTGGGTAAAGGAACCCAGCTGGTAGATGAGGACAGATTCCTGGGCCCTCTTTGATTCCTTTGTCCACAGCTCTGCTGCCCATTTTGCTGTACTGTTTGGGAGCTCAGTTGAAAACCAGGGAATTCAGACTTGAATTCCTTCTGTAAACCTGACCATCTCCATCCTTCCTTGCTTGCAATGCTGGGGTAGCCTGTGGTAAGCTGGCATCAGTCATTGTTGGTGCTCCAGTTGGTGTCTGAGGCCTGCCAGTCCCATGAACCTCTGCATGAATGTGCTGCAGACATTGTTGATTTGAATCTATTTCTGATTTTTTACTAATTTCACTTTTCCCCTCTTCTTTTATCCCATCCTTCCCTTTGTCCTCCCCATTCCTATATCCTTTTTTTTTTCTCTCCTCATAGACCACATAGCCCACATCATAGAGCTGCTAGGCAGTATCCCAAGGCACTTTGCTCTGTCTGGAAAATATTCTCGGGAATTCTTCAATCGCAGAGGTAGTACCTCTTCCCTTTGAAAAGCGCCACGATGCAGACAGAAATGGAATAGCTACAGGAGCAGCATTAATGGTGACCAAAGCATTTCTTCTAAATTCCAAAAGCAGCTGAGCAGAATGCCGGTACTGGTGTAAATGCTGGCGAAGATTGAGTCTGGCCTGTGCTGTGGTCACCCTGTACACTGGCCCCTTGTTGGTGCTTGGGACAGCTGGGTGCACTCTAGCTTAGAGTTCTGAATCAGCTGGACAAAGGCTGGTTTTGGTCATTCAGGTCACGCTCCGTTTCTGTCTGTGCGGGCAGTGATAGTGTCTGCATGCAGTGTACTGATTAAACTGTCGTGTGTTTCTGTTTTGCTGGCAATGTTTCCCAATGCAGATCACATAGCATTGATCATTGAACTGCTGGGGAAAGTCCCTCGAAAATACGCTATGTTGGGGAAATATTCCAAGGAGTTTTTCACCAGAAAAGGTAACGGTATTTATGCAACACTAATTTTCAGCATAATCCTCTCCCAAAGGGAGAAATTGTGCATTCATATTTGAGCAGTGGAAAAGATCAAGACTGCAGCTGGGGAGTTCTGCTGAAGAAGGTACTCAAGAAATAATCTTGAACCATCTGCCATCTGTGGAGTGAGAATTTTGTAAGAAAGGAGGCTTCTAACAATCCTTTCTCAAAGTTCTACCTATTGACTCCACTCCACACACTATGTATTCAAATATTTGTAGAAAGGACTTCAGTGAGTTTTGGAAAAGAGTGAGATTCAGCTGGGCATGATGGCTTATCTCAGTTATCTTAGCACTCAGGAGGCTGAGGGTGGAGAATCAGGAATCCAAGGCCAGGCTACATTATAAACAAACAGATTCTATTTCCGTTTTTATTGTTAACAAAGACAGCCTAGAGTCGGGCTTCATAGATAGCTATGGACATTTTCTTGGATATGTCTGAGGTATTTGGTGTTGTGTAGGCCTGTGAAAGCCTACGGACATACCAGATACCATTTTCTGTGCTATTGTGTTAGGCGAACAGTGATTGGTTTTAATCATGTCATTCTCACTGACCATCCCTTGGCCATGACTCTAACTGTTATTTGTCATTTGTAGTTGCCAGGCAGTATCAATGCTTAAAAAGACCTCAAAGCCCCAAGTGTCTCTCCCTTTACCCTAAGAAAATGAATCCTCAGAAAAAGCTGGGAATCATAACACTTAGGAGGTGGAGGTAGGAAGGTGCAGGGAATTCTGGGTCATCCCCAGCTACATAGAACATAGAGGCTAGCATGGGCTACATGAGATCTTGTCTGATGACTACAAAAATCCTTCTTAGGTACTATTGTCTTTTGAGCCTATTTGGTGGTGGTGTTTTTACCAGCTTGGGTTCAGTTTTGTTTACATCCTCCTTTAAAGAAAGTTTGCTTGAGGACTGGGAAGAAAGGTAGTTTGGTAAAGTGTTTGCCATACAAGCTTGAGGAGCTGAGCTTAATCCCAGTACTTACATAGAAAAGCCAGGTAGGTGTGTTGGTGTGTGATCCAGGTGCCAAGAACATAGCACCCTGGAGCTGGGGCTCTCGACAGCCGGCCTAACAATGTCAAGCTTCAGGCCCCAAGAAGAGAGACTGGACTCAAAAGAAGTTAACAGCTCTTGAGGAGCAACACCCTGGCTTGTCTTGGCCCCTCCACTCACATGTACATATATATGTACCCCTATGAACATGTGTATATACTCACACTCAGCTGGAGTAGGACATGGAAAATCCAGTCCAAGTTGTTTCATTTTAACTTCCTTTCTCCCACTCCTCATCTTTCTTTTTAAAGTACATTTATTTATTTACTTATTGGGGAGGTCATAGCTGACGTAGTGTATATGTGGATGTCAGAAGACACTTTTGTTTCTTTTCTTCTTTTATTAATGTGATTCCTGGAGACCAAATACATGTCAAAGGCTTTGTGGCAAGCCGTTTTACCTGCTGAGCCAGCCAGCTCACTGGCCCCTCTCTCTATTTTATTCAGTTATTTTGTGTGTATTAGTGTTTTACCTACAGTCTGTGCATCACATGTGTACATGGTACCCACAGAAGCATCGGATACCCTGGGACTAGAGTTACAGATGGTTTTGAGCTGCCACGTGGGTATTGAGAACTGAACTTTGGAAGAGCAACCAGTGCTCTTTAACTGCTTAATCATCTCTCCAGCACACCTCACCCCACCTTTTTTTTTTTTTTTTTTTTAAAGGAAGAGTCTTGATCTCCTGATCTCTAGACTCAGCCAAGTGCTGGAACCATAGGCATGTGTCAGCACACCCAACTGTGCTCTTAGGCTCCTTAGGTTTTGCAGCTGGCCTGGAGCTGTAAGCCATTAATTCTATATCTATTGAATGTCATTCCAGAACTAACAGCAGCAATGGCATGTCTTCTTACTTGTTTGGAAGAGCCCTCCTTAAAGGACAGTTGGTAAATGATGCCTGCTGCACTGAGGTGCTTACTTAGATGACTGGTTTCGAGGAGATACACTTGTCCTGTGGCCCTTCATTGACCATGGGCACATTTCACATTTCTCAGCACCCTTGCTTGCAGGGTGTTTGTGAGTGTGGGTATGTCTATAAAACCATCTTTAGCATTTGTACTTTAGGATTTAAGAGCTTGAATTCTTTTTGAGCCGCTTGTTTGAAAGTGATTTGCAAAGAGAAAGCTAGTGTGCATTCTTACATACTCCCACCCTCTGGTTCTGTCTGTTTCAGATTTTGTTGTTGTTGTTATGTTTGTTGGTTTTTTGAGACAGTGTTTCTCTGTGTAGCCCTGGCTGTCCTGGGACCTGCTCTGTAGACCAGGCTGGGCTCAAATTTACAGAGATCCATCTGCTTCTGTATTCCGAGTGCTGGGATTAAAGGCATGTGCCACCACTGCCCAACCTGTCTCAGATTTTAAAAACAAGGTTTCACTGTTTTCTTTTTAAGATTTATTTATTTTGTGTGTATTTTATGCAGTGTTTTGCCTGCACATATGTGTGTATATTACATGTATGCCAGGTGTACAGGGATGTCAGAAGAGAGCTTCAGATTTCTGGGATTGGAGTTATGGATGGCTGTAAGCTGCCATATAAGTGCTAGAAATCGATCCTGGGTCCTTTGCAAGAGCAACAAGTGCTCGTAATCACTACAACATATCTGTAGTCCCTGGCTTTTAACTCTTGATCAATCTCCCAGATGCTGGGATTACAGGCTTGTACCACCATGCTGTATACATAACATTCTCTTTATGGGAGACCAAAACCATTTTGATTTGGTGTTACTGCAGTGACTAGAATGCCTTTTCCTTTTTTTTTTTTTTTCTTTTTTTTGGCTATAAGAGAGACTGATGAGTCCAGAAATATTTTAAGATGACCAGGAGTTTGGGTTTACAACCTCTTTTCTGGTGCTTGGTTGATTGTAATTGCTGTGGTAATTAGAAGAGGTTTGGACTTTGACAGATGTACAGTAATAATAGGAGGAGTGAAGACTTGTCAAGAGAGTGTGTCTGTGAGAATAAGGAAATGTGTTTTGTTTTGAAATAATAGGCTTTGTAGACCAGGCTAGCCTGAAACTCATGAAGTTCCACCTCCCTGTGTTTTTTCCCAAGGGTTGCGATGAAAGGCATATACCACCATGCTCAATGTGCAATTTCTATCAATTCAATTTTTTTAACATACCACAATTGATAAAGACAAAAGCAAAATATAAAATTGTCATTCTGCTTTGAGCCATGTTTGCCGCAGTTACAGTCATGAATCATTTGCTAGGAATCTTTTTCTGCTCTTTGTTCTGAATAAGGTTTCTACCCTACCACCGGTGTAGGAGGAGAGCGGGCTCATGTGTTAAAATCAAGTATCAAGTGCAGCTGACTAATCTCTTGTTTCTAAGTCTGTAAGTCACAACCAGTACTAGTTTGAATCATTCCTTGGCCAAAAGTTAAAAACTGAACTGGATTTTGGGGCAAGCAATGTGGTTACTGCTGTTACCGAATTAAGGTTAATTTGCTGGTTATTTTCTTGGATGTGAACATTACCCACTTGAGACCATTAAGAAATCAGAATGTGCTAGGTGTGGCATATAGGAGTGAGGTTGGAGACTCACTTCAAATTGAAGGCCAACCTGGGCTACATAGTGAGATCTTGTCTCAAAATGAAAAAAAGAGGAAAGTTAAGATGTGTTCCAGTAGAAATCAGTAACACTGTGGATTTTGTTCCTTGTTTTATTCCCTAAGAAGTGAGTGGCAACCCTCTGGGGGTTGGTGAGTAAATCAGTTGCCCTCACTAGGCTGTGTTCTTTTTACCATCTGTAGGGATTATTTTAGTGAATTTATTGTGTCAAAAATTGATTCATCGATGGGGATAGGTTACCTAAACTTGTTCCCATGTGGGGCATCAAGTACTTTGGGATATATCTGACTGTGACTGTGTGCACAGATGTATATCCAACTTAGGTCTTAAGTCTTCATTAAATTCAGGACCTACAGAATTGCTCACCAGGTAAAACCTGCCCCCAAGCCAGATGGCCTGAGTTTGATCCCAGGACTCAAGTGAAGGAGAATACCTACTGCTGTACCTACTCCTGCATGGCACACGTTCCCACATACATAACAAAACAGATACTTACAAATGATAAAGATGAAATAAAGAGGCTAGAAAGATGGCTCAGCAGGTAAGAGCACTGGGTGCTCTTGCAGAGGACCTGGGTTTAATTCTCAGCACCCACATGATGACTCACAACTATCTGTAATTCAAGTTCCAGAGGATTCCACACTCTCTTTTGGCTTCCATGGGCTCCAGGCACACACGTGGTGCATAGATGTACATGCAAGCAAAACGCTCATATACAGAAAAACAAATGTTAATTAAAAAAAATTTAAAGACTTAATGAAATTCAATTGAGTATGTCAGAAGTACAGTGAAGAAGTTTCCATGTAACAACACACATCTTGATGTCAGGACCAGCATACTAAAGCTCTTGAGTTCTGAGGTCAGATAGTGAGGGAGGTGAGTTTTAAAAGAACTCACCACCACAAGGTTTTCCTGTGTACAACGCAGGCTGTCCTCACACTCAAAGCATGATCTTAATCTACTTCATATTCCATACAATATTTGAGTTGAAATTTGAGGATGCTTTAAACATAACCTCCAGGGCTACCTGAAAAGTAGCTGACGTGTGAGAACTGTGAGGAGCAGAGCCGTGGTGTGGGCTCCTGTATGCTGGCACTGACAGGATTCATGCTGGCACTGTTCTGCTCAACTTTCTAGGTTTCAAGTTTTGAAAGACTCAAAAGATTCTCAGATCATTCCAATTTTACTTCTGTACAGAGTGTGGATATCACAATGGCTTAGGAACTTGAGTAACCCCTGGGAAGGATGGACATCATCATCCTTGAAGCTTTCAGTGTGAGACTGACTCAGAAATAACTAAGAACAGAAAAAAAAAAAAAACAAACAAAAACCCTAGAGCAGTTCCAGTGTGATCACTCTAGCACCCTCCTCTTGCTCACACAGTCTTGGCTGGCAATAGAAGGACAAAGGCCACTGAGGTAGTAGAAGATGGGTATGCGTATGGATGATGCCATTCCCTGGCAGTAGAAAACAGCATTCACCACAGGCTGTGCAGATGATTGTAGGTGGCTTTATTTGTTGTTGTTTTGTTGTCTTTGTTGTTAAGATTTGTTTTCTCTCTGTAAGTGTTTTTTGTTTGTTTGTTTGTTTTTTATTGCATGTATTTATGTGCACCATAAGCATGCCTGGTGCCTGCAGAGGTCAGAAGAAGGCATTAGGCCCCCTGGAATTGGAGTTGCAGATGGTTGTGAACCACCACGTGGATACTGAGAACTGAACGTAGATCCTATGCAAGAGCAACATGTGCTCTTAACTAATTGCTGAGTTTCTCTAGCTCTGATTGTAGGTTTTAAGGAGTGTTTTGGTACTCAGTTTAAAGTTGTATGACCAAAGCAGTGAAATTACTGTAAATTGAAGTAATTTCCATCATACAAGCAGAATGTCCTTTGTCCAAAAGGCTTGGGACTGAAAGTGTTGTGGATTCCTGAGTCCCTCAGATTTTGGAATATTTACATAGACATGATGAACTACCTTGATGATAGGACACAAGTAAACATGAAACTCATTTTTATTTCATGGACATGTAAATTGAATAAGATGCAGTGTGTAATTTTCCTTCTTTATCATGATGGTGCTCAAAATTTCAGATTTTGGACTAGGGATGTATAACTTGCAGATTCTTCTATCCCTACTCTGTACTTTTTCACAGATGGTGACACTGCATCTTTTAGTTTCTCTTGTTCCATATCCAATAATTCAGTCAACAAGAGCAGAAATACATTTATTAAAAAATGTATATACTGTTTTCTTTGTCTCTGTCCCCAATTAGTAGAATATAACTATTTCTATGGCTCTTGCATTGTGTTCAGAGTTGTGTAGATGTGAGTTTCCTATGTAGGGTGCAGACCTGTAATCTCATCATTGAGGAGATGAAGGCAAGAAGATTGCCAGTTCCAGGTTAGTCTGGGCTACATAGTGAGAACCCAGTCTCAAAAAAAGAAAAACCAAAAGAAAATGTTTGGCAACGTAGTGTGTAGGGGTATGTAGTATGTAATGTATTGTAGGTTATATACAAATGCTGTACTGTTTTATTTAGGAGATTTGAATATCCTTGGATTGTTGGTGAGGGTGTAGTCCTGGAACTAGTTTCTATATGTACAGAGAGATGAATGTACTAAGTTTGGTGTCCATTGAATGACCTTAGCTTAAAAAGCTGGTAGGTATCTTCAGTGAGTTCTTCTGTTCTGGCAGACAGTAATAGCCAGCACTTGCATTTATTTGCAAACTTAATTATGCCAAGATAGAATAATTAAATGTCAAGAAAGTTTCTTCTTTTACCAGAGAATGCGCCTCAGTGTCCTGTGTGAACTTGTCAGTCTTAACTGTTGGGGAGTGACGGCTGTTCTCCTTCTAACTGTGGTTAAGCTACTGAAAATGTACCTGGGAGGTGTGTGCTCCTTTCCATGTTCATTGTTATTTTTAAGTCAATCCTGTCACTATCTGGTAGCTTTAGACTTTTATTGTATAGCATCACTAAATCAAGTGTATATACTTTGGTTCCTAACCCTGATCTTATTTGGGGGACACCAGGATTAATCTTTCACTATGTCCCTAGAGCTCAGATTTATTTCTAAATTTTAATTATTTTATGTATGATATGTGGGGGTGTCATGTGATGCAGTGAAAATGTGGAGTCATTGCTCTTCTACCTTTATACGAGCTCCAGTGTACCATTGAGTAGCAAGCCCGTTTATCCATTGAGTCATCTAACCAGCCTTTGGACCTGATTTTTACAAATAGTTTTTATCCGAAGCCCTTCCTTTTTTACTACTAAAATTGTGTGTCTGTTTCTTTATTAAACCTAGAGATCTGATCTCCAGTATCAAAGCAGCGCTTAGCTTTGTTCCTGTCAGTCAAAGCTTGTTTGTTACCTTACCCAAAAGTTTCATTTTGGAATCATGTGTATAGCATGGTGGCAATTCTGTAGACAGCCAAGAGTGGCCACTGAAGAGAGTATACAATAGTGAGGGTGAGGAGTGGGATTGCTGTGATTCTTGATTTTTTTTTAATTTGGGGAGGTGAGGAGTGGGATTGCCGTGAGTCTTTTTTTTTTTTTTTTTTTTTTTGCTGCATTTGTAAGGAATGCTATCTTCTTTTTGTTAGGGTTTAAAAGCTGGGGCGGGGGAAGGCAGTGCACTTTATAGGTTCTACTACAGCAGTGGTTCTCAACCTTGGGGTTGCATGTCAGACATGTGATCATATCAGATAATTTACATTATAGTTCATAACAATAACAAAATTACAGTTTGGAAGTAGCAATGAAATACTTATGGTCGGGGATCAGTACAACATGAGGAACTGTAATAATGATCTCATTAGGTGGGATGAGAACCATTGTACTATAGCATGTGAAAGAAAAGAGATACCCATGTGGGTACCATGCCAGGGCTTGAATGCTAGACTCCACTCACCTGGCAATGTGCCACTGCAGGCCTTCTAGCCCACAGGCTACTTACTATTAGTGTTTTTGCTGTGTCAGAGCTTCCTAGCTTTGGGGGGTAGTGACACTTTTATATTACAGGTGACACATTTGAAAATTTTTAATCTCATGTTTTATAAGGAATTGTCCTTGAGGTCATATATTTTACAACCATGTGTAGAGATGAACAGCATTTATTTTGGGTCACCACTACCTGCTTGTAGCTGTTAATTTAAATTTAGACAAATTAGAGTTACTATTTTCTTTAGTCACACTAGCTATGTATATGTTCATGCTAGACCACGTAGCCCAGTGGCTTCCATAATGGACAGCACAGTTCAAAAGGATATCTGGACCGCCAGAGAAAGACACATTAATATTGTTCTAGGGGCACAGACTTCTTTTCTTTGCATGGTAAAATTCAGTAGCACAAGGCCTTCAAATGGTAAGCACCATACAGATCTTGCTAAGCAAGCTTACAAATTGCAGCAATACCCAGGCTGAAGTAAGAGTGTCTCTCAAGTGGTAGGAACGCAAATATTTTGTGTGCTTTTTGCGCCTCAAGAAGCTCAGAACTGATCTATTACAAACTCGTAAAAGACCGTTCACATCCACCTAGCTTGCTTGGACAAAATCATTAGTTCTTCCATGAGATTTGCTTAGGGTAGAAAGCTAGCTTCCTTTGTTGTTTCCATACTTTTGAGAGTTAGATTGCCTGCTTCACTGAAAAAAAGCCTGTCTGGATCAATTAAGTTCAGGGATGTGCAAATATGAGCTTTTGTGATTGTGTGCTTCTTTCTCTACAGGAGAACTGCGGCACATCACCAAGTTGAAGCCCTGGAGCCTCTTTGATGTACTTGTGGAAAAGTATGGCTGGCCCCATGAAGACGCTGCACAGTTTACAGATTTCCTGATCCCAATGTTAGAGATGGTTCCAGAAAAACGAGCCTCAGCGGGCGAATGCCTTCGACATCCTTGGTTGAATTCTTAGCAGATTCTACAAATATAGCATTCTGAGCTAGCAAATGTTTCCCAGTACATTGGACCTAAACAGTGGCTCTCATTCTTTAACAGGATCACAAGTGAGCTGGCTCCACCCTCAGACCTTTGTTTTGCTTTGAGGTACTGTTGTTTGACACTTTGCTTCCTGTGCAGCGTGATCCTGGAGAAGGGTAGTCTCTGTCTTCAGCTAAGTAGTTTACTGGCCATTTTCTTCTGGAAACAATAACATGTCTCTAAGCATAGTTTCTTGTGTTGTGTGACATTCAAATGTCATTTTTTTTTTTGAACGAAAAATACTTTCCCCTTTGTGTTTTGGCAGGTTTTGTAACTATTTATGAAGACATATTTTAGCTGAGTATTATATAATTTACAATCTTAAGAAATTATCAGATGGAACCAAGAAAGAGCAAGGAAATAGTTTCTTCTGGCAAAGGGAAATCATTCCTGTATTATAGTGTATGTAGCTGTTAATTTGCATAAATAGGGGACAAGGATTCACATTCAGAAAAGCTACCCAGTCCTGAGTGCTTGTTAGCATACATTGCATGTTGCAGATTTCCACTGCTTCAAGAAGTTGCACAAACTTTTCATTCCATAACAGTCCCAGTGGCTGTGGATTAGGTGCCACTTTAAAGGAAGGCTTTAAAGGCTCTGTGGCACTTTAAAGGAAGAAAAACTTGCTTGTCATTCAAATATTGATGCTATTCTCTATTTCATTTGTATTTTGCATATTTTTAAAACTACTTTTAAAAAATAAGTCATTCCCCCTTAAAATATGATGGCCCGATAACTCCTATCAGCATAAGTTAAATACGTAATTAAATTGGACAAGAGAAATATGTTCAGTGTGTGGAATGAAAATAATATATTTTTGGAAAAGCATGATCGTGTTTGTCTAAAACACAAGGTGTGGCTTATAGTTTGCAGCACAGTGGACAGAACACTCCTTACAGCTTAAAGGTAACAGTGATCATGTTCATTCCATAAACAGCTTTACTCGCTACAGCAGTTTTACTTGGCTTTTCATTGTCTTTCCATGAATGAGAAAATAATTTTCCCTATGCAGGCTGCATACAGTTTAGTTTATGTATTTCCTAAAAATTAATTGTAGAATCCAAGATACAAACCATTAGTAGGCAATACAATTTTAGAATGTAACATAGAGAGGTATATTTAGCCTCTTAGAAGTCAGTGGATTGAATGTCCTTTTTTAAAAAATTTTTATTCATTAAGGTGCCTCGTTTTTCTTGACTTTGTCCATTAACATTTATCCATATGCCTTTGCAATAATTAGATTGTGAAAAGCTAACAAGTGTTGTAACAATAATCCTTTGTTGGGGTGCTTGCACTTGTCTTAAGAATTAAAGTGTTTTGGGGTTTTTTTCCAGACATTGCCTTGGTCATTGCCCTGTATTTGAAGTGACAGAATCAACATACATTTGCTCTCAGTAGCATGTCACCAAAGCTAAAGGAGGTACAGATGAAATCATAGGACATACATAAAAGCTTACTACCAGGAGATCACTTGTGGTTTTTAGGGCAAGATGGATTTTAGGAATGAGACTCATTGTTTTCAACGTGGATGGTCCCTTTTTTAAGAATCAGCGTTTCATCATGAATGTTAACTCCCCCCACCCCAATCCCTTCTTTCACTTTGAGTGGACAAGACACATTATTATATCCCACACCGTTGTGAGGTACAAGGTTCCACTCTTATGAACTATGCATGCTGACTTTTTCTAATGAGGCTGCCATGTAGATCCAATGACAGATGGTGGCTGTATAGTGTTGTTAGTCATCATAGAAACATTTGTATAAGAACCACAAAGTATATATTTATGTCTTCCCTATGTCTGAAAGATTTTTACTATTTGAATGAAATTTGTCTAGTGTAGTTTTAGCTCATGTTTGGAAAAGAAAGCTAGAATATTTTAAGGTGGTTCTCCTATTAATACTCTAACTAGTTTACATACAAGTTCTAGAAAGAATACACATTTTTGATTGGGTACCACATGGTTATATCAGATTCTTGGTAGCATACTGATAAAAAAAATAAAAGTTGGGTGTCGTGGTGTAGGCCTTTAATTCCAGGGAGGCAGAGACAGGTAGATTTCTGAGTTCAAGGCCGGCTTGGTCTACATAAAGCTACATAGTGAGATCCTGTATCAAAAACCTATGAAAAGGCTGGGTGGTGGTGGTGATGGTGCACACCTTTAATCCCAGCACTTGGGAGGCAGAGGCAGGTGGATCTCTGTGAGTTCAGGGCTGGGCTACAGAGTGAGTTCCAGGAAAAGCGCAAAGCTACACAGAGAAACCCTGTCTCGAAAAACCAAAACCAAAACAAACAAACAAACAAACAAATCTAAGGGGGGAAAAAGGAATAAATACGAGCTTAAAGGTGAACCACTGGTTATTCAGAACACTATAACCAACTCATTATTTTTAGTTCCAAGACCTTGTGAAATCTACATGGAAAATTATAAGCAGTAGGTCACATATTCAGATTCAGAAGTAGCTAATCTGGAAACTGGCAGAACCAAAGAGAGTGGGTATTGAGACTTCCAATGAAGTATCCTTTTTAGGTGAGATCCACTTGCTTTTTCATATTCACTGCACCATGCATAACTTATTGACAGGTCATGTAATAAGCAGAACTTTCACTGGAATAGAAAAGATGGTCAAATTATTTTCTTTCTTCTTCTTTTGTTCTTTTAGCCCTGGCTGGCCTTGAGCTCATAGAGATCTGCCTACCTAGGCATGCTACCCCTCTCCCCCTCCACACACTTAAATTAGGTCACAGGTTGGTTGACTGTGTCCATCAAAAGTTGTATTTGATATCCTTTAGATAACAGACCTTTCATTCTGAATTAATATCATGTGCTATTTTTAACGTATGTGGATTTAAAGATGCTGAATAAGGGGGTAGTGATTTTAAGGACGTGAATATTATTGGCATTTCCATGCTAGTTCCCTTTGAACTGTCTGAAACTGTCAGGAGGGACAATGTGAACCTCTTCATTTTTCAGACTGTTTTAGTGAACATCCTAAAGAGAACTTGGACAAAGATAAAGTTAAGCCGGTGGTGGCGCATGCCTTTAAGCCTAGCACTCAGGAGGCAAAGGCAGGTGGATCTCTGTGAGTTTGAGGCCAACTTGGTCTACAGAGCAAGCTCCAGGACAGCCACGACTGTTTCAAAAAAGAAAAAAGACAAAGTTGACTGATGTTCTTCAAAAACTTGGAGATGATTAGGATATAACTCTAAAGGAGCTAGCTGTATTCTCATATACTGTCAAGAGCTAATTTTCAAATGGAAATTAAATGATAAAATGATTTAAGTCACTACAAGATCTCACTCAGTCATTTTAAAAGTTTACTGTTTTTCCTGATGCACAAAATTTATGTATTATCCCCAAATTATGCTATGTTGGATGTTGATAAATAGGGTCATTGCTATTGGTAGATTTCATACTTCTAAGAGGTAGACAGTAAAAACTGGAAATTCAAAAATGAAAAAAAAAACACAACTGGTATATTTTTCTTTCAGTAGTAAAATATTCAGAGGCCCCCTTTATTTTATTTGAAATATTTCAGAATGCCTTTCCCCTTTGTTCTGTTTAAAGAAATCTATTTTGTACAACTTTAAAAAGTCCTAAAGCTAGATATTAAACATAAAATTTCCATATCAGTTTTATTAGTAGGGCAGGCATTACAGTGATATTCTAAAGTGTGCAAATTAAATCTGTGTTTTAGGGTAAATTACTCCTCTTCAAACTGGTAGACTGTGGTGTGTAACTGCTTAGTGTGTAATGTATTAATAATATGGATTAATTTTGTAATTCTGTATTATGTTAGATTGTTATTAAGTAGTCACACAGCTTGGCTGTTTAATTTCCTGTGACTCATGCCTCATAAAGAAAAGGCAGTGTCAGGAAGGACCATGAGAACCACCCACACTCACTGCTGGTAGCCTGCCATGTAGCTGAGGTAGTAGTTACTAAAGAAAATGGAAGGTTCTTTCCTTACAAATTATATTTGAAAATCGTTAACTTTTGTAAAATCATTAAGCAGACCTCAATCTCAGAAGTTGTACGTAACAATTTAGTAAAACTGACATAATTGTGATTTATTAACATGAATTAAAATGCCCAACCAGTGCTTCAATGTGACAGCATATTTGAAATAAAAAGGAAAGGTCATGTACTGTACTACTTTCACAGAGATCACACTTTTGCAAAAGACTTGCCATATGTACAATGCTATATACCAAATGAAAAGGGCTGGAAGCAATTATATACGCAAAGAAATGCAGTATTTACAGTCTGTCAGGAGTCACTAGAAATTATCTACACATTAAATTACATTTTGCTTGCAAAAAATTGATAAAACAAAATGAGCCATGTCCACACCAAATTATAAAAACCTGTATTGCATTTTCAGACCTAAGATGCACTCACAGAACTGCTGACCATAAAAAAAGAAAATCCTGATAGTGCTTTCCTTACTTAATGCATAAGTATAAAATAATATAGAAAAGATTCACTAAATGAATTTAACTGCAACAATAAAATTTAAAGGTCATGTAGTATCAGATGTACAGCCAGAAAAACAGCTGGAATGTTCACTTACAAAATAAAGATGCCTATGACTGGCTTAAGAGCACATTTCTTAAGGAATTTTAAAAGCAAAAATGGGAAAAATACAATGAAAGAGCACTGGTGTTGTTTTTTGTTTTTTTTTTTTGTTTGTTTGTTTGTTTTTTTTGTTTTTATACAAAGTTTCATGTACAAGCTTTAAAAAGTACCTTAATAGGTACATATGAAATATACAGTTTATCTTACAGAACATTTTAAAAAATGTTATTCGAGTCCATTTTAATGCCACCCTGAACCGTGGTAATTGTTTTGAAATGTTGGTGGCACCTGTGCTCTGTGAATTGGAATCTGTCCAGGCACTGGAGATGCCTGCTGAGGTCCTTGCACCCCATGTGGCAGGGCCACAGAGCCAGGATGAGGATGAGGACAGAACCCTGAAGCAGTAGGTGTTGGAATACTGTTAGGTCCTTGGGGCTGATGATGAGGACCTGCAACTGGTAATGGACAGTGTGGCCCTGTTCCAGAAGGCTGGTGTTGGGGTCCCGGTCCCAAAGTGGTATGATGTGTGGCTTGTGAGGGATACGGTGGTACAGCTGGATGAGCACTTGCAGGAAAAAGTGGAGGTCCTTGATGAGGTGGGTGGTGTAAGGCTTGACCTGATGTTGAATGATGCCCAGAAACCAGAACACTGGCTGGAGGAGGAGGAGGAGGAGGTGGTGGTGGTGGTGGTGCTGAGTTTACCACATGCTGGTGTTGTGCTTGTAGACTTTGCAGTCCCGTGGAAGGATGGGGTGGTGGATGGTGATGTGGGGCAGGACCAGGAGGTGGAGGGGGTGGTGGTAAATGGTGTCCAGTAGTTTGAGAGTGAATGTGTGACCCAGGAGTGACAGCATGAACTGGCCCAACTACATGTGCTACAGAATGCTGCTGATGCGAGTTTGGCTGTTGTATGAGGTGTGGTCCTGGAGCAGGTGGTGGTGGAGGCGGGGGTGGGACCACAGCAGCAGCAGTTTGATGGTGAATGGTAGGGTTCTGAGATGGCAGAAAATGCCCTGGAGTAAGATGGTGTCCTGGAACTGATTGCTGGCTTGCGGTGCCAGGAAGTGCTTGATTTGGTCCAGATGTAAACACAGTTTGTTGGGAGAGACTACCTTTTAGCTGATTATAATTCTGAAAGTTTGCAGAGGGCTGCTGGTTTTGATAGTATGATGAAGGAGGCGGAGGGGGGGGAGGGGGTGGTACCGTGCTGTTGAGACTTTGTTGGTTAAACTGACTGTATGTTGCTGAAGATTGTCCTGAGGGTGTCTGTGTAAATAATGCTCCAGAAGTTGCCTGCTGAGTATTGGCTTGAAGGTTTTGTGCTGCTGGATAAAAATTCCTCTGAGTCTCTCGCTGAGGAGTTCCAACTTGAGGTGACTGTGAATGGTGAGGCCTGAAGGGAGATCCTAACTGCTGTGAAGGAGGCTTTGGTGAGAGGTAACCATGCTGCACAGTTGTGTGAGACGTGGAGGACTTGGGAGGGTTTTCTGTGTGAGGTGATGGAGGACAGTGCAACTTTGTTGGTGCAGAAGGCAGCTTTTGTGGAAGTTGCTCATTTGCATTGCGAACCTGGGCCTGAGGAGGATGGTTCTTTGAAAGTGCTGGGGTGATGTTTGACAGCTGTTTCTGCTGGAGCTCTGTTTTTAGGTGAGCGCTGTTCTCCGCTTCTGATACAATGGCTGTTGCCTCCCAATGGGAATCTGGTTTTGTGAGGATTTTCCCATGTGACTGAGCAGGATTTATCGGTCCAGGTGAACCAGGCTATGAAGAAAAAAACAAATCACATAAATTTTTTGTTTATGTAAACTTTAAGTACATTGAAGTTTACGCTTACTGATGTTCATTGTCATTTAATACTTTTAAGAAAGGGCAGGGGTGAAGTAAGCACAAATCTAGAGGCCCATGATGTTGAAAGGTGAGTTTTTCTGAGTACACTGTGAGTCCTTACAGTGAGTTAACTTAAACTGAATTCCTTCACTTTTGACGAAGATAAACCAATGGCTTTAACTTGCCTTTTCTTCAAACAGAGAGCTGTCTTTCAACATTATTTTAAAAGGACTTTGATAACCTTAAAACTTAGCAAGTTTTAATTTCATAAACTAATTTCTTTACCCAACTAAAGATATACTGCTTTGAATAAAAGTTGTTCATAAAACTTAGCATTTAGACTTTTAATACTTTTTTCACTTTATAAAGGTAACCCCATTGTAAGACGGCTTAAATGCCTACAGTCTTTTAATTCAAAGTCCAAGGTGCTTAGATCCCTCCCCTTTAGTTTACAGTGGAATATATATAGCTACTCTTTCCGAGCAGGGTGGAGGGTGTTCCTTTGAATGTCACCTGAGTTTTTGCTTATGGAGTGCTGAATGGCTGGTCATAAAAGTGTTCCCCATGAAAATAGGAGTGAACACTTCAGGGAAAATGTCACCTATTAAAAGGGACTTAGAAAAACTGCAATGTTGAACCAGAGCTGTTAAGCATAAGAATGAGTGAATAGGAAGAGTACAGAAATCACAAACTAATACTTGGTATAGCAGGAGAAAAGTCTGATGGATTTGTGAGTGGCCAGACTTCAAAGGTCAATGTTATTACCTTGCTCGATTTTGAGGGGCTCTGAGAAGTGTCAGGGGATGGACATTCACTTGTAGTTGTGGGTTCTGGATTTTCAGGATCAGGCTCTGTAAAGGAGTACAGTAAATGTAAGATTACAGGACAAATACTGCCTCTTGCAGACACACAGTGCTCACTGTATACAGCTTTCTTCTGACTATAAAGTAATTTAAAATAATAGCCATGATAGGTCATCTGCTTACTGACCTGCTATAAGTTCACTCAAAGAAGGGACTAGGCTCTTAGCGTGCACCTGGGGAATGTGATTTGAATGAGATGAAGGTGAAGACTGAACATGACTCGGTGAACATGAGACACATGGTGATTCTCCCCCTAGAGGTGAAGCAGAGCAGACCCAGAGAGAACATTAGTGCTCACAGGAACAGGGGACAAATAGCCAGTTCCACTTAGTAGAGAAGATGCAAGCACACTCACCACTGTCTTTATCTCTGCGGTGGTCACTAAGCAGTAATGCTCGCTGATAACTCCTTTCTCTCACTTGCTCCACTGAAGTGGATGCAGTCCTTTAAAATAAAACACATCCTCGTGTCAGAGAAGCTGCCGCCGCCTAGACTTCACTTTCTGTCTCTTGATGGGTGAAATGTCCTTCAGATGAAGGATTTTGCTATACTGGGACAACACCTTGGTATTAAGCTTTGAAAATATCTTGTCTTATTTCCAACCACATTCCAAACTGAGATTTTTATTCCCGTTTACTTGAAATCAGACTAACATTTGTGGTTGACAATTTTTTGGTAAAATATGTTAGAAATATTTTGTTAACAGTTATAAGGTCACATCAGGTTACTAAAGGGAGCAAAAATACTCCCAACAAAATGCTCGTGTCAAAATTGTAAGTTTATAGTTGGGAAGGTGAGTAAAGAGCAGAGTGAATGTGGTCTTTTGCTCTTTGCTGAGATCTATCTTCAATGAAGCTTCTTCTGTCTTATTGAAGAAACACTAGAACTGCTTCTTCATCCAAGGTGTAACTGGAAAGGGATGTAAAGAAACTGTATAGGGTGCTGACTGGGATGACAAGTTATATAGGAAGGAATATTTACATGGCTAACATAAAAAAAAAATTAGACCTTCCCAGCAACCGTCTTTCCAGGTCATGACCACTAACCACTGTCTGTGTCTACCCTCCCCAAACAGCCGACAGGAAGACTGATTCTCTTAACCTTTTTTTTTTTTTTTTTTTTTTCTTCCATCTTGCACAATGGCACATTTTGGAAGGGGCTTACCACTGAACTTCTGGGTCTTTCTTCTCACTGGCACTGGCGTCTTTAACAGGACAGTTACTGCTGCCCTCTTCACAAGAGGCATTGTAAGTGGCAGCTGGAGGTGGTAAAGGCAAGATCGACGGGTTTTCTACCTGCTCCCCGTTTTCACTGCCATGGACACATCCATCGCCACTGTTGCTCAGGTTCCCACTTGTGTGAGGTGATACACTAATCAAAGCAAAGTTTTCTGCCTTAGAACCACTTTTCCTAGCTTCTCGTTGTCTCTTACGGTATTCTAATAGAGAAACCTTAAACAAGAAAAAAAAAAGTAAATCTTTTATTCTTGTTTTGTGTATCAGAATCAATTATTCTTTAAAAAAAAAGATACTGCAGCATTTATATTAGGAAAATTATATAAAAATAATTGAATTTTTTAATAAATAATTAACAATTATTAAATGCCTACTATATGCCAGGCATTGTATTTAGATGATTTATATGCATTATCTCATTTAATCCTCACAACAACCCTAAGAAATAGGTATATTATCATCCCCATTTTACAGATGAGGAAATTGAGTAACTCACTCACTCCAGGTCACACAGCTGGTGAGTGTTGGAGCCGGGATTCGAACCTAGGTCTTATTTGAAAGCCCGTGCTCTTTCCACTATACTACATTGCTTCCCACAAAGTTGCCAACTGGACTCTGTTATAAAAATTAAAAGCACATATCACTAAAATGCTTTGACTTATACATCAGTTACTTAACAAATAAGTGTGTTTCTCTCATTCTTGCAAAATAAGGCATTCTGTCTCAAAATTAGGAACTTCTATATTAAGATAGAATCTTATCCAACAGTATCATACTTTCCAAAATACTCTTACATCCATGGCCTAAATACTGTAAGTATTATGAGATGGTGAAGAGGCATTTCTTCTCTCCAAGGCTGCCTGCTCAATGTAAAATAAGAGAAGTAAGAACAAGTATTATCTACCTATTGTTTTGGTGGAGGTGTTTATTTTTAAAGGTTATTTGTTTCATGAAAAAAAAAAATCACCTTCAGGCTTTTATCTCAAACTACATTTCTTCTTAGAAGTTTCATATCACTATAATTTTTACTTTCTCAGGAACATCAAATTGTTTACAAAAAGCTTAAAAATGTACATAAAATGCCTTAACTTACATAATCAAGTTACAAATGCCTCACATAAAACATGCTGTAACTACCCTTAAGAGCACCGAGTAAAACCCATTGAAAAGACTATAAATTGTTAAATTATAACCTTTTTCTTTTGTGGTGGATTCTGGGGTGTGCAACTCCCGTCGATCAAATTGTCATTAACAGTCCGTCCGAAACCAGAGACAAGCCCATCTTCAGAAGTACAAAAAACAGCTGTTTCCATAAACATGCCTCTAGTGTCATCCTGTATCAGGCACTTTGACTCACTTATTCGGAAGCCTCCTCCAATCTCCAACTGATGTGAGGGTGTCAAGTCCCTCAGATTGGAGTTGACTGAGAAGTTAACTCCTGTCCTGTCAGGGCTCTTTACCCAGGAAGAATACATTGTACCTCGTCCAGAGTGGGTCGAGTCCAGTTGGCTGTTGGGCTCAGGCCTGTCATGGGCTGGTAGTTCCATGGTTTTTTGTAAGGCAGCTGGCTCGACTGCATCGAGTCCCAGTTGAAGGTCTGACACAGATTCTTTTTCCCCTGGGCAAGGCCTGTTGATTTCAGTCCTACTCCTAGGGCTGGTATAACCAATAGTCTTTATTTCTTGAAGGCCCAGTTCAGTTAAATTGGAATTTCTAAAAGGCCCTAACGTTAGCATGGTTGAAGATCGGTCATATCCCTGTTGGTAGGAGGAGGGAAATCACATAATGCCATTTAGGGACAATTTACTATCTAAGAGTAATTGAAGCAAAATAATATTAAGAGAAAACCAGCAAATGAATGTTTTTTGATAATTCCTTACCTCTTGACTGTAAGTGCGTCTCTTTATTTCTGGAGAACTTTCTGGGGAAGAAATATTCTATATAAAAGTAATGAGCAAAATTAGAAATTAAAATACAACAACTTGTATATTTTGTAGACATGATGCATACATAGGTTTCAGATTTAAACCTTGTTGAAGACACTTGTTTTAGGTCAATTTGATAAACACATTTTAAAAATAATGCTCATGTGGCACAGATAAAAATGTTTACATTTGTGTAAATGTAGGTTCCCAACTTTCTCTTAGTTTCTCACCACACTAGTTAACAAAGCAGGGACAGGGTTTGCCAAAAAAGTTTGAGAAACACTCATTCCCAGGAATGGACATGTCTTTTTCCCCCCATTGAAATGTCTCACCTCAAAGTGCATAGTGTTTCCTGGTGTGCCAGGAGTTACTGGGGTCACTGGTGAATATATGGGTTTATAACCATTCCTGTAAGTTTCATCATCTGATTTGATCCGTGGAGGAGTGGCAAATGCTGGGTCCATAGGAGTGATATCTGTGTGAGTTGGTGTAGCATATGGTGAAGGAGTAGGGGTGGAGCTTTCTGAGTAAGCAGAATCTAGCAGTTGATAAAGTCTTCTTTTTTTTAGTGGTGTAGTTAAATCTGTTGGTGAAATGATAATTATAAGAAATCATACTGCTGCTATAATATAATTAACAGTAATTAAGATAACTTTCTCCCCCAAATTAATGTTTTTTTTAAAAAAATGGAACTAACATGAAATCACCTTCCTTAAGCCTCCAAAAGTGTCAGCATTAGCAATTATCTTGCCTGAAGCTTATAAGCCTAGAAGTCTCAAGTGTTAAATACTCTACTCATATTACTGTAACTGATGTCTTACGAATCCTTTTAACTCCATTGGAAAGCACCTAGCCCCACACTAAACCCCAACTTAAACAGTATTTCCAGCTACAGTTTTATGTATGTCCACACGCAAAGTCAGCTGACCAGAGAGACACAGCAGCGGTTAGCCTGCCAGCAACAACTCCTCACACTAACACAGCACTGAGCACACACTACCTGGGAGGGAACAGCTGTCATTTATCAGAAGTGGGCTTTTATTTTCACCATTAACTGTGGGACTTCTGGATCCTTCCTGACAAGGTGAATGATATCTATGTAAAATGGTTGAGTTTTCTTCTTCTAGGGCTTGTTTCAACCATCGCTGAATAAAACAGAAAAAATAAATGAATAAGGATCAGTTTGCAGCTATTTATATCGACTATAAATGCAAAGCCAATCACAAAAGCATTTCATTGTGAGGAGCTCTAGTAAGGACTGAAATTTGCATTTGGCTTCTCCTAGATTTTTATATCCAAAGAAAAGTTTACCTTTTTGCATGAGCCAGAAATGTTTTCAGTAGTTTCTTTTCTTCTCTTTTTTTCCGAAAGGAATGGTGATGTAAATCTAATATAATGCTTAGGAGTAGAGTATACATGGGGGCTGTAAGTGAGACCTGGCAAAGAATTGAGCTGTGTAGCTAACACCTCTGGATCTGTAGTTATGCGCAGAGGCCTTTCTGAAAGGCTGTCTGAAGGTTTTCCTGTCTTCTCATTCTTCTCACTTAACCATTCATTGACCAAGTGCTAGAGAACAGAAACATTTGGATCACTATATAGTAATTGCACAGATTCCACTACAGAATATTCTAATATCAAATTAGATATTGGCACATCGTCTAAGACGATAAGATGGGTAATTTAGATGATTTATGTTATGGGGCTGGAGAGATGGCTCAGCGGTTAAGAGCATATATTGCTCTTTCAGAGAGGACCCAAGTTCGGTTCCCAGCACCCATGTCAGGTGGCTCACAACCGCCTGTAACTCCAGCTCCAGGGGGATCTGACACTCTAGCCTACATGGGTACCTGCACTCATGTGCATATACCCACAGACACACACACACACACACACACACACACACACACACACACACACGCATAATTAGTAATAATCTTTAACAAAAATTATTCATATTATGTGGTGACAAAGAAACCCCACTATCAGTATTTTCATTTTGTTATTTATTATTATCCTAAGGAATAGTATATAATATTTTATAGGGATAAAATACATGGATACATATAGGAAGTTTATGTTACAAAAAGACACTAATTTTTGGCAGGTCATGGTGGTGCACTACCTATTATCCCAAGCTGAGTCAGGAGGACTGACACAAGTTTGAGGCCAGCCTGGGCTACATCTAGTAAGTACCTGGCCAGCCAGCAGTAGGAGCCTTTTTCTTTTCTTTTTGTTTTTTGTTTTTTTGATATAGCAAAATCTAGGAGATACCAGTCAGTGCCAAAAACAATGCAGGCCTGTTGCTTTATATTCTCCATGAGACTGTTGAGTTGTTAGGAAAGTTTGCTTTTTACACAGTGCTTTTCTAGACCAAGTACTCAATATGGTTGCCTGGAGATGAGGTTAGAACATGGATAAAAGAAGCATGTCCACATTGACAATCCTTGGGTCTTTGGAGGTTTGAAATACCTCTTAAAGATGCTATGCTTTTGAAATTTTACCATTCCTCCATGTATATTATTCAGTTTTTGTTGTTGTTGTCTTTTGGAAATGCTTAGGATTGTACCCAGGGCCTTCTACATGCTAGGCAAGTGCTGTTCCATGGAGCCACACCCCAGCCCTCATAAAATGGCTACCTGAATATACCTGGTCTTGAAGACGCCGCACTGTTTTAAAAAAAAACCAGTTGCTTAGGAACGTTATTTTTTACTGTTGGAGTTTTTAATTTCATAGCTTAAATATTAAGTTCTAGACAAGTATTACATATTCATACACATACAGACGCATATCTTATCTTCCAAAATATTCTGTATCCTTTCCCTCTTCCTTTTCCTATATGTATAATTTCTTGTTTGTACCTTGTAGGACAGTGCTATTCTATGGTATTATTATTAAACAGAATGATAAAATGTGCTGTAAATAAACACATAGCACTGCCAACAAATTTGCTTTTAACAAATATATTTTATATTTAATGTATATAAATGTGGTATTTATAATTAAGAAAAAAGTTTAAAAACACAAGTATAACTTCAATTTTTTTTTTCTCCTTCCAAATGTGAGTAAAAAATATGCTTACTACTTAAGGCAAGTATTCACTTGCTTGTTTAAGTTATGCGGCACACAAGCTTTAAATGAAATACATTAATGATGTCTCCAACAAAACCTATGACTCTCTGGTAAGGAAATTAGAGTCTGCCATTGGCGTATAATCTTGAACTCATACCAGAATTCATTAAGCATACTTTTCATTGTTTAACAGCCTGCTATGAACTATTAAGAAATTAGATAAGAAAAAGACAAAAATAAAAAGTTCCAAAATAAGGGTATGGCCTAAGTCACCTGTCCCTATGTGTTGTCTTTTAGAAAAAAACAGCAGCCCATAACGTTAGACTATTAGGATGAAATTCAGTGAGCAGTTTCCCTTAAACTGTTTCATTAACTCTTGACAATTTTCCGATCTCTTTAATGATCTGATGTAAAACTGATCTTCCTCATCTGGCTCATTGTGTTTACGGGTGCTGTGCTGCCAAGCCTGGAGCCTACAGAGTGGACAGAGAGAATGCACTGTATTTCCTGATCCCCACATGTGCACTCTAGCACACACACAAATCAACTTTTCAGTCCACATTCTTAGTGCATTCTATTGAAATCATACATTCTCTCCCCCCCCCCCCCCTCTATCCCCCAGACAGGGTTTCTCTGTGTAGCTTTGGCACCTTTCCTGGAACTCACTCTGTAGACCAGGCTGGCCTCTGTCTCCCGAGTGCTGGGATTAAAGGTGTGTGCCACCACCACCCGGATAATTTCTTCATATTCTTATGAACTACCTACATAAATAGACTATAAGATGTACAATGAAGAAGAGCTGGGAGTGTGGCTCTGGGTAGAGTGCTTGCCTGCCATTCACAAGGCTCTGGGTTAGATCCGTTAGATGGGAGAGAGGAGTATAATGTTAAACCAGTTTCAGAGAAGTGAATATTTTATACATTAGTAGACAAGCTTATTTAGAGAAATCATGAATTGAAATACTAAAGGTCTTTAATAATCTTCATAATACAAATGTATCAATGCTGTTGACAGTTTGGCACTTCTCATTCTTAATATCTGCAAGTGTAAAAATGATATAAATTGAATTTTTAAGACAGTTTAACTTCAGTTAAGAGACTTGTTGCAAGTGGCTCTTACTTTCATTAGGACTCATACCTTCTTTGTTTTGGGGTACTTTGTGGGACATTTATTAAGTGCTGTAATTTCCACTTCAGTAATTATTTCTGCTCCTGCAGTTTCGGTTTCTGGCTCTACAGCAAGTACAGTGTTTTCAATGTCATTCTGTTGTGACGTAACTTCAATGTCAGGAGAAGACGGCTGTATGTCTGAACACATGCTGATGGTTCTGTGTCTCCGACGCTGCTGTCCGATGTGAGTCCTACTGCGAGAAAAGCTTTTTCTTTGCTTCGTTCTATTCACTTTGGCAGGGGTTGGCTTGATGGCAGCCTCTTCTTTTACTTGTTCCTAGTTCAAAATATAATAGTGGGACTTCTGATGCTTGTAGATATGTTTATGTTGAAATATGGCATTATCTACTTTAGAAACTAGCTTTCCAGAACTTTCTTTAAAAATGTATGTATTTTAAGCTGGGTGGAGGTGGCACACACCTTTAATCCCAACTCAGAGGTAGCAGAGGTAGGTGGATTTCTGAGTTGGAGGCCAGGCTGATCTACAGAATGAACTCCAGGACATCCAGGACTAAACAGAGAAACCTTGTATCACAAAACCAAAAAAAAAAAAAAAGAAAATGTATTGTGTGTGTGTGTGTGTGTGTGTGTGTGTGTGTGTGTGTGTGTGTTGATAGGACAGCCTGTGGGAGTTGGTTCTCTCCTCCTACCACATAGGTGCTGGGGACCAAGTTAAAGCCAGCAGGCATGTGACAGCTTTAGCGAATTAGCCAACTTCTGATAAGAAACCAAAATAATTCAAAACTTTCTTACTGCAATGCAAGGCAAATATATTGTTTCAAGTCTAAATTTCCCATAGGGTTTGAAAATGCCTTAAAAGGCATTATTTAAAAGGTATTACTAAAAATTCATGGGCTGGTGAGATGGTTCAGCAGGTAAAGCACTTGCACGTAAGCCTAAAGACCAGCATTTGAACCCCAGAATCCACAGGACCGAGGAGACAGAACTGACTCAGAGCTGCCCTCTTGATCTCCACATATGCACACTATTATGCAAGCACACAGACATAATTTTTGTAGATGTCACTATACTGTGTGGAAATTTAAGGCACTTAACTCTGAAAATAAAGATAAACCTAAGTAATAATACCTGGATAACTTCAGCATCAGTGATAATCTGTGACTCTTTACATTCAGGCTTGACTTCGGTCTTGGCTGTGCTGATCCTTTCCAAAGCTTGTTCTCGTCTTTTCTCTCTCTTTTCAAGTCTGGCAAAAGCTTGCAAAATTGCTTCCATTTTCCTTTCTTCTCTTGTCTATGGAATTTAAATTTGAAGTAAATAATATCATTATTCCATAGCGAAAGTTGTAAATGTCCGATGTTCGTGACAGATTTTAAAAACTGCTGTGATACTGTTAGCATAAGAAGGATAGCGGGGAATAGTTTACAGCCATTCAGCATGTGTATGAATCCCAAACTTCATCTCAGCCATTTTAGAGCGTATGCCACAAAAGTACAATGATACAGCAAACAAATAAAAAAATTTCCTTGTTTTTCCAAACCAAAAAACCAAAAATTTAATAGAGGTCTGCCTTTAAAAAAAACTGAAAATCCATAAGTATAACTCAAATGCACTTAAAGAGTCAATGTATTTTTGTTATATTGTGGCAAAGTCTTAGGTTCAAGCCATGGCTGTACCATTAAGTTTTAGTAAATAGCTCTTTCACTCTGGCAAATTAGTTTTGACATTTCTGAGGCTGTAAAAGAGCGTAGAACACTTCACACTTCATTGGATTGTTCCTGAGTTCAAATGGAAAACGTGAGGCTTTGAAACAGTACTTGGAAAATGGCAGGCATTCATGTTAATGCTCATTTCTACTTTTGCCCTTGTGCCCTCCATTACAGTTCTTTTAAGGCATTCCTCTACCTTCTGCTCATCCTGTCTTACACTGACACTTCAAGACAGGGCTGAGGGAACAGCAAGAGTTCTCTTGGGTAGAGAACACTAAGAGCCAGGCCCAGAGCCTGAGCAGAGGGCCTGGCAATGCTTCAGCTCTCAACCAGAACCAGGAAGCAGGTCCACCAACTGTCCAGTTCTCCAAATCAAAGAACCAGGTCCTGAGGCTCAGATCCTCCTTCCTTGTCAACGATGTGGGGAAGAAAGAAAGAGAGATCAGAAACTCAAGATCTGGCTGCCACAGACTTTGAAACATTGGAGTTTCACCTTTAGTTCCAGCAATGACTGGCAGAGATTTAAACACTAACAACTGTTGCTTACTCTTTCCTGTTTTTTGAGTAAACACATTCAGTATGGGAATAAAAGGTGCTAACAGAGCTCAACTGGGATATTTGAAAGGAGTTTCTAAGTTTTCACCCTTTTGAATTCACACAGAGAAAATGGGTCCACAGAAGTAAGATTACTTGTTCATGGACACTCATCTGTGTCTTTTCACGTAATCAGAATGGGTAATTCAAAACACGATTTCATTTGTTCACTGCAACTGAAAATTTTAAAGCCAAATTCTTAGACAATTTCCTGTCTCTGCCTTACTTTCATCCCTTTAAACTCCTATAAAAACCCTGTCTCTGTATTCAGTTTTTTATAAAAAGTTTCATTTAGAAATCTAGACTTTATAATAGTCTTTTTGTTGTTGTTTTTTTTACGTTTTTCAAGACAGGGTTTCTCTGCGTAGCTTTAGAGCCTGTCCTGGAACTCGCTCTGTAGACCAGACTGGCCTTGAACTCATAGAGATCTGCCTGTCTCTGCCTTCCAGAGTACTGGGATTAAAGGCACACATCATCACTGCCCAGCCATAATAGTAATTCTTAAAATTACCTCACCTGTTAAGCCTGGTTGGAGGGGAGATTTTAACTACCATGATTACTTCTTTAAAAAAAAAAAAACAGTATTTTTAAGAAGAAACGAGCTTGTTTTAAAAAAAAAAAATGACTACATGCATGCAGGTACCCTTGGAGGCCAGAAAGGGGTGTCAGATCTCCTCAAATTGGAGTTATAGTCAGTTGTGAGCCATGGATGTAGGTCCTCTACAGGAGCAAGCAGTAAGCACTCTTAACCACTGAGCCATTTCTTCTGATGCCCAATATTCTTTTATGTGTGAGTAACTCAACCACTAGGTAGATACCCAAGGAAGAAATTTTCTTTATTATAATTACCCTAGAACTTATAAGACAGTAATGAGTGTATGTCAAATGTCTTTGACATACTCTAATATTTCCTTGTTTTGGATTGTGAGATTGAGGATCCAAGATAAACCTGTATGATGTAAAGAGCGAAGTGAAGTAAAGGTTGAACTCTGTTGAAAACAGTGTGACCACATGTTGATTAAACAAAACACTTTAGAGGTGGTTAAGTCCTAAAAAATGTCACAAAAGTCCACATGTATGTAGGCCACTCAAACGTAGTGCCTTTGCATAAATTACAAGTTTCCTGACAGTGAACTTACTCGTCTTTCCAATTAACCACTGATATTATTACAGAAAGCACAAGTTTACCACATTTCTATAAGCTTTTATTATATAGCAATAAAGTTGAAAGCACTAAATAAATTACTAATAACTTTAACTGAGATTTATCTTAAAATTAAAAATAAGCCTGAGCACCATAAGTAAGGTAAACTTGGCGTTAGAAGAAATGTAGGTTCCTCCTGATTTGCTTTTCTACCCTGCAAATAAATGCCTTTTCTGAAACAAAAACAATCCCAGGACCTCAAGAGCAGAACTCTCAGCCTGTAGTAGCAAGAGGTACCTGGGGAAACAACATCTCTGCAGTCCTCCAGTCTCCCTCTCCTTAGTCTCAGTACCCAGGGGCTGAAAATATTCCAATAGTAAAATATCCCCAATTCTAGAGCTGAGAAACACAAAACTGCCTGTAAAAAGAAGGAAATGAAACCAGAGCACACCACCAAATCACTATCTCACAGTCCTGAAAAGAGAAAAGACTCCTTACTTTAGAAATACATGCTTCCTTAAACCTCTTTCAAATAGCAATAGAACCAATAAATGAACTTTAAAGATTGCTAAGATTATGAATGAAAGTCATCCCAAAGTAATACATGGTATTCCCATTTATTCTATCACTGACAGTTCAACGTACTCCTAACAGCACCATTATGTGGCATTCTCTATGAGAGCTGCTCCGCCTTCTCTATTCACCTAGTTTTTACATAAGTAAACCCTACCCATGCATCAAGCACTGAGATTTCTTTAAACAAGTAATAATTATGTATTGTATAAAGCATAGGTCACTGTGCCATGTTAAGCATTTAAAAATTTTGAATATTTATTACAAGAGGCAGGTAAACCATAACCACCTCATTTTGTTTGGACAGACTATAAGAATAAACTTATTCAGCTTTACCATATCATTTTAACAAAGATGATTACTAATCTCAAGAATTAGTGTCAGTTTAGTCATGGAATAAGAAGAAAATGGTGAGTTAGGATGGTGTCCCTCATATTTCTATCATCAGATGACATTCCTGGCAACAAATTTGCTCTCATACTTTAATAATACTAAAACTTGGTTCCTTCTAAACTGTTTTTCTAAGTTAAATCACCTCTAAATGCATTAGTAACAGCATAGATTCTAAAAAACAATAGTGTTCCCCCAGGGTAATTGTTCCCCAAGATAAGAACCAGGAATTCCTGATGAGTCATCATGCACCCTAAATGTTGCAAGGTATTCAAGTGCAGATAAGGCTAACCAACAACATATCTTTTCATAGACATCTGTGAAATACATTCTGACACAGCGGAAGCCTCAGAAAATTATGAGAATAATGCCTAATTCTAGGCAAAGCCTACAGACGTTGGCTGGGCTGTGAAGAAGATTCATTTAAGCTCACACTTGTGGCCTGTCTTTTCTAAGTGGCTTTTGGGTCCATTTAGTTGGCTCATTACTAAGCTGCCAATTCTAAAAGCCAGTTACTTTTTTCCACCTTAGCAGCTGGGGTTATGACAATAAACAAGTTCTTATATAAGTTTATATTATTATGTGAAAGTTATGTGGCTTAGACATCTCTCACCCCACTGATCACCAGAGTTGATTTGATTTATCTGGATGCCTAGCCTAATGTCCCTTTCCTCCCACACTACTCCAGCTCCATGTGTATGTGCACTCAGTTGAAAAGGCTAGATGACCTCAGATAAAGGAAGACCAGTCTTTGATCAAGGGTACAAGTAGCTGTGCTCCCCCGCTAGATATTCCAAGTAAGCAGTTAAGGAGTTTATGCAACAAGGATAACAGGAGTCTAGATACTCCTCCTGTCTGTCTTCCTTTCATTGATTCTTAAATTTCTGTCTTAATGTGAGGGCCATCATGAGTCAACTTCCATGGACTCCAAGTTTAAGCTATTTGAGTATAATTAAAAGCACGAGGAGGCAGGTTGATCTCAACAGAATTCTAGACAGTAATAGCTACATAGTAAAAGACACCATATATTACAACCTCACATACCAATACAGTAGTTAAAACTGAGCAAGGTATTATTTATATAGGTAACAATCAGCAAAATAATTCTGTTTTGCTAAAATCTTACTACAATAGATTACATGGAATTTGACTTGGAGGAAAGTATTACCGATTCCTCTTTGTCCAAATATGGTAAATGGAACATATTAGCTAGTAGTTCCTAATGAAACCCATAATTTTCTTAGGACTGTCTTGCATATGAGAAAATTTTAATCAGTTTGACAAAAATTTCTCAGAAGTATTGCATCTGTATTCTACTTCCTTTTTAAGTTGCCACTTTTCCATTTGCCCTTCTCTATCCAACTGTTGGTATTAATATAGCCAGTATAAAGGACAGAATCTACAAGATTCAAATTAATTATTTTTCCTTTGAGAAGAAAAACCATATCAATTGTTTAGGAACTTACATCAATAAACTAAACATCAAAGTGATAATCCAGTTAAAATTAAGATTGCAATAATCTTGAAGCTAGGGTCAAGGAGGCAAAGGTTTTAAGTTTCATTTCACATCCTTTAAAAAGGACATACTTTACAGGTTTCCCACATTTTACACTTCCATTAACAAAACTTACAGTTTCAGTCACTTCAGGGGCAGTAATTTGGATGAATATATTAAAAAAGATTAGAATTTCACATTAGGAAAAAAATGGATCACAAGCAAGCTTAGAAAAATGCATGTTTTCTACACTGAATTTATAACATGCAAAGGGTATCCAATTCCTAGGATCTAAAACTGGGCATGTTCTAAGTTCTAACACATTTATCAGCATTGAGAGGTATATACACATATACACACATACCCTTTTTTTTGGGGGGGGGGGGCACAGGGTCCTGGCTGTCCTGGACCACACTATGTAAACCAGGCTGGCCTCAGACTCACAGAGATCCATTTGCCTCTACCTCCCGTAGGATTAAAGGCATGTGCCACCATGCCTGGCTTGACTGGTATTTTAAAAGTAGCAACATAATGACAAAAATTAATCTGAATAAAATTAATAAACATATTATAATCTCCAGTGTCAATTTATTTTTCCCAAAGTCGTTGCTTTACGAGTTTGTGGGAGAGAGACAGGGTCTCATGTAAATGACTATGTAGTAGAGGGTGATCTTGAACTCCTAAGCATCCATCATCCACATCCTAAATCCTGAGACTACAGGCATCTATTACTATTCCCAGCTGCCTATTACAGTTCTTAAAGCCAGCTGTAAAAACCCATACTTTACAGTAAACTGATCCAAAGCTTCTACAGAAGTAATAATACAAATTCAAAGCTGCACCAATTGGGCAACGGACTGAAAATTAGTAGTAAAGAAAGGGGGCTGGAGAGATGGCTCAGAAGTTAAGAGAACTTGTGGCTCTTCCAGAAGACCTGGGTTCAGTTTCCAGCATCCACATGGTTGACCTCCGAAGGCACGAGGCATGCATGCCGTGCACATACATAGATGCAAGCAACATGAGTGTTGGTGTGTGCACATGCACAGGCCATAGATAATTTGGGTGCAAGTAATTTAAGGAATAATTGAATCTTAAAGAGTTCGATATAATCCCTTTAGATGTAGGAATCAACCTCTTCCAAGCTTTCACCTCTTTAGGCAAGTGGTTCTGCAGTCCTGAAGCTATGAATATGTATTGCTTTCACAATGCAGGTATTTTAGCAATCAGTTGAGGATGATCCCCACCATGATTTTAAAAAGATTAAGTAGGTCTACAAAGATCCAATATCTTACATCCCCACTCTAGTTATAACACACGAGATCCCATGGAATAAAAAGTATGAAAACCCTAACATAAAAGAATGTGGGAAGCCTACACTAAGTCCATCATGGTTTGTAAAGTCACTTTTCAATTCTTATGCCAGAAAGTGTTTTGAAAGCTAATTGCCACTATTAACTCTCTTTTTGGGGGGCTAGGGCAGGAGGGCACCAGATCAACCCAGGCCCTTACATGCTGTGCAAGTGCTCTTTTACCAAGCTGTACCCCGGCTCTTTAATTTATATATCTACTCATTTCATGGCAATCCTATTGCTTCCTCCCTGCAAATTCCGAGACTGCAGGTGTGAGTCACCATACTCTGCTGCTACAATTAATTACAATTTCTTGTCCAACATTTATACTGACAAAACATTTGTAGATAAATCATGAGGAAGATAGAGCTTATGATGATAACAGTGTGAGAGTACAGACACAATGGCTACTAAACCATGGTGGATCTTGAAGTTTTGCTAACTGACTTAGTAGTAATACAAAGCTTAAGGATCTGTTTCTGTCTTAAGTCATGAAAAGAAACTACATTTAGCTAATGAAAAGACATACTGAACAATAATTGTGGTATTAAATTTATTAAAAATTCTTGGCTTTAAAATGTTCAAAGTTATTTCTTAAAGGTGGTTAACATTTTTTTTTTTTTTCGGTTTTTTGAGACAGGGTTTCTCTGTGTAGTTTTGCGCCTTTCCTGGAAGTCGCTCTGTAGACCAGGCTGGCCTTGAACTCACAGAGATCCGCCTGCCTCTGCCTCCCGAGTGCTGGGATTAAAGGTGTGCGCCACCACTGCCTAGCCTACATTCTTCAATGCCAAATGAAAAGTCCGAAAAAATACATACATACATACATACATAAATATATATTTAAATGGTAATGGCAAAGCCAAATAAAAATGCTCAATGTCATATCATGAGTCCAAAGTTTTCTAACTTGAAGTACAGAAACCCACATAAAGGTAGTTGACTTGTAGAAGAGCAGCTGAACCACCCCAAAGGACCACACATAGCCATTAGCTTCCCGACTTACCATCTTCCTTTTTCTTTCTGCAATCTGCTCCTCAGATTCCATTTCTACTTCATTGCTAATAGGAGTTTTTTCTTCCATATCATCAATAAAATCTGGTTCCTGAAAAATGGAAATGACTTATTTATGGAAACTATTAGTCCATCTATAAAATAACTATACACCATCTCTTTTAACCACAATTCAGTATGTGAAATAAGAAACCCACGAAAATCTAAATTTCTAAACAAAGTTTTCAAACTCATATAAGCAGATTTATGAAATTCCTATCAAATATGGTAGTGTGGCTTTATGTTTCTATTTGTACCAAAACAAATTTTCACGAAACCTGCAGATTTGAAATCTCTAGTGTTCAATTTAATACTTAAGACAGTTAGACATGAGACATGGTGGCACACACCTTTAATCCTGTACTCTGGAGACAGAGGGAGACAGTTCAAAGCTAGCCTGATATATATAGTGAGTTACTAGCCTCAGAGTGAGACACTTTCAAAAGAACAACAAAAACCTATGATATCTGGAATGTCTTTAATTGCAGTTGTAAGAAAATGTTCCACTCTATAAGGATCTGTCAATTTGGTTGTTTCTTAATAATTTGGCATTTATTGTAGGAAATCCTATGTGCAAGTAAACAGAACAAGGACTGGGACAGGCACAGTGGTAGAGAGCACTTGCCTAGCTTGTGTTAGAGCCTATATGCTCAATCCCCAGATCTGGAAAAATAAATATTTAAACTATTAAATGATTTTAAGCTAAAAAAAAAAAAAAAGATGTTAAAATACAACATTTTCCTAATTAAAATAATTTCCTTGAGAATCAGGAGAGTTGGTACCTGATTATTTGATACTGACAGTCTCAGTGGAGAAAGCTTTCTCTGTTTTGTTTCTGGACTCTTTATTTTGTTATTTGTTCCTTCACAATCCAAAGTAATATTCTGATTTTGTGTATCTTTTTCTTTTGAAATATCTTTCTCTTTCTTTCCTTTTTTCCTTCTGGTCTCATAACCACTATTGATGTTTTCTGTGGATTCTGAGCTCCGTTTTAGAACAGGGCACTCCGGATTTTCCTTGAGGCATGCACAGTCCACCTTGTATTTACTGAAATGATAACCAGGTACATATTAATATAGAAAACAAGACTGAGAAGTTTATGCTGCAACTCCATAAAATTCATGCTTTTATTAATAATAAGTAAATCTTAACATTTTACTAATTTGAATTCCTGGTAAATGTGACAAAATAAATGTTTTTTTCATAATAACAGAGTACTAGATAGTAATTTTTGTTGTTTTTTGCTACTGGGGATTGAACCCAAAGACAAGTACTTCAAATATGATAGGCAAATGCTATATCACTGAGCCCCAGCCTTTGGATGTTGGTTTTGAACACAGTCTTTTAAAGTAAAAGGATATACTATAGTTTGTGCAAGGTAACATTAAGGGGAAAAAAACCACCCTTATTTCGTCTGAGGGTGGTATGCTGACTCTTCAGTTAAAAAAAATGCCAGTTATGATACATATCAGATCTTCCCTAGTTTAATATACTTCAAGGAATGATTTTAATAACCAGTTTTCCTTTAAAGATACCTTGAAGAAAACTTAATTCTAAGTCTTCTCTCCTTTAAATGGGGCCTGAAAAATTATACCATCCCTCATCTTCTCAGTAATTATTAATACTCTCAATTTTATAGATGACCTTAAAGCTTAGGCTCATGGTACTCTAAAAGCTTCCTTTTAGGATTACACTTAACTGCAAAAGTTTGTCTGATAGCAATAACTTGTGTTTATACAACCATTACTCTGTGCCAGAAACTGCTTTAAACACCTCGTATGTGTTAACTCATCAAAAGTTCACAACATTCTATTTAGTGAGTAGTATTCTCAATCTCGAGCTAAGGAATCACAAAGTGGTGCTAAACTGGTGTATGATTACATAACGAGTAACCAAGCAAGATATAAAAGCTCACAGATCTTTACAGATTTATACTCAACACCTATGGGCTAGCAATCTCCTAAAGTAGTAAGCACAAGATGCATGTTACACCCCCTCTCCCCACCACACACACAGAGGTTAAGTTTGTAAAAACCTGGAGAGACTATGGGAGCAGGGAAGTCCCTGTCTTAAAAAAACGGGCACCAAATGTTAAACATATATGCTGTTTACTAATAGGCTTTCAAAATAGCCTATTTCCTGGGCCTGGAGAGAGAACTCAACAGTTAAGACAACAACTTCCTGCAGTTGAGAGAACCTGACCTCACATCCCTGCACCCACAGAAGGGCCCATCACAACAGAAATACACCTCCAGCAGACGTAGTCTTTTTCTGATCACTGCAGGAACCAATACACATGTGGCATACATTCACTTAAACATACAAATAAAAACAAATTTAAAAAAATAGAAAACTTAAATTGTTATGATAAATATGACTCAAAGGTAGAAATACATATTGAAGGTAAAGGGATTGCACACTATAGGAAACTTGGGGAATATTATTTTAAGGTGTGTTATTTTTGTTTATGTTGCATTTGTTGAACTTTTTGAAGCTGTGTTATTGTGCCTGTTTAAAACACCTGATGGTCTATCTAATAAAGAGCTGAAGAGCCAATAGTAAGGCAGGAGAAATGATAGGTGGGGCTGGCAGGCAGAGAGAATTAATAGAAGGAGAAATCTGGAAGAGGAAGGAGCCAGAGAGGAGGAAGACTTGAGGGGCCAGCCACCCAGCTACACAGCAAGCCACAGAGTAATAAAGAAAGGTATACAGGAATTAGAAAAAGAAAAGCAGAGACAAAAGATAGATGGGATAATTTAAGAAAAGCTGGCTAGAATCAAGCCAAGCTCAGGCTGGGCATTTATAAGTAAGTATAAGCCTCCATGTGTGATTCATTTGGGAGGTGGGTGGTAGGCCCCCTAAGAGAGCAAAAACAAACAACAGGAAGCCATAATGCACACTTTAAAACTTAATTTTAGAAATGATGTCTGTCATACAATGTTTATAGTATGTAGGAGGATGGGGCAAGATAGATGGCTCAGAGATTAAGAGCACTTTCAGAGAACTTAAGTTTGGTTCTCAGCACCCATAGCTGGACAGCTCCCAACCCATATCCAGCTGTAATGCCTCTGGCACCCACACATGTCATATACACTGACATACACAAATAAAAATAAGTAAATAATAAAATACAGGAAGAAATGAATTAAAATATCTATAACCTAAAATATTACAAAATATATAAAGATTCAAGAAGAATGAAAGAGAGTCTGCATGTGGTACATATATATAATTCCATCACTCAGGAAATAGAGGCTGGAAGAGCAGAATTCAAAGACATCACAGGAAGTCTGAGGCTGGCTTAAATCCTCCTCTTTACCCTCAAAAAAGAGAGAAAAGCACTCTAACTACAGAGCTATATCTCCTGCTTTATTTCTTGATTTGGAAAATAAGTACATGGATATTTGTGTCATTTGTATTTCATATTATAGTTTTAAAAATACAAATAAGGTTTTTTTAACCCAAAATTAATGTCTTTCCCCCTAACATTTCAAAACAATAGTTCTTAAAGTTTTACTGCAGTATCTCCACAAATCATTTCTATTACAATGCAAGAAAAACTGGTACAGTATCTTTTGTTTTTAAGAAAAAAAAGATGTATTCATAACAAATGACTAAGTTGTTTAACAAGTTGAAGTATAAGAAGTGAGGGAAAACCTCACATAGTAAAGTCAGAACTGTATAACTGAATTAGCGCTAATAATTATAAAGTCTGAACACTCACATTAGGAAATAAGTAATGAGGATGCAATTGCTGATAACAGCATACTTAATTTCAGGTACTTTAAACCATTTCCTACTAAGTAATAACAATGTCTAAATTATGATGAAGGCATTAATCTATCTGAAACATGGCATTTACAGACTTGAACTTACCAATTCCCATAGTCAAAATCAAAGGCAATAGTAATTTCAGTCCCTTTTGGAATACTTTGTATAGAATAAATGTAGAGATGTATGGTTCCATCTTCAATTTCATGCCTCACCTGTTAAGAAGAATAATTTTACACTTCTATACACTATTTAGAGCATCTTTACCTTGCAATTAGGAAAATTATTCATATTATTAGGTTATATTGTTATTGTTTGTTTTTGAGACAGTGTCTCATTATGCAGCCCTGGCTTGCCTAGAACTCACAGAGAACCACCTGCCTCTACTTTCTGAATGTTAGAGTTAAAGGCGTACACTACCATGACCAGCTGAAAAATATTCTTAAAACCATTTTATAAACATGACATGGAAAATTGCCATTCATCATAAGACTTACAAATCAATAGCCATCACCTAAAAGGTTTGCAAAGGTACACTGGCAATACTCACCCCTACAGCCCACCATCTAACACTCCAAATAGAAAAACACTGCATTCTCATCATCTGACAAGTATACTCTGTTGTTATCTTTCAGCATGTTTGAAACTGTGGGTTCTTTCAAGTAATATATTATCCTGAGTATGAGTATGCACTAATGGTAAACCTAAGAATACTTTTCTTTGACACAGTTTCACTTCCCATGATACTTTTAATTCAGAACTACTGTTTTACACATAAAAGCAAGGTACAGAAGGCTGAGGATGTAGTTCAGTGGAAAAACGCTGGCCTAACATGTGAGGTCCTAGAGTTAGTCTCCAACACCACACATATACACACAGAAGAGTGAAAAGGCACTGACAAGGTTATAAAACTAGTAAGCCACAGAAAAGCAATAATTGTCCCAAGTCTATGTCCAAATACTACAAATTTTAGCTGCAAAATTAAATGTTTGATTTGTGGTATATGAAAAAACAGTATACTCTAAAATTTTGTTTTAAAAATCTATAGCAAATATAAAATATACTTTTGGGCTGGTGAGATAACCCAGGTGGTAAAGGATCTTGCTGCTAAACCTTTTTAGAGTTCAATCCTTAGAACCCATATGGGAGAAGGAGCAAAATGACTCAAAGTTGTCCTCTGATTTCTATGTGTGAGCATGCACGTACACACACACTATTAATATAACAACATTAAATCTAGCTTTTAGCTATATGATGCAAGTTCATAAAATAACATCTGACACACAAATAGAGCTCCCAATATAAACAGAAATCTCATATTTCCTCTTACAAGGAACATTACAGTTTTAGAGCCATGGAAAGTGAAGAAAAAAAAAAAAAAGTGAGACAAGGTCTCACTGTGTAGCAGTGGCTGGCCTGGAACTTGATATGAAGAACAGGCCAGCTTTGAACTGTCTCTGCCTCCCAAGAGATTAAAGGAGTAAATGCACAACCATGTACAGCTTACGGATAGTTATTTTAAAAAATGATTAGAGATTATCACCTAAATACCCACAAAAAAAAAAAATTGAACAAAATAAAATAGGTGCAGACTTCTTAAATTTGTGTTCCTATTTCTCCTAAGATTTCAATAAGCTTACCTCTGCATTGGGTGTACAAGAACGCCTGATGAATCGAGCCTCATTCCCAAAAGTCCTCGCATCAACACACATTTCTAGCCCATGAAACTTAGAGTAGAATAAAACAAAAGGGTATGGCCTACAAACAAAGAAGCATTACAAGCTTTTAGTATAACAGGGCTAGAGGACATAGTTTAGTGGTAAAGTGCTTGCCTATCAGGCAAAAGGTCCTCAGTTCAGTACTCAGTACAAAACAAGCAAACAACAAAACTTTACAATTTCCTGTGATTCATTAGATAAACAACAGATTAAGAAATTTCTAAAAGACACGGTTGAGAATAAAGCAAGTATTTGAATATCGGCAATTTGATTCCAGAAGCCACTTTTAACTACTTTAATAAGACTTGTGTCTGCTTTAAGTCAAAAGCAATTAAGGTTGAAATTGGTTTTTAATCGTTATTTTTATTTTATGTAAATGGGTAATTTGCTGACACATGTCTATGTACCATCTGTGTTCCTAGTGCCCACAAAATTCAGAAGAGGACCTCAAATCCCCTGGACCTGGAATTATATAGATGGATGTGAGCCAACACGTGGGTGCTGGGAATCCAAATCATGTCCTCTACAAGAGCAGCCAGTGCTCTTAACTGCGGAGCCACCTCTCCCTAACTCCTTTAGGTAGAAATTCTTTACATCACCTTTTTACAGGGTAACTCCATGCTTTTAAAGTCCCATTTCCTGGTATGGTTAAAACTGATTTATACTAGATTTCGGATAAAATACTCTACATGTACCTTTCATGGCTTAAGTAAATACTCAAGTTATAAACTACAAATATTTTAACAATGTTAATGTATTAAACAGCACAGCACAGATTTAAAGATAGCAACATATTACTGTACTTCGGAAAAGTAACGGCTATCAGAAGAACAAATCAATTTTCCACAAGAATCCCAAACCACAAAAGAAGCCTCCAATGAAGTAGGAGTTCAAGTGGTGGCAGCAGCATAGGAACATTACTAACACTGTCTAAGAAGGGGGAGTTTCACCTTTAATCACCACATTCTTTCCAGGTTCTAGCAAGTATGTTACAACATAGGTAGTAGGTAGAAAGGCTCTTGACAATCTTAACTAATGAGAAATCCTGACTGACACCCAAGATAGCAAAGCTCTCTTGCCTTTACTTGTTTAAAGTGCCTTACTTTAGAAATGGGCAAGCTACACAGAAATGGGCAAGAGGCTGGGAAATAAGTCTTTAAATGTTAGCACACTACAAAAAGTTACCACTGACATGCCAACCACACTATACTTTATTGAAATGATCACATGGAAAAAAAAACACATAAAGCATCTAGTTATAGTATTAAAAAACTAACGTAATGGATAGGGAGATAGTGCAGCAGGTAGGACACTTGCCATGCAATTGTAAGGATTGAGTTAGAGCTCCAGAGTCTATAAATCCAGGTGTGGCAGTACATGGTATAACCCCAGTGCTTCTCCATCAAGTTGGGAGGTGGAAACAGTCCCTAGAGGTTTGCAGGCCAGCAAGCTTGAAACATAGGTCAGTAAACAAGAGATTCTGTCTCAAACAAGGTGGAAGGTGAAGACTGACATCTGAGGTTGTTCTCTGACCTTCATATGAGTGCCATGGAACGAACATGCCCACAGATGTTCGTGCACAGACACAGTCATTTTGTTGGGGGTAGTGGCTTATCTCTGTAAATGCAGCCTTAAAGAGGCCAAAGCAGGACGAATAAAAACACTTCCAGGACAACCTGGGTTATAGAATAAAAACATCTCAAGAAGAAAAAAAAAAAAAAAAAAAAAAACCTGCCAGGCAGTAGTGGTGCACACCTTTAGTCCCAGCACTTGGGAGGCAGAGGCAGGTGGATCTCTGTGAGTTCAAGGCCAGCCTGGTCTACAGATCGAGTTCCAGGACAGCTAGAGCTGTTATGCCGAGAAACCCTGTCTCGAAAAACCAAAACCAAACCAAAGCAAAACAAACAACCCCAAAACTTTTAACTATAGAAAACCAACATCAAAAAAAAATAAATATACCTTTTAAAGAAATATCCATTTGCTTCAAACTGTTCTCTCAGCATAAACTTCCCTCTGTATTCAATGATAAGTGCATCAGGAGGCAAATCTTTGGCAGATTTCAGAATTTTTTTATTCTTCTGTATATGGCTCTAGAATCAGGAAACGTAAGATATTAAAGATATACCTAATATACTGGCAGCTTTACAGTTTATGGCAAGTGCCATATACCTCTACAGGAGGTTTGAAGAGTGAGTTGTTGGTGCTCAGTTCTGACTTCTCCGTGTCTCTGTTATCACTCCCGCAGCCTAGTCTCTGGGCTAGTTTTTGTGCCTCCCGCTGAACACCTTCACTGTACTGGTTATTATTCGCCTCTTCGTATCGATCCATCCATGCTTTGATTTTCGTCTCCCATACAAAATTTGAACCATCAGATGAAGGATCAATTTCTGGTGCTGAACCCTAAAATTGTAGCAAAAATAAGGATTATTATTTGAATTTAAGTACGCCCATATGTACATACATACATACATACATACACACATACGTATAGATGTATATACATACGTATGTAAACACACATATATACATACACACACAATAATAAGTAACAATTTATATAAAACAGTAGAAACCACAGTGTTTAAATATTTAAGTTAATTCAAATTAAAAGGTCATAAATTAGTCCATTAAATTTTTATGCTACATGCCAGGAAATAAGTTGGGAAACTCATGAAGGGTGAGTTACATTGAAATAGCAGAAATTCAAGAGTTGTTGTTGCTCTGGTAGCCAATGTAAAGATATCAATAAAATCAAATACTTAAAATTTGAATCAATCTCAGCTAGTGACCAAAAAAAGAAAAGAAAAAGAAAAAAAAAAAAAGAAATTTCTGATTCTACACACTGCCAATACTCTACTTCATAGCAGAAACCTTGGACATTTTAACTTGAATAAATCTATACACTTAAACAGCAAGCCCTCTCTCTATTTGTAAGCCAAGCTCACCAGGCAACATTTGTTTCACAAGCCTGCACCTCCAACTATTAATGATGCTGAGATAAGAGGACTATTCAACACAGTGAGGTCAAGTCCAGCTCGGGGCAACAAAACCCTCTCCCAAAAATTAAAAAAAAAAAGTGAAAAAGGGATGAAACTAGAGCTCAATGATAGAATATTTTACTAGCATGCACAAAGCCTGAGGTTCAATTCCCAGTACTGGAGGAGGTGGAGTAGTGAGAGACAGTAACACATTACTGAAATGTACCATCAGCTCCTCTTCTATAGAAACAATGCTTATTACAGTCCTTTTCTGTAATGAACAATAAACTTAATAAGCTGATCAACTGTTTGATGGAAATAGGCTTATTACATCAACTTATTTTATGTGGCACTGGGGATATAGATCAGGAGTAAAATGCTTGCTTAGTATGTATAAGGCCCTAAGTCAAATGACCAGCATCCCCCCCCAAAAAAAGAATATTATTAAGAATAGAATGGATATCTTATGTATACATTATTGATAAATTGTTTGATAAAGATTTATGAGCCACAATTTTATACTAAAATAAATTCAGTTTTAAATTATTTTTTAATTAACTGCAACAAACTACTAATAACTTAACATATATCTTTAATACAGCTCTTCTACAGCTCTTACTTAACTCAAGAATTACTGGAGTTTTAACGCTTTCAAGCTAAACGTGTTTTTATTTAAGATTAATAAAGAAAATTTCCATTTTCCTAGTATGTAATAAAGGGAATTGTTTCAGTTAAGTAAAAGATATCACTTTCCTTTTAAGCCTAGTATTCAATTCGATGAAATAGGAAAAAGAATGGTACAGTACTAGTAATTCAAATAAATTCTTAAAAGATTTAGTGTACAAGTGTACTGCCTGTATATATGTAAATGAACCCTGTGCATGCAGTGCCCATGGAGGGCAGAAAAGGGGAGTCAGATCCCCTAGAACTGGAACTAAAACAGTTGTGAGCCATGTGTGTGCTTAGATCTAAACCCAGGTCCTCTTCAAGAGCAGATAGTGCTCTTAACTTCCGAGCCTTTAGTCCCTCATCAAACTTTTTTTAAAAGTTCAGACTTCTTTACTCTGTCAGAACAAATTCCACAAGTTCAAGAAACATAAAAAGTAGGTAACTCTCTAATATTCAAAGAACAGTTGAATGTGCAATAAACAACACCACATACAATGTTTGTGAGAAAGAATTACAAAATTACTTAAGAGTAATCATCTAGAGAGAACATTTCAGAAATGTAGTATTATAATTACTGTGTTTCATATTATAGGAACAAAAATATGTAATATATTCATTGCATCATTTTTAATACAAAACTGGAAATTTAAGAAGTTAGTGTGGTGTGGTGGTGCCTGTGCCTTATAATTCCAGCAATTAGGAGAGAGAGGAAAGATGATCACTGAAAGTTTAAGGAAAGTTCTAGGCCAGTCAAGGCTACATAGCAAGACCCTGTCTCAAAAGAAAAGCAAAAAATTTGTTTTCCTTTATTAGCTAGCCCAGAAAGCTATACATCATAAAGATACTACTATAACAACATAAACCTGTGTTTATGGAAAAAGCAGAGGCGGAGAGCCTTGCTTCTGCTGGGAATCTGAGCATTCAAAAACTCGAGAATATATGCTAATAATTCAAAGTCTATATGATTAGTTTGTATTGCCAACAGGAGACTATGATGATTTTATAGTACAGTGTTTTGCTTGATTACCTCAGAATTACAACTGCAGTTTTCAATGTGACTCTGGATTAATGTGTAGAGTATACTAATAAACTTTAGTAGTATCAGAGACATGAAATACAATGACAAATGGAATCTAATTATAATTTTTTTAAAAAAATGTATTATGTTTATTTTATTTTTGATAGCATTGGTGTTTTTACCTGTATGTGTGTCTGTATGAAGGTGTTGGAACTCTTAGAGTTGCAATTACAGACAGCAGTGAGCTGCCATGTCTCAATTGAACCCAGGTCCTCTAGAAGAGCAGCAAGTGCTCTTAACTTCTGATCCATCTTTCCAGTCCCTAATTATTCCAATTTTAGTATTATGTGCCTACCTCTTCTTAATGTTGTAATAATGTCAATAAACTTGAAGAAGGATTTATTAATCAAATTAGAAGTTTAAGGCCCTGCTTCTTAAAAAGTACTAAGCAATGGAATAGCAGACACCATAGACCATAAAGTACTAACATATACAAGCAAGCTACTCAGCAAGCTCTTGATTTAGCACTAGTTAACAATAATGCCTTAATTTAATATAATTACCTTAACTCTTGATGATTTCCTAGATCCTTCACGAAAGGCCTAAAATGAGCATGGAATTCTGAGTTAGTTTTTTGTTTTTGTTTTTTTAACTGGGATATAACTAAGAATCAACTGGTTCATTGAAGCATTTTGCTGAAGTGAAATAATTTGGTAATAAGAATAAAGCTAGAACAAGGGGAATTAAGAAGTATATAAAGGTATACCAGAATACTATTCTCCTACATATGTAATGCAAACTATTTAGAATAATAAATTATGTTTACAATGATGCTAAGATAAAAACTTCAAAATATTCTTTGTGCTAAATATTATAAGCATCAAATTATATAGGTGAAATGAACTAAAGTACAAGACAGTGGGGACTTGGATTAAATTTGTAATAGCACAAAGATTAAAAATATACTAAGACATTTCAACAAAAAACTCAATAGAGCTTTTAAGAATAAATTTGATATCAGAGACGAAATATGACTTAACAGATTTTAGAGCCTGAGTATTGGCTATGCTGCTGAGACAAACAAATATACACAACACACACACACACACACACACACACACACACACACAGTCAGGGAAGACACAAGTTTGGTGTAGAAGGAAACACAAAGGAAAATGGTATTTGATGCACATGATGGGGCAAGTCTTTAATCTCAGAACTAAGGCAAAGGCAGGTGGATCTCTGAACTCCAGGCCAGCCAGGATTATAGTGAGACCTTGTCTCAACAAATAACAACAACAACAACAACAACAAAAGAGTGAGGATTTGAAATTAGGTAGGATGTCTCCAGGATCTTTTCATTAGCTTATTTAACCACTAGGTTTAAATTCCAAGACAACATGGTTTGTTGGAGGAAACAGTTACTTCTTTAACTCTTTGGAAAAGAAAAATGACACAGGTTGAGTGTCCCTTTTATCCAAAATATGTAATAAGCTCAGATGTTTTTCAGACTCTTTTTCCACTCACAGGTTTTGGTTTAAACTATAATTTGAAATTCATAATTCAAAATCCAGAATGCTGTAATTTCTAAATCTTTCTGAGAACCACTTCAGATGTTCAGATTTAGGGACATTCAAGCTGTAGTAGGGCACTCATACCTAATATTTGCTGTCAATAAATTCTTTTTTGTAGGCAATCAAACTGAATGCCTTTAAATGTACTTTACTTAATGTTAATGCTTCATATCAATTTTGAATTACTAAAACACTAAGAATACCTTAATAGGATTTTATAAACATATTTCTGCTCAACAATTTATGACTAATTCCATTCATTTTCAAAAACTAAATAAGAATAGGCTGAATATAAAGTAAAATTATATATTTTTATTGTACACTGACTCCATATTAAAAAGCTAACACACACTGAAGAACAGAGTTTTAAACCCAGTCCTTGAATTTTCTTAACTCTGCAGTTCCTGTCAAATATTACAATGTCTGAGGAAATATTTTCCATTTATAATACACAGCAATATTCTGAAATAAACAGTACAATCAAAATACAGGATTATTCATTTTGAACACTCATTAGTCATTTCACCCAAAAATATACAGTCTATGCTTTATTAAACTAAACAATGTAAAACAAATATACAAGGGTCAAATTTCCACGTAACTTATACAATAACAAAGCTATAATCTCAACATAGTACACAAAGGCTGAGTTAACTAACCTATCACTGAATATTTTAAAAAGAGGTTGAATTCATACCTGTCAGCCAGATACTACAGTAAAAGGCATGTGATCTCTGTGAGAAAATGACAGAGATGAGGAAACTAGTAACAAAATAAGGCAAAATAAGGCCGAGTACTAGAATCAAAGGCTCAAATGCCATGACAGGATGAAAAGAAAGATTATATTTGCTGGAGAAAGGCAACAATCTACTAGCTCAGTCTAGTAGTTTAAAAGGGAAAAAGATGCAAAAGCCTATTTTAAAAGGTGAGAATGAACAGTGGAGTCGTGATGTGGCTGTAAACTGTGGGTGCCTCCAGTGACATTCAACTATCAGACTAGATAAAACAGAAACAGAAGAGAAATAAAAGGGGACAGACACAGACTTCAATAGTTATACAAAGATGAAATTAGAAAATGAAAAATTTTAAAGCACATCATGAAAAATAACGAAAAAAAAAATTGATTTTAAAGCCATCACTTATCTACATATATTTCCATGCTTTGATAGCAATATGGTCAATGTGAAAGTCTTTTTCCCTATGTGACAAATATTTTCACTAGCAATTATAGACATATTACTGAACAGGGACACATTCTGAGAACTGCCATATTGTAAATATCATAGAAAATATGTACATAAGTCTATCAGATATAGTCTAACCCACACACCTAAGCTGTATACACATGGTATAATTTACTGATCCTGGCTATAACCCTATACATTGTGTTTCTGTGGAGAATTGTAACCTCATGATAAATATTTGCATGAAAATGATGATAAATATCGTATGTTTCACTGGACAGTGGACACACGCCTTTAATCCCAGCACTCGGGAGGCAGAGGCAGGCATATCACTGTGAGTTCAAGGGCAGCATGGTCTACAGAGTGAGTTCTAGCATGGCCAAGTCTATACAGAGAAACCCTGTCTTGAAAAACTAGAAAAAAAAGGTCTGTTTCTATATTGAAACATAGAAGGGGTACATTAAAAATAATTGATAAAATGTGTTCACTTTGTAATTTGATAGGACCACAAATGCATTTGCTGTCATTGAGAATTTGTAATTAACAAATTTAATAAAACAGTCTATAAACTGCGGTCTGCCATTAGATCTTAGGGACCATATATCAAATAAAATTTAGAAGATAAAAATAAGAGAGTAGTAAGCAGGATGCCTTTATTAAAATGAATATTGTCCAAAATTAAGAACAGTTATAAGTAATCATTACATGCTTCCTTACCTACTAAGTTATTAAAATATAAGGCTGTTATTTCTATGTTCAGACACTCTCTTCTGCCTCACTTAGCATTTCCAGTCTTTGTCACTGGTCTTGTTAGAACAGTGACACCAAAGCATGAGCAATGTTTCTTTTGTAGTCCATGTCAGTCTTTAAAAGGTATTGCAATTTTTAAATAAGAATGCTTAATTTTTTAAGTTTTTGCTATAACTTTCAATGTATTTAGCTGCTGCCCATGCTCTCCCTGTCATCATGTCTTGCCTGTAACTCAGCTCCTATCAACTTCATCTATTCATCTGAAATAAAAAGGCAAAAACGTACTTTTTTACATTTTGAAAAGTTCTGTTCTTTCTCCCCACTTTTTTTCCTTCTTTTGTCAGTAGCCTTGGGAGCTCTGGAAGCAGTCAGAGTGATGGACGTTGGAGTGTGCTGGAACGCAGTGTACAGCTCCACAGGGACTTCATCGCCACTTTCAGTTGCACTGGTGTCACCATCTTCAATGAAAAACAGTGACCCCATTTCAGTACTTGTATTTCAAGCAGGAAAGGAAAGCAACCCTGCCTATGACAAGTGCCACTTCCTTGTTCCTAAAGAAAACACGTTCTTATTTCTCTTTCCCACTCACTTACAAGATACACATTAAATCATGAAGGATAAATGTCTGATGACATACTCTGTTGGTCTCAGAAAGCAGGCACGAGTACACATGACTAATGGAACTCAACTTTCCTCGGGCAGAAACTCAGTTGTATCTATAAAAATTATATATTCACTTAAATGTTAGCCTGCCATTCCATAAAATAGCTGAAGTACAAAAGCAAACTTCTGCACCACTGTCCAAAAAGGAACTTTTCAAAACAAAACAATTGGAAACAACCCACTACATCTACCAAAGAGCAATGGCTGAATAAAAAAATTATTATTTAAAACTGGTTGTACTGTCTTAAACCAAAATGAAAATGTGTGGCATACTGGGGCACAGTGGCACCTGCTCTTAATACCAGCCTTGGGAGGCAAGAGGAGGACCCTGTATAAGACAAGCCAACACTATGCACTACAAAACTCAGTTGCGTCAGGGTAGCCTGGGCTAGTGAACACAGACCAACGTGGACTAAACAGAAGACTCTATCTAAAAAACAAAAACAAACAAATGAAAAATCCTAAACAGAAAAATTGCAGCATATACAAAATTAAGAAAATAGTATCCTAAAAATTAAAGAAACATTCTGGGCGGTGGTGGCACACGCCTTTAAACCCAGCACTCAAGAGGCAGAGACAGGCAGATCTCTATGAGTTCAAGGCCAGCCTGGGCTACAGAGTGAGTTCCAGGAAAGGCGCAAAGCTACACAGAGAAACCCTGTCTTGAAAAACCAAAAAAATTAAAGAAATACTATCTCATATGGCAAATTAATGAGTCATTATTCTGACCAATATACTTCATTTCTTTAAAAGTTACCTAAATATGAGAACAATAGGTGATTTAAGCTTCTTATTTGCTTTGTTCTGGTTTCTATGTTTCCTAAAATACGAGCATGCATATTCTGTAATCAAAAAGGCCTATCCCTGAAATTATAAATAGGACATATACTAAAAATACATTAACAAGGTGCTGTAGGCTGGAGAGATAGATCTGATACAGAGTACTAGCTGTTCTTCAGAGGACAGGGGTTTGATTCCCAGCACCCACATAGTGGCTCCTAACTGTCTATACATTCAGTCCTAAGGGATCTTATGCTCCCTCTTCTGTTTCTGTGGGCACCAGACACACATGTGGTTCACAGACATATAGGTAGGCGAAACACTCAAGCACACACAAAATTTCTTTTAGTTTTTTTTATAGTTAAAAAAAGCAAACAAGTGTTTTTGCATTAAAATATTTAAATTAAACAATTTTTTAAAATAATTTACATTAAAATATTTAAAAATATTCAGACCACTTATGTTCTTAATCCCACTAGTTTTAATTTAGAATAGGTCCTTTTTACATACCTGACATATTTTCTCTTTTCTGGCGTTGTAGTAGCACCGCCCTCTCTTTATCCAAATTCCTATATTAAAACATTAACATGTTACTCATCAAACTTCCAGAAGCTTAGGTATGTTTTACATGTGATGAACTTCATAATCTTTTATGTTTTTAGTGAAAAGACAATATAAAGTATATGCAGCAGCCCCAACAGACTATATATGGTCCAGTATATATACACATTTCCTATACACATATAAGAACAGTAGATACCAATTAAGTTATTCCATTTCATTCTATTAAATGTTTACCTATCAAGTGAGAATATTTTTCAAATTCTAATTTATAGCAAAATTCTGAAAAGTAAAACTCACATTAGTACTTGTAATTAAAACCACAAATTGTTTTATATCTATGAGTAAATTAGTATATATTATACATTTCCATATGCCTTAAATTATTTCCATGACTTAGATTGTTTATTTTTAGACAGAGTCTCACTAAGTAACCCAATCTAACTTCAAACTCTGTCTTAGCTGTCCTGCTCTGGGATTACAGTTATATGCCAACACATTCAGTTTATTTCTACTCTATAAATACTGCAAGGCATGGTGGAAAGCAGAGCCAGGAGGATCTTCATGAGTTTGAGGCCAGCATGGTCTACATAGCAAGGTCCAGACTAGCCAAGCCACACCATGAGACCATCTCTAAGAAAATAAAAATAAAAAAATCAATCAAAACAATCCCTTCCCCTCTTTGGGTAGTGGTGATGAATGTCTTTAATCCCAGCACTCAGGAGGCAAAGGCAAGTGGACCTTTTGAGTTCGAGGCCAGCCTAGCCTACAGAGATAGTTTCAGAATAGCCAGGGTTACACAGAGAAACCCTGTCTCAAAAAACAAAAACAAAAAGTAAATTTAAAAAGGTCTGGAGTAGAAAGAATAAGGCAGAATTTAGACTTACTTGAAAAATACCTTGTTTTATATATTTGACTTTAATGTGAAAATTATTTCTTACAATGAACTATGTAAGTGCAAAAATAAACTTTTTAAAAAAGCAATTCTTAACATTAAAAATGAACTTGAACAGAAGTGCCTATCTATAATTTCAGTACCTTGGAGACAGACAAGGAGGATCAGGAGTCCAAGGTCAACCTAGGCTATATAAGACTCTCCCTTCAACAAATCAGCCACCTAGGTGGACTATTCATATATTCTTGGTGTAAATATAAGATGGCATTAACCATTTCAGAGAAGTTTCATGACTTTTTTTTTCATTGATTCATTCATTCATGGGGGATGAGAACATAAGGGAATGAATGGGATGGTCAAGCTGCAACAGGGATGGAGTGGGAAAGCAGTAAGAGAGATACCATGATGGAGGGAGATATCATGGGGATAGAGAGAAACCTGGTGCTATGGAAGTTGCCAGGAATCCCCAAGGATGACCCCAGCTTTGACTACTAGCAATAGTGGAGAGGGTGCCTGAACTGAACTGTCTTACCCCAGTGATCAGATCAGTGAATACCCTAACTGTCATCACAGAGCTTTTGTCCAATGACTGATGGAGGCAGATGTAGAGATCCACAGCCAGGCACCAGGCAGAGCTCCAGGAATCCAGTCAAAGAGAGAGAAGAAGGATTCTATGAGCAAGTGCATCAGGATTATAAAGGGGAAACCTGCAGAGATGACTAAACCAAACTAGTGGGAACTCATGAAAACTAGACCAACGGCTGTGGAGCCTGCATGGGACTCTGCATGGGGAGACAGTTGTGTAGCTTGATCTGCTTGGGGGGCCCCCTGGCAGTAGAATCAGAATCCATCCCTGGTGCATGAGGGGGCTTTTTGTAGCCCACTACCTAAGATGGGACACCTCATGCAGCCTTGAGGCAGGGGAAAGGGCTTGGACTTGCCTCTACTGGATGTGCCTCCTCATGGGAGGCCTTGCCTTCTTGTGGGGGGAAGTGGAGGGAGGGTTTGGTGGTGGGCTGGGGGGATAGGAGGAGGGAAGATGATCTTTTGATTGGTGTGTAAATGAATGAAAAAATTCCCTTAATGAAAGGGAAAAAAAGACTGCATTAACCATTTTAGAGAAGTTTCATGACTTCTTTTTCATTCATTCATTCATTCATTCATTCATTCATTCATTCATTCATTCATTCAGTACTGGGAACCAGGGCACTGCACATACTAAGAAAGCATTCTACCACTATCTACACTCAGTCCTCAGGAATTAAAGGCATATAACACCATGCATAGCTCTTGTAGTTTCTTAAGAAACTAAATATGCAACTTTCATACAATTCAGTTACACAATTTTTGGCATGGAAAAAAATTCGGTTCACACTAAAACCTGTAATAAAGTTCTGAGTGACTTTATTTGTAAAATCCAAACAAGGGAAAAGTAACACGAATATACTCTCGTGGAGGTTTGTCAGTAAACCATGATACGTACCATAGACAATATCAGCAATAACGAAAAATGTAGTGATACATGCAGCAAACTAAATGGCTCAAGGAATTACCATGAGTGAAAAAGCATACAGCATTCCATTTCTATATAATACTTGAAATAACAAAATTATCAAACTGAAGTATTGATTAATGTGTGCTAACAGGAATAAGAGGAATTGGGGAGAGTACTCGATAAAGGCAGGGTGAAAAGTCCTTTGCAATGAAATAGATGTTTTTCTTGATAGCCTAATGTGAAAATCCTAATAACAATATTATATAAACAGTTTTACAAGGTGAAAGTAAGGATACACAAGTTTATCTGTATTATTTTATGTAAATCTGCAATTAATTAAATTTAACTTAGAAATGCAAAAGACGACTAGTAGTCCAAATAAAACTAATAATCTAAACAACCTAAGTGTGTATCTAATTGTTACCAGAACTATATAGTGACATTCTTTTCAAGAAATTTGAAATATAATAAACTGATTTTAATATCCATTTGTGATATAGTCCACAAAGGGAAAAGTGCTAAATTGTTCTACATATTAATATTTCTAATATTGATGTTACCCTGTATTATTCTACGGAATTAAGCAATTGTGTAATTATGGCATTCTATTTACATTATTGTCTTGTTGAGAACTTGGGTAAAAAGATATAGACCCAGAAATACTGTAAGAATATACAGTGTAGCATGCCTTTAATCCCAGCACTCAGGAGGCAGAGGCAGGCAGATCTCTGAGTTCAAGGCCAGCCTGGGCTATAGAGAGAGTTCCAGGACAACCAGGGTTACACAGAGAAATCCTGTCTCAAAAAACAGAAATATATATTTATATTATTATTATATTACATATATGTAAAACAAAAATTTATATTCTTAATTTGAACTGTAATTATTAGTATTAATTCACTGTTTTTTGAAACAGAGTTTTTCTTTGTAGCCCTGGCTACCCTGGAACTCTCTCTGCAGGCCAGGTGAGCCTCAAATTCACAGAAATCTGCCCGCCTCTGCCTGCTGAGTGCTGGGACTAAAGGTATGCGCCACTATGCCCAGCCTGCATGTATTTTATCTTTAAAAAAAGAAAATAGACAAAACTACTAGTAATTACTGAAGCAGGGGGAAGAATATGAGTTCTTTCTACTATTTTCCTTTTATAAGGAGGTGTGTTTTCTTGTGATTGTTTCAGTTTATGTATGTTCATTTGTAGCACACAGGTGCACATGCAAGGAGAGGGCAGAAAACAATTCAAGTCTCATCCTCTGGACACCATCTACTTCCTTTCAAATGGTATCATTTGCTTAAAGCTCACCAATTCACCTTCAGCTTACCTTGGCCAGTGAGCCTAAGGGATCCTTCCTTTTCTGCCTTCCCAGTACTAGGGTTAAAAGTCATGCCATAATGTGCATCTTTTTAATAAGGGTTTTAGTAAATCAAGCAGTTTATCAAATAAGGAACTTCCTCAACCCCTTTTATTGGGTTTTAAATGTCTGTAATAAAAAGACTTGTTGATGATGGCGACATTGTTTGAGACAGGGACCTCATGAAGTTTGGGCTGACCTCAAACAAACTTGCTGTGTAGTCAAGCTGGGCCTTCAACCCCAGATGCTCCTTTCCCCACTTCCCAAGTGCAGGAATTACAGGCAGGTCCTCTTTGCCTGGCTCCATAATAAAGACTTTAAAAAACAAATCAAACAGTGACCCATCTGGTCACTGTTCACTCTCACTTTTGAAAGTGTCTGTTTTCTACACTACAGTTGGCCATCTTATCTGAATTCATTTGACAGAAAACCCAAGACTAGGAAACCAAGACCAAAACAAGATTCCAGGAACATCTGGTTTTTCTGCCCTATTAGCGTCGTCTTTATACTCACATGGTAAAGCTGTACTCCCCTCCCATGGGTTTAGACCATGGGATCCCCTGCAATTTCCTTTCCACCTACATCTCTCCATGTGTGCACTTCTGGGTCTGGCAGGTCTATTTTGTGGACATTGGGTCATCCACAATTGCTCAACATGCACCCATCTCTTGCTTCATTCATGTTAATGTAACTCAGACACTTTTTTTCAAAGGTAGTATGTGGAGGGCTACCTATCATATTTTCTGCCATGTAATAGAGACTTTCTGTGACTATAAGCTATAATACATTGTGGCAAAGATGAGTGGCTTTCTTTTTGTAATTCCTACGGACCTCTCCAGAACCTAACAAGAAGCAAATTCCTATGTGAATAGTGCCCTTGCTATGTGTTTAAAAAGGAAGATAGGGGTTGAATCTATACATTTAAACAAACCCAGCAAATTATGTATGTAAATAAGGGGGTGCTCCAATAATTTGTTTTCAGGGGGTAGAAAAGGAATACTGGGGATTGAACTCAGGGCTTCTCACATGCTAGTCAAGCAGTCCAATGCCATAAAGCTACATTCCTCAACCCCCTTTTCTAGGGTGCTCAGGCTTGAATTCAGTTGCCTTGGGTATGTATATTACACAAGCACTTTACTACTGAATTACATTCCCCTCAGCCATTTTTTTCTGCTTTTATTTTGAGGAAGTGTCTCACTAAGTTACCTAGGCTGAACTTGAACTCACTCTGTACCTTTAGCAAACCTTTAACAATTCGATCAGTCTTCCTGCCTTGGCTGCTCAAATAGCTTGTATTACAAAGCTGTACAATCACTCCCAACTCTAATGACTGCCAAAAAAGATGCCAAACATTTAGAAAATAAACTATCATCATATTGATCACGAATAAAGTTAAAATTACATATTAGACCACAATACACTATCAATAAAAAAATTCTTGATTTAGGTTTCAGGGTAAAAAAATTAATAAACATAAGTGGAAAAAGTACTTCTTAAAACAAAGAAACATTGGGATTCATAATTTCATCCGTCTGAAACTCATGAATAAATTTCTGTGATAATTTTTCTCAGTGAAATAACTGACAGTCTTCTCAGGTCTGATAACTTACCTGGGCTGACAGCGTTCACATAGGTATGTGTCAGGGATGTGCTGCCGGTCAATCCCCATGCAGTCAATATGTTGCCAAACACTTCAAAAGAAAAAACAAAATATACAAAGACAACAGAAAACATTAAAATCATTCATAAGTTAAGATGTAATATTCTATCATTTAAAAAGTGCCTATTTTAAGCTTAGTCTACACTAAGATGTGTTCTCAGGTAGAAAAAAATTTAAGATGCAAAAATATGGCAAATACAGAATGCATAAAATTAATTTCTGAAGCAACTGCAATTTAAAACAGAAAAGGTGGCAGGTTAAAATGTTATTACAAACCTGAAGATGTCGGCACTAAAACCCCTAAATAATAATCAGCGTAACAAGATCTGATTTGGGAAAACAGGAAGGAAAGTTGTCACTGAAACCTTTACTAATTACCAGCTCTGAGGAGATGACCAAAAGGAGGTCAACAGACACAAAAAGACAGTTCCCTTTGTGAGTGCAGGGAAAAAGAGCGAAGCTGGATTACATCTTCTGTTCACATTTAACAATTTTGGTGGCACACAATATTAACTGAAAGATAAGGAAGCAGAAAGAAAAACAAAGACTTCTAACATTTATACTTAAGAAAGAACAGAAGTAAAATAATTCCAAAGAGGTCAAAGAATACAAGAGGTATTCCACTGGAAAGGAATTCAACTTAATTACTTTGAATGGAGTATATGGACAAACTTAAGTTAAACTTCTCAATAAGTTGTTGTTGACAAAACTTCAAGTACCTGAAATTGATATATATTTCTCTTTAAAAAAAAAAAAAAAGAAGAAGAAAAAGCAAAAATACTGCCAATTCCTTACACATAATCATTCACTTTTTTAAAAAAAAAATTACATGTGTGTGAATGAGTGTGTCTGTGTGTGCACATGTCACAACCCAAGTATGGAGGTCAGAGAACAACTTTCTAAAGTTGGTTCTCTCTTCTACAATGTGGGTCCTAGAGAACAAACTCAGCTTGTCAGGCTGGGAAGCAACCACTGAGCCCTCTCCCTGTCCTATAATGTCACTTCTAATATAAACATACTAAACTAAATGGTATTGTGTTACTCTTTACTTCTCAACTGAGAACCTCCAAGAAGGTTTAAATAACAAATTATGTTATATTATGGTATGTAGATAACAAACAAAGCTAGAAAATAAAAGAGCAGAATTTCAGATATCAGACGTCAAAACTCTGAATATGAGCAATAGGAACATTGAAAAAATACAAGGAAGCAATGTAAAGAAAGGAAGAGAACAATATAAGCTGAATACAAAAATGGAGGTTGGGTAGGGTGGACAGACTCAGACAGACACTGAGTCATAAGAGTCACTTCAAAAGCCGGGCAGTGGTGGCGCATGCCTTTAATCCCAGCACTCAGGAGGCAGAGGCAGGCAGACCTCTGTGAGTTCAGGGCCAGCCTGGGCTACAGAGCAAGTTCCAGGACAGGCTCCAAAGCTACACAGAGAAACTCTTGTCTCGAAAAACAAAAACAAAACAAAACAAACAACAACAAAAAAAGAGTCACTTCAAGGTAAATACCTTTAATAATCCAAAATTGTGCCTTCAAGAATGTATAGGTAAGTTATTTAAAAACCTAAAGATATTGCATGAATGTCTAAGAATGATAACCATTTAATACATGTCCATCTGACTAACAGGATCAAAAGAAGGCAATTCTTTATATTGTTCTTTCAATAAAAATACTGCTACATTTATCACATTAGATGAGATCTGCTATGAGAAAACTTTTATGTAACTGGATACAATAAGAATATTTTCTAATATAAGGCAGAAAATACATCCCCAAAGTCATTTAAGCTTTGTAAATTTCCCTCCTCAATAAATTTACCAAAGCCATTCCTTAAAATAAATATTACAATTAATGAGAATTTAAAATTACCACAGCACATTATTATTAAAATCAAATTACAATCTTCCACTTAAGAAAACTAATTTCACACTGTACAGTCATATCCTACTTATTGACAGAGATAAATGAACCTTTTGAAATATACATACACATGCTACAATCAGTATCAAAAGCTAATCATTTACTCTAACTGAGAGAGTAATTTACAAACAAGACAAATAGACAGCTCTCAGCTTCAGTTTAACTTACTTTCAAATATGGATTTATAAAGCCACACTACATCAAGTCAAATAATGAAGTTATGTCACAAGAACCAGGAACAGGAAAGTCTGTGAAGCCATCAAACTTTCCTGCCCTCTACAATGTGCTACTTAAATATTCTCTGCTCCTCATCCTATGCAGGGAATGTACTTAATAACTTTAAAGCTGAAATCCTATTGTTCCATCTCCATTCTCACTAAGCCTCTCCCACAAAGAAAGTGAGAGAGACAGACATAGACAGACAGACAGACACACACACACACAGAAAGAGACAGAGACTGAGAGGGGGGGTGCAGAAGTAAGAAAGAAACCCCACTTTCTTTTGCAATCACCTTCTCTAGGGGAGGAGGCCTTTCTTGGTAGTTGAACCAGGGTTGGGGGAAGGGAGACTGGTTCTGGTTCAAGAAGACTCCAGAATGCTGCAAGGTTCAAGCCAAAGGGTGTGAGAAAATAAGATTAAACACTGATTAAATGTTTAATTTCCCCAAACTGGAAAAATTGTAGCTGACTACACAATACAAGACTCAGTTCTTTTATTTATGTCTTGTTATTTCTATATATGCACTTGTACTGCCACTGAACTAAGTGAAAAGGAGATGATCCTATAATGTAGTTCAAAACTGATTGTTTAATTCATAACAGGGATCTCTCTTGTTTGTTTTTTTTGTTTGTTTGTTTGTTTGTTTGTTTTTCAAGACAGGGTTTCTCTGTGTATCCCTGGCTGTCCTGGAACTATGTAGACCAGGCTGGCCTCAAACTCACAGAGCTCTGCCTGCTTCTGCCTCCCAACTGCTGAGATTAATAGTGTGCGGCACATCTGCCCGGCATCACAACAGGGATTTCTAATAATAAACTATAAAATAGTTTCTCTTCTCTTTTTTTAAAGATTTACTTATTTAATTTTTAAGGGTGTGTGTGTGTGTGTGTGTGATTATAGAGGCCAGAAGAGGACATTAGATGTCTTGCAGCTGGAAATACAGATGATTTTGACAGGCCCCATGTGGGTGCTGGAAACTGAGCTTTGGTCCTCTCCAAGATTAGTATGTGTTTCTCTCCAGCCGTAAAATAGCTTCTTTTAAATAAGGACTTTTTTCTAGAAAAAAATAAATTGCATCAATAGAGGCAGATATCCTACTTAAAAAAAGGAATTAATTCCTGCAAAAGGCCTAACTAGCTTTTCCAAATTAACAATCAAAGGTTAAAAGCAATCAAGAAAAATGAACTGATGGTGTGAAATATTTTACCTGCATTTGTCACAACAGATCATGTATCCATCATCATGTGTAAAACCACATATGCACCTGGTTACATCAGTACCATAACTTCCGTCTTCGGATGTGCTGATTGTAGTAGCACTGGAAGTTTCATCAAAGTTAGGAGTGGTAAATATGCCTACTTCATTTTTGCTAATGAGACCTGATGGAGGAGGGGAAGCTGGAGGTGTTGGAGGAGGACGAGCACCATAATTATGGTCCTGAATAATAGAACACAAAACAGCACAATATAAATTTCAATGACATAAACTAGGCAAATTAAACAAAAATTTGAATACTTAATAAGATAAAATTGGTCCATTTCTTAATACAGTCAAATAATGACAGAAGACTAATAATTAAATCACAGTGGTGAGTTAATGTCACTGTCTGGAAGGTGAAGTAGTCACCTTCACATTAATGACAATTTCCCTCCTTCCACAGCAGAAACCACATTTCCAGTCCTGTGATCAAGAGTTTTTCTTTCAAGAAGATATTAAGTCTGTAATGTGAGAATAAGGGTAAAACTAGCAAAAACTGGGCTGGAGAGATGGCTCAGCAGGTCAAGGTGCTCGCCATAGAGCCTAGCAACCTGAGTTCAATAACTAGGACCCATGTGATGGAAGGAAAGAACCTACTTAACTTCAACATGTGTGCTATAATACACATCCTATTTCCCAAACAAATAAATGTAGTTAAATAGTAAAAATAGTAACTAAAGGTACATTATTACTGTAAAGTATATAATATAGGATTTTATATTTGATATTTTATTCTCATTTAAGTGCTAAAATCTCTCACAACTGCACTTTCCTAGTAACCAAATGTATCTTGTCCTATAACTCTTTTAATTAAAATACTACAGAACCCTAAAAAGGAATTAAGGGAATAAGCTTTAATTCTCTCATCTGTAAAACAAGGATGAAAACTACCTTTGAAAAGTTTGTTTTAAGAATTAAATGAGATATATATATATTATGTATATGTGTGTATATATATATATAAATACATACATATATATACGTGTGTGTGTGTGTGTGTGTGTGTACACTCAACATAATAGTAAGTGAAACATCATAATAAGCTGGAGCCAAAGAGATGGCTCAAGAGTTAAGAAGGAGCATATGCTACTGCTCTTCCAGAGGATCCAAGCTTGTTCTCAGAACCCACAGCAGCCTGTTCATAACCACTCTACTCCAGCTGCAAAGAACTTGAGCCTCCTCAGGTACCTGCACTATACATACCCACATGCAGACACACACCACAATAAAAAAATGACAAATATAGCCAGGTGTGGTGCTGTACATTTTAAATCCAGCACTGGAGGGCAGAGGTAGGCAGATCTCTGAGTTTGAGGACAGCCATACAAAGCAAGTTCTAGGGCTACATAGAGAGACCTGTCTCCAAAAACAAAAAATGAACAAAAAAAAAAGATAAAAATAAATCTTTAGAAAAAAAAACTACATAATTTACTAATTACTACATAACTCAGAATTAACAGTAAGAAAAAGAAAAGAATTAACAGTAAGTACAATGTAACCTTATCCATAGTCTTTTCATTGAAATAAAAAACTATCAACATAAATACAATAACAATAAAAAATTTTTTTGACTTCCTCTCACAGAATTTTATTCTCCTAACAATATAGCTAAAGTATAAATTACATACTTAATTATACAGAAAATATGAAACAGCTGTTTTAAAATTATTATTTTAAGCACAATACCACACAAATCTACTTTCAACTTCTAATTTTACAAAAATCCTTCTGAAGAAACATTTGACACTTACCGCATAGGGCAAACCAATATAACTGTGTGAATGATGGGAGCTGCTGGTATATAACTGGTGGGGATAACTGTTGGATTTTTCAACTACCACAGGGCTAGCTTCTACGGATTCTGGTCTAGGGGAAAGAAGTTCCACAGATTAGAATTCCACTCATTTTTATGTTTTAATCTATTAAAATTTATAAGTGCTTATTCTAAAATATTGTCAAAACAAATACAATGTCTATTTACAATATGTGCACAGCTTGTGGGTAGATTCATCCTATGTAGATTCTGTGTCACAACAGAAGTTTTACTTAATAAAATAAATAAAATTAAAAAGTTTAATCACAGTTTCATTTAAAAAGTGTCCATTGCTGAGGATGATAATCTAGTACTATAATCTAGTACTGAGGCAGGAGAATCAAGGTAGTGCCATCATGGCACTCAAAAACAAAACCTCCAAATTACTGGAGACCAAGCTTTATGCCATTACCCAGTGTCACTAATAAGCATGCAAAGAGGTGGCCAGAGTGGCAGAAATATTTTTAAGTAAGGCAGAGTGAGTGCAAGACTCTGGCCTGAATGCATTTCAGTGGTCAAAACAGTATTTGTTGAATGTGCAGGGAATGGCAGATTCAGGGGAATGTCAGTAAGCTAAAGAACACAGAACCTCACATTGAACCAGGATTTATGCCTGAAAAACATAAGCAGTAGTATGTAGTGAATAGCTTTGTAGGTCCGCCCTACTACGAGTTAAGTGACGATGATGAACCAACTGGTAACACTACTGGGAGTAGCAACGTGCAAACTGGTGCTGCTTTGAAAACTCTAGCATTTCATATATAACACTTTCCCAACATTTTTGTTTGTTGTTGTTGTTGTTTTGTTTTTTTCAAAAGACAGGGTTTCTCTCTGTAGATCTGGCTGTCCTAGAACTGGCTCTGTAAATCTGGATGGCCTGACTCAAAAGATTCCCCCTGCCTCTGCCTCATGAGTGGTGGGATTAAACGCTTGCACCACCACCACCACCACCTCCACCTCCTCCTCCTCCTCCTCCTCCTCCTCCTCCTCCTCCTCCTCCTCCTCCTCCTCCACCACCACCTCCACCACCACCACCACCACCACCACCACCACCACCACCACCACCATCACCACCACCACCACCACCACCACCACCACCACCACCACATGGTTTATTTTCATCTTATGTGCACTGGTGTTTTGCCTGCATGTGTGTCAGATCGCCTAGAACTGGAGTTACAGACAGTTATGAGCTGCCATGTGGGTGATGGAAACTAAACCCAGATCCTCTACAAGAGTAGCCAATGCTTTTAACTGCTGAGCCATCTCTCCAATCCCTTCCCCCTCAGGCTTCTTTCTGCAGGAGTGACCCACCATGTCTGCCTCCTTTTGGTGGTGGTGGGGTAACAGTCACATGTAGCACAAGCTGTGAATCACTATGTAGCTGAGGCTAGCTGTAAACTCCTGATCCACCTGCTTCCTCCTAAATGCTGAGATTACAGGCATGTGCCATCATGCTTGCCTAACTTGAAAAAAAATTTAAACATGTTCAGTTTTAGCAGTGATCTACAATACCATCATTAAAGCAACATGAAGAGGTTATAGCTAAAGACTCACTCTTTTTTTTTTTTTGGTTTTTTGAGACAAGGTTTCTCTGTGTAGCTTTGCACCTTTCCTGGAACTCACTCTGTAGCCCAGGCTGGCCCGGAACTCACAGAGATCCGCCTGGCTCTGCCTCCCAAGTGCTGGGATTAAAGGCGTGCGCCACCAACACCCAGCAGAAGACTCACTCTTAAGGATGTATTCAAATTGCAGTGTTACTGAACAATGTGGACAAAACTGGTACTATGGAGTAGCTAATAAAATAAAATCAAGCTGTTAATGTAGATGATTCAAGCACATGAAACAGCCAAATTCTTTTTAGAATATCACAATTTAAATACAGCATGCAATAATGACAAGGTGGCCATGTAAGAAAGCAGAAAATGGTTTAAAGCAGATGGCTGTGTTGAATATTTATACTTACTACAAGTGATTTTTAAAATAACTTTAAATCTATTTATTTACTGTGTATATGTGTGCATACATTTGGTAACATGGTGCACAAACGGAAATCAGAGAACACCTTTTGGAAGTCAGCTCTCTCCTTCCATCATGTAGATTCTAAGAATCCAGCTAAGACCATCAGGCTTAGAGGCAAGCACTGTTACCTACTAAGTCCAATAAAAGAAATCTTAATGGTCCAATAAAAGAAAATTTTAAAACAAGGAAACAATTATTATATAAAAGTGGCTGACAAGCTGGTACACAGTGGTGGCGCACACCTTTGATCTCAGCAGTTGGGAAGAAGAGGCAGGTGGATCTCTGTGAGTTTGAGGCCACCTGGTCTACAAAGTGAGATCCAGGACAGGTTCCAAAGCTACACAGAGAAACCCTGTCTTGAACAACAACCCCCCCCCCCCCCCGCTCCCCCCCAAAAAGGATTGACACTGGTTAAAGTTGTTATTATTGTTGTGTGTGATACGTATGTGTTATGCAGGCTGTGCTTGTGCCACAGCACACATACATATAGAGATCAGACTTCAGTACACTCCTTCTTCCACGGTGTATGAGGAGAGGACTGAGGTCCATTGTCTTACACAGAAAGTGCTTTTACTCCTGGTTGACAAATTTTTAATGACTTTTCCTTAACTATAATGCAGCATTTAATTAAAATAAAAACACCAGCACTCAAGAGGCTAAGGCAAGAAGATTTTCAAGTTTAACAATTGTTTGGGCAACATAATGAGTTTAAGGCCAGCCTGCAATACATGGACAGACTATCTCAATAAGCAAAATAAAATCGAGGCAGAGGCAGGCAGGCCTCAGTGAGTTCGAGGCCATCCTGGTTATAAAATGAGTTACAGGGCAGCCAGGACTATTACACAGAGAAACCCCGCCTCAAAAAAAACAAAAATAAATAAATAAATAAACAAATATATGGATGGATGAATGAACAAACAAACAAACAAATAAATAAATTGGGGTTTGGTGTTAGGGCATGCTCATAATCCCAGAATATGGCAAAAGGATCTTCTGTTCCAGGCCAGCCAGAGATTGTCTCAAAAATAAAGGAACAGCAACAAAAAAATAAGTTAACAAGGTAATATATCTTACTAAAATAAAATCCCAGTCATAAGTATCTCTTCCTCATTTCTAGAGTATGGTAAATTGGAAATCAAAATCAAACATCCTCTGACTCAGTAGCCCCATTTTGAGTGATTTATCCTAAGGAAGCAATTTCCAGTAAAGACAGACCAAGGATTTGGCATGTGTGTTATATCATTATTCATGGAAGTAGACAACTTTAATGTTCAAATGAATTTGCACATGAATAGCTGAATAGAAACTAATAGTAACAAACTACTATAATCAAGATTATAGAATTTTTTTCTTCTAAAATCTCTTAGAACATTATAATTTTTTAATGATCATGAAATAAACTTCTGAGTAAAAAGCAGCTAGTGTCTGTATAGCCAATTTTATATATCTACATAAATGCCTAGATAATACATAGATATAATGTGTATTAATAAATGGCATTAGGGCCAGTGAGATGGCTCAGTGAATAAACACTTGTCAAGATTGACAACATAAATACAATCCCTGGGACCTACATGGAGGAAAGAGAGAACAGATTCCTGAAAGCTGTCCTCTGATCTCTACAGATGTCCTATGGCATCAGAGCCCAGACATATACACAAGCACACAATAAATAAGTAAATATAATAAAAAAAAATTATTTAAAAACAAACAACAAACCAGGGCTACTGAAGTCATGAATCTTGGAGGGGAATGTATAAACCACCACTTGACTAAACCAGTATAATCCCTACATTCTAAATATTTGTCCTTACAGCCACAGATAAGTATAGTCCTCACCCCTTATCAATGAAACGTCTCTATGCAAAGACCGAGTTGTAGAACCCAATAGCAATGGTTACATCTACGAAACAATTCCTCCACCTAAGGCTCAGGGCTCACTGAAGAAAATGGGGCAGAAAAATTATAAGAGCCAGAAGGTTACAGAGTTTGCTGAGACAGTGTCTCCTAGTGATGTCAGAAGCGACACCAATACAGTCTCACCAAGATGACAACCTAAACATGAACTCTTTTTTTTTTTTTTTTTTTTGGTTTTTTTTTTTTTTGGTTTTTCGAGACAGGGTTTCTCTGTGTAGCTTTGCGCCTTTCCTGGGACTCACTTGGTAGTCCAGGCTGGCCTCGAACTCACATAGATCCACCTGGCTCTGCCTCCCGAGTGCTGGGATTAAAGGCGTGCGCCACCACCGCCCGGCTAAACATGAACTCTTACAAGTACAACAACAGACATGCCAAAGTGGATGGAGAAAACACTAAAAGGTTCCAACCCTACAGAAAAAAATACAGGCAACTAAGGAATGGTGAGAGCACATCAACTGGTTATATAATACCAAAAGCTCAGCCTTGAAAACATACTTACAAATAGCATTATATAGATTGAGTAGGTTCTATTTATATACTTACAAATAAACACATGCACACTAACAACAATTAATGAAGAGAGGCTGTGAATTAAAGAGAGCAAGGGATAGGGATATGTGGAAGGGTTTGGAGACAGGAAAGAGACGAGGAAAATGATATAATTACATTATCTCAAAAAATTAAAAATACATATATAATTTTAAAAATTATTCAATTCACCCAGCTTGAGGGAGGGGTTCTTGCTTCCAAGGAACAGAATTTGGTTCTCAAGCCGGGCAGTGGTGGCGCACGCCTTTAATCCCAGCACTCGGGAGGCAGAGCCAGGTGGATCTCTGTGAGTTCGAGGCTAGCCTGGGCTACCAAGTGAGTTCCAGGAAAGGCGCAAAGCTAAACAGAGAAACCCTGTCTCAAAAAACAAAAACAAAAAATAAAAAACAAAAAAAAAAAGAATTTGGTTCTCAGCACCCACATCAGTTGGCTTAAAACCACCTGTAACTATAGTTCCAGGGGGCCTGATGGCCTCCCTCCTCTGGCTTCTGCAGGCAGTGGCACTCATGTGCACATACCCATGCACACTTGAACATACAGTTTTTGAGAATCCTACCAGTAAAATAAGCCATGCACAAGAAAATAAATATTTTATGATTCCACTTATAAAAGGGACCTAGACTGGGCATAGACAGAAACCAAAATGCAATTTACAAGGTGCTGGGAATAAAGGGAAGGATTATTATTTAATGAAGTTTTTGTTTAGGTCAGGAAAACATTTAGAAATTGGTGACAGCTGCTAGACATTCTGTATACACTTAATGGCACTTGACATTGTACATCTAGATTTTAAAAAATACACTTATTTTTACCACAAAAGAATAGAGAAGAAATCGTTTTACTAAAGGTAAAGGTAGAGAATCCTGCCACAAGACCAGGCAATACAGGGCTGGAGTTGTTGCTCAGTGATACATAACATGCTTAGCCTAAGTGAGGCTCCGAAGTCAAACCCAGCACTCTTCACCCCTTCACTAAATGAGAGAACCAGGCAGTAGATTTAATCTGATAGTGGCACATGTGTCAAGAAAGCTAATACAAAGGAAAGTAAGGGTCCAAGAATCTGTACAGACCTACATTTTTAGACAGCGACCAAGGAACTACAGAAATGAAAGATAAAAATGACGTGAGATCAAGGGTTAACACAGTTGAGCCATGCAGGGCTAGTACTTGGGGCTGGAAGAGGTGAATGCTATAGTCAAGCTTTGGTAAGCAAAGTATTACCCAAGTGTGGTAAGGCCGGTTTGCATCTGGCCCTTAGGGAGTTTCAGGGTGTGGTTTTCTTTCTCTCAGAGGACTTGGAGACCAAAAGTAGCATGTCTTAGTCTAAAACTGGTGGTAAAGGACTCCCAATATTATGTTATCACAAGGCTATCATGAAGGTTTAAGTGCTGGATTCTAGTGGTATTGACTGAGTACAGATAGACAAGAACTAGTCAGGAAAATAGTTTCTTTGTCCCTAAATATTGTTCAGGTACAATCTGAGGAGGTATGGTCTTTCTGATTAAGAGAGATCTGTTTAAGTGTCTCAAACTCTCAATTCCTAACCCTAGAGGCACTGGATATCATACTATATAATGACTCTGGGTCTCAATTTCTACATCCTAAATGTAAATAATGTCCTAAAGACATGGAAGGTTTCTAATTTTTTTTAATTTTGTTTTTTTAAATTTAATGTGTATGGGTATTTTGCCTGCAAGTATGCCTGTGCACCATGTGTATGCCTGGTACCTGAGACCAGAAAAAAGTGTCAGATCCCCTGGAACTACTTGTGAGCAGCAAAATTGGAGGTGGGAATCAAGGCTAGGTACTCTGAAAGGGCAGCCAGTGCTCTTAATCACTAAGCTATCTTCCAGCCCCAGCAGTGTATTTTAATAAAGAATACTAAAGCCTAGATCTCTTAAATTGGCCCAACATTCTTCCCATCAGACTACACTGTCTCCACTATTCCTGCAAAATTTACTGGAGTGTTAATTATACCTATGAACTACTGATTTAAGTAAGTACTCTTAAGTTATTAAATAGGAATACGTTTACAGGAGGTTTTAAACCAACTGATGTGTGTGCTGGGAACCAAACTCTGGTCCTCAGGAAGTGCAGTCAGCACTCCACATGCGTGCGCGCACGCACACACACACACACACACACACACACACACACACACAGACAGTTGGGTAATAAAAGAGAACCAGTTCCTACAAGTTATTCTCTGACCTCTATACAAATGCAATGGCACGTGTGCACCCACACACATACACATTTGCATACATTAAAAATAAAAAAAAAATAAAGAAATCAGAAAACAGTTAAGCACTCGTGGAAATGGGTAAAATATACTGAAAACATTTCATTGTAGACAAAATATTTTAGTGTCTTAAGTTATACAGATTCAAACTCAGAATATCCAGCACCAAGAAGTTAATGGATTCTGTCGGCAGGTGGCTCTAGTGATACTTCAATGTCACACACTACAGCAAAGCAAAGCAAACAAAACAAGACTCGAATCTGGAGAAAATTTTATCTACCAAGACTTCAATTAAAACTTCTTTTTGCAAATGAAGACAACAAATTCTAGAATAATTTACTTGGCTGTAGGGCTTACTGCCTTATTAGTGACTCAAGAAGGTGAAGCTATCATTGTTTAGTGCTCTTAGTCATGTTATTCAGCTTTGACTAGTGACAGAATGAGGAATCCTCATTCAGAGTAATTTTCTTTTTAAATAAAATTTATTTTTGTTATTTTAAATTATGTGTGTATATGTCTGTGTGGGGGAAACTGACAGGACTGCAGGTGCCCACATAGGCTGGAGGTGTCAGATCCACTGCTGCTGGAGTTACAAGCAACTGATATGGGTGCTGTGGACCAAACTTGGGTCCTCGGCAAGAGCAGAATGTACTTTTAGCTGCTGAGCCATCTCTCCAGCCCAGTAATTCACTTCTATTCACACATGTCACTTTTTTTAATTGTTCATTTCATTAAAAAAAAAAAAAAGGAGTAACAGCTCATTATGCTTTCTAATAAACAGCACTAAAGAAATAAGGTAATGTAATTAAAGGACATAAACTTAATAATCAAACTTCTAGTTTCTGAAAAGGAAAAGTAACTTTTTTTTTTTTAAGACTAGAAGAGGAAAAAACAAAATACTTCCCATTTATATCTTTTCCTACTTTCTAGTTTCCCTTCTGGGTTTTTATTTTATTTACCTATGTAATGAATTCATGATTGAGATGGCTGGAGTCACAGAGATAAGTATAGAAAGCACAGAAGTCATCCTATTATAACATGGCTTAGAAGTCAATAGCACTTGTTGTTCTTTTAGACTACTCAAAGTCAATTCTGAGCACCCATATCAAGCTACTCACAACCACATTTAACTCCAGCTCCAGAGCATCAAATGTTTCTGGTATCTGCAAGCACGTTTGAACCCTCACGTGCAAATACCCACATACAAACTCAAACTACATATAAATAAAAGAAAGAATAAAATTATTTTAAAAAGTAAATAAAACAGCCGGGCAGTGTTCAACTTTCTATCTTGTTATAAGACCAAGATTACTTGATAATTTGCTGTACTGAATTTATTACTGCTAGAACAGAAGCTCCTATATATACAAATCATAGCCAAAACACAATACTTAAATTACATAAATCACTGTCTTAATATTACTAAACTGTGCTGTCACAGGAAAAGCCTAAAAACACATCATTAGGCTCTGCTGCTGCCACTTCTTTCTCTGTGACTTTGGTTTCCTCAATCTTTAATACAAGGAAACTTAAAACTCCCACCTGACCTTGCTCATGCAGAAAGGGCTAGGATGGCCTATTATAGCCTAGCTATCAGAGCTTTCCTAACTAGCCTATTCTTTTCTCCTCTGAGATCCTATTATCTTATTTGTCTAGAGTTGCTTTATTTAGTACAGCAGTCACTAGACAGACGTGATAATGAGTATTTGAATCATGGCACATTTGAACTGGCATGTGTTGTAAATATAAAATCCACAGAAGTTCAAAGAAAGGATAATAAAAGGAACAAATATCTCATTAATAGTTGTATCTTGCCTGGTGATATAAGCACATGTCTTACATGTAAGCTCTTGGGTGTAAGTAGCAAGGTGATCTCTCTAAGTTTGAGGCCAGCCTGTTCTACAGAACAAGTTCCCGGAGAGTAAGAATTACACAGAGAAACCCTGTCTTGGGGGGGCGGGGGGGGGGACAGGACACCGAACCGAACCGAACCAAACAAAAAGAAGTAGTTTTATCTTGATTACGTGTTTTAGATATAGTTACTTAAGAAAAAAATAGCCGGGCGGTGGTGGTGCACGCCTTTAATCCCAGCACTCGGGAGGCAGAGGCAGGTGGATCTTTGTGAGTTCGAGGCTAGCCTGGTCTACAGAGCACGATCCAGGAAAGGCGCAAAGCTACACAGAGAAACCCTGTCTCGAAAAACTAAAAAAAAAAAAAAAAAAAGAAAGAAAGAAAGAAAAAAATATATGTATATTTAAGAAACAAAAACCAAAAAAAAAAAAACTATTATCTTGCCAAGCATCGTGGCCTACACCTTTGAGCCTAGAATTCAGTTCAAAGCTAGCCTGGTCTACATAGCAAGTTCACAAAACAACAAAGGCTCCATAGAGAAACCCTGCCTCACAAAACAAATAAACAAACACCAAACCAAAATCAAAGACATCCAAAACACTGTTACTAGAAACTTTAAAATTATACACTAAGTCTGTATTTAATAGCTCTGATCTGAAGTTCTGACTTCCTAACTGACCAAAATGTTCTAAACAATAGGTTAAATTTTATACTTCACCTTTGGAACCATAAGCTCTAAGAAAACTTCCCATATAGTTGATGCTTGTAATGATCCAGTATACCCTGCCTCTTGAATTGTTTGTATATATTTCTGTAAAATTATGCTACCTGCACTTAAGGGCATATAGCTACTTAAAGAAATGAGTGGGGAATCATAGCTTTCTGGTTTAAAAAAGATTATTGCTGATCAAGTTTTTTAAAGAAAACTGTATTTATACCTAGCTACATTTTTCCTTTTAAATACAGTATTTTAAAAATTTGGACCAAGGGTTTTATACCAGTAAGAAAGCCAAGGTAGTCATTATGTTAACCTGCACTAGGAATGGTAACAAGTCTCAGGTAATTGGCTTCAACTACATTTCTAGTCACCAAAATCTAAGCATTGTTTTTTGTTAATATTAATATTATTCATAGTAAAAAGTTGTGACTGGAGCTGAAATGGTCCAGCAATACTGGACACAGGCTTGGCTCACAGGATTCATATGGAGGTTCACAACAGCCTCTAAATCCAGTTTAAGAAGATCCCCACTTCTGATATCCCAGAGTGCATGCAAGCACATGGCGTACATACAAACACAGGCAGACACACATAAAACACTTTTTTTTTTCCTAAAAACAGCTGTAGTGGTTTTTGTTTCTTTGGATTTTGTTTGCTTGCTTGCTTTGATTTGTTATTTGAGACAGAATCTCCTTATGTTGCACTGACTGGCCTGGAACTTAGTATTTATACCAAGTTGGCCTTGAATTTACAGAAATCCTTTTACCTGTGCTTCCTGAGAGCTGGGTTATGACCAGCATATGTCTTTTTTTTTTTTTTTTTTTGGTTTTTCGAGACAGGGTTTCTCTGTGTAGCTTTGCGCCTTTCCTGGAACTCACTTTGGAGACCAGGCTGGCCTCGAACTCACAGAGATCCGCCTGCCTCTGCCTCCCGAGTGCTGGGATTAAAGGCGTGCGCCACCACCACCCGGCCAGCATATGTCTTTTTAAAAGTTCATTCATGACAAGATGACTTTATTTAAATGTGACCATTAAATATTTATAGGTGCTTTCTTTTTTTCAAACTTAAGCTCATGAAACAAAATCTAATTATAGGAGAGCTCTTGAATAGATCAATAGTCTATCCTGACTAATCAATTTTTGTTTTGTTTTGTTTTTCAAGACAGGGTTTCTCTGTATACCCATGGCTATCCTGGAACTTACTCTGGAGACAAGGCTACAAATCTCTGCCTGCCTCTGCTTCCTGAGTGCTGGAGTTAAAGGCATACACCACCACTGTCCAACATAATCAATTATTCTTAGGTGTCTATAAACGTATATTTAGTGCAAATGTTAAAGAAGAGCCAACTTTTAGGCAAAGGAATAAGGAATAAGAAGTAAAACACAAGAACAAAATGAGATGAAGACTTTTCCAAGTACAGTGTTGACAGGAAAACAAATACATAACAAAGAAATATATTTAATGGAATGACACTTGAGAAATACAATAAATATTACTGAGAATTGAAATACCCGAGTTTATTAAACCATTTGTTCCTAGATCCTGAAGTACTGACAGGATCTAGGACCATGCCTAATGTCACAAATCTTTTGTGGCCCTGTAAAATTTGATCTAGTATTAATACTTAAACATCGAGCACTTTCTACATTTTAAATTAGCTCATTAGTGATTGTATTTTAAGAATCCAATCTTCTTTAAAATAACACATAATTTAAAATTGTATAACTACTATATTAGTATAATAAAAAATTAAAATACTTGATTTTAAAATAAGTATCAATTCAGAAGCAATTGCAAAAGGAATAGATAGGAAAGGAGAATCCCATGCACATTTCCTTGTCCTCTTTTTTTTCTTTTCTTGTGAGACAGTGTCTAATTATGTAGCCCAGACTGGACCAGGCAATGTGCCTGAGTACAGACATACATCCTTAATACCCACCGATACCTTACTTATTATTAGTAAGATACTGGGTTCAATATCTTACATAATAATACTTTGGTATCTTTTGACAGTGAACTAGAAATGAAAAAAAAGAAAAAAAAAGCAACATGCTAGTTATTTTTAAATTTAACTAGGAAAACAATACCAAAAGCTTATGTTTCTGTGAAATGAGAAATAAATGTGCTACCAGTCTTTTCAAGCCTCAAGGTCTTACATTAAAAAGGAGAGCACCGGGCAGTGGTGGCACACACCTTTAATTCCAGCACTCGGGAGGCAGAGCCAGGCGGATCTCTGTGAGTTCAAGGCCACCCTGGGCTACCAAGTGAATTCCAGGAAAGGCACAAAGCTACACAGAGAAACCCTGTCTCGAAAAACCAATAAATAATTAAATAAACAAACTAATTAATTAATTAAAAAAATAAAAAAGGAAAACATGAAAGTTTAATAATTAAACCACAAAAATTCTAGTGGTTGTCACAAAACAAAAACTGGTACCATTTATACTTTGTGTTCTCATCTCAGGGAAAATTATTCCTAAGGAACATATACTTTTATGTAACACAAAAGAAAAACCATAAGTGGAGAAGTGCTGTAAGTGGAAGATACAAAAAGCAAATTCCCAAAAGACAGAATTCTGGAACAAAGGTTATTTATAAAAGTAATCTTAAAGGAACATTGCCCTTTTAACTTCTAATGTCTTAGCCAAGAATCCAAAATGACATATGTAAATAAACACTGTTTAGATGTGATAACTGCATAATATATTTTGCCTTTCCCTATCTAAAATACTCACTCTGAGCCTGCAGCCATTTCCAAGTATGATGTTTCTGTTGTATCAACCCCCAACGGGATTGCTATGCTCATGACGTTCGCCTCTGGTAAATTCGATTACTATGGAGTCCTATGCATTGGTATCCAAAATACTGGGGCATGCCAGCCACAGTGCTCATTGCAAACATCTAAGTGCATCCACAAACCCTGTTTAAAAGAAATGGGAACAAAAGAGTTAAGAACCACCTGAAATAGCAAAGTACAGCAACAAGCAGTTATACTGAAACAACAATAAATAAAACAAGTGAAGAAAGCATTCTTTATTAAGGTCCCAATACAAATGTAAAAGTGTTCACAGAGCAGCTTTTTCATTTTCTTCCTAGGATTATGTTGCATTATATATTTCAAAAGTTTCTGGAAGTATAGGTCAGCGGAGAATGTGTGCTTGGCATGCATGAAGCTCTGGGTTCAATTCTAGCACATTAAAGGAAAGAAAATAACAACTTTTTGAATCTAACATTCTTTAATGAATGAAACTAGAATGCCACAAGAAGGATTACTAAAGCACACTAGTCGGTAAATGATTGGCAAACATTTATTTTGAAAGTCAAAAAAGAATTTCTTTTTGTACAAGTATCCAAAACTATGTCTTTTGGTAGTGATCTGACAGAGTATTTACATGTGGAACACTAAGCAGCAAATTAACTTTCTTTATGAGGAGTCTATTTAATTTTCACAATTCCAAGGTAGGAAGTTGAGCATGGTGGCACACACCTTTAATCCCAGCATTCAGGAAGCAGAAGCAGGAGGATCTCTCTGAGTTCAAGGCTAGCCTGGTCTACAGAGCAAGTTCCAGAACAGTCAGGGTTATATAATAGAGAGATCGTCTCAAGAAAACAAACAAAACAAAATCCAAGGTAGGTATCTTCCATTTTATAGCTATGACAAAAAGCTAGGAAAGACTTAACTTAATCTTGGTTACTCAGCTTAAGAAATGACCAGGCAGAGGACTAGAGAGATGACTCAGCAGTTAAGGGCACTGACTGCTCTTCCAGAGGACCCAGGTTTAATTCCCAGCACCCACATGACAGCTCACAACTGTCTGTAACTCCAGGGGATCTGGAACCCTCACACAGACATACATGCAGGCAAAACACTAATGCACATCACATATAAATAAATAAATAAATAAATAAATAAATAAATAAATAAATAAATAAAATGGCCAGGCTTGATGCCAATTCTATTCTACTGTTTATAAATGTATACAAAGAAAATTATCTTATTTGTATAAATCATTCATATCAGGGAGTACTCTATTTCTTCAGTTAATACTGTCTAATATAATTAACTAGTAGAGAAAACAGTGATTTTAAAAAAACAAAATTTACAGGAATAACTAAGGAGTCTGAGCTTCAATATCAAATATGTTCTAATCTAAATTCACTCCACTGTACTTGTTCTAAGTATTGTTTATAAAATATCTACTCAAAGTCTGTTTTACAATGACATAATCCAACTTAAGAACAAAAGGCAATCATAAATTACAGAAGTATCATTAGGATTCTCTTTATCTTTGTAATGTTATACCTGAAATAAAGAAAAGCAGTGTTTCCTTAAATAATTCTTACATTCACCTTGAATTTTTACAACTGAGCTTCAGCATACCTACTCTAATTTCTATTTCACAGATGATACAAGTACTCATACTGTATGTGGGAGAAGTACCAAACAGGGGAAATAAGGTGATTAAAGTGGTTTGAATGACATAAGAAAACTTGTCCATACTTTTAAATCATGTGTGACTGGAAGAAAGATACTATATTTCAAATTATTGTAATAAAAAACTAAAAAGACATGGTAGTACATGCCTATAGTTTAGCTGCTTGGGCCTAAGGCTGAAGTACTGTGGCCTGGAATCTGGAGATTTGCCGGGGACACATTGAGTGATACCCATCTTAGAACAAAACAATATCAATAAAAGATCCATAATAGGCAATTACATAAAAAATTAAAAACTTTGGGGCCTGCTTCTACTCAATGTGAGACTAAGCAAGTCATTTAACCTCTCTGGTATGTAGAGTCCTTGTTTATAAAACAAGAATGTAAAATCAGAGTTTCTGGGAAGAATCTGACATAATGAATATAAAGAATTTCAAAGAAATGGTTATATTTACAATCAATACATATAGTACAGGCTCTACATTCCTGATTTAAAAAATCTGGAATCCTATAACTACAAACAAGAACTGCTCTTCTTATTCCATCAAGAAACAATGTATGGATAGACAAACTCATTCTCATTTAAAGAGACTCTTCTAAAACTTGAAAATAGGGTCATTATATTATGTTTTCTAATTTGTTTCACAATTAAAGACTCTCCTCAAGATAATGAAAGCCAACTGAACAAAAGAAAGCATTGTCCTATCTTTTTTTCTATACCTAAGATCTTATTACAATTACTTCACAATGCTGTAGTTATTAACTAGCACAATAAATTACAACATTTTATTACAAAATGCAAGCAAGCAATGCACAAAATGAGTTTGCTCTACTGAGACATTACTGTTCTATATTTCCTTAAGATGATAAAGACTTAAACCTAACAATAGGCAGTAAACTATAGTCATCTTCCCTGGTATCATTTCCTTAGTAATGTTTTCTTCAGCTCAGCTTATCTTATTTCATTTAGTGGAGTAATATTTCTAATCTAAAACAATGTATTTCATATGTAATTAATAGTATGTTCTTTTAAATATGCAATCTTCGCTAAAAAAAAACACCTGATGTGTTAGCAATGAAAATAAGTAAACAATCAGAGTGAAAAGCTTGTAATTAGCCTATTTCAAGCAATGGTTTATATCTGTGTGACTCTTGCTGTGTCTCTAACATAATAGTCCTCTACAAAGAGTTGATAAATGAATTAGAGAACCTGGAATGAAACTGCAGTTCTGGCCTCACAAACCAAATCCTATACAGCAAGAACTACAAAAATTACCGTATGACATACATCTCTCTAAAAACACTTATGTTCAGAATAAAACATGTAATCATGTATGAAATGGAATATAATCCCTAGCTTCATTTTAAAGAAAAGATCTCAGCAATTCATTCACATGTCATCATGAGATTATAAGATGAAAACTATTTCATTATTTCTATTAATATAAAAGTTTTAGCCAGATAACTCATATTGCTAAAAAATCAACTGATAATAAGAACTGCAACTTTGCTGGATAGTGGTAGCGCACGCCTTTGATCCCAGCACTCAGGAGGCAGAGGCAGGTAGATCTCTGTGAGTTTGAGGCCAGCCTGGTCTACAGAGTAAGTGCAAGGACAGTCAGGACTGCATCATAGAGAAACCTTGTCTTGAAAAACCAAAAGTAAATATACAGCAACTTCATTAGGGTCAAATCATTATCTCTAAAACAATCAAGAACAAAAATCTGGTCTGATGTCTTACGTGGGTAATCCCAGCACTCAGAAAGGTAAGGCAGAACTACTGTAAGTTCCAGGCCAGTATGGGCTATAGAGAAAGACACTGCTTCAAACAACAAAACACACACACACACACACACACACACACACACACACACACACACACACACACACACACACACACAAGCTGTAGTGTAATGGTAATCCCAGCAGAGGGGAGGCCTTGCAAGGCAAGAGTATCATGAATCTGAGGTCAGTTTGGGCTACACAGGGAGTTCAAAACCTGCTTAGACAACATGATAAGGAGGCTCTGTTTTGAAAAACAAAGTGCTAGAGATGTATAGCTCAATGGGAGACCATTTGCCTAACATGTGCAAGGCTATGGATAAAATCAACAGTTACCACAGAAAAGAGAGAGACAGACAGAAAGATAGACAAGAGGAAAGAGGAAGTGAAGGAGGGAATGTAGTAAGAAATCATCTTATCACACAGGTCTAAAAGGGGAACAGGGAATTTCAACATAATCCAATTACTCCAATCTTTTATGTGCAAGGTAAAAAAAAAAAACAAACTCTAACATCACCAACTGGCAAGTTAGATATAGACAAAATACATGGAAAATAAATAGCAGCCAATAAAGAATAATATAAAAGGAAATACCATGAGATGTCTGGGAAATCTGAGGTCCAAGAAAGAATAAATGTCTTCACAAAACCTGCTATCCAGAATAGACCTAGAAACCAAGTGAACACAGGAGTATTGAGCTAATGTTAAATGGTAAACGTTCTAGGTACTTCTGACTGAAATGGTACCCTCAAACAAGGAAAGCAGCAAAACTTATAAGAACAAATTCATTCTCTTATTTTTAAATGCAAATGAATATAAACACAAGCAAAGGCAATAATTAAATACCAAATAACACTAAAAAATCAACTGGAAGATCAAATATTAAAAACAAAAACAACAATAAAAAAAGAAAACACACACACACACACACACACACCAGCCTACTGGAAAAACTGGCAGGACCAAGGGAGGCTGCTTTTAAGATCATGGCAAAGGGCAAGGGCTGAGGCTATAGCTCAGCAGAGTAGCTTGCCTAGCAGGAAGGAGGTCCTAGGTTTGATCTCTGTCATCAAATAAACCAGGACTGGTGGTGCATGCCTGTGTCTCAATACTCAGAAGGGTCATGAGTTTAAGGTTGTCCTTGACTACACAGTGAGTTCAAAGCTAACCTGGTAGATATAAGATCCTGTCTTAGGGGCTGGAGCGAGACAAGGACAAAATCTGAAACTGCATGGTAAATGTCGTAGCTTCCAAGTGTAAAGAAAACATTAAACTGGATGTTTTCAGCAATACAAAGGACTGAACTATTGAAACACACATGCATAAAGCTAAAAGAATCTCAAAGGAATTATACTGAGTTTTTTAAAAGTCAGTCTTACTCCTGGGCATGGTAGCTCAGACCAGTAATTCCAGTACTCGGGAGACTGAAACAGAAGAATTTTCTTGAATTCACAGTTAGCATGAAGTATAGAGACCCTGCCTAAAACAGTAAAGAGCTGCATAACTGAAAAGTACATATTTATAACCAGGCGGTGGTGGCACATGCCTTTAATCCCAGCACTCAGGAGGCAGACGCAAGCCTCTGTGAGTTCAGGGCCAGGCTGGTCTACAGAGGGAGTTCCAGGAAAGCCAGAGCGACACAGAGAGTAAACCCGGTCTCAAAAAGCAAAAAAAAAAAAAGTACATATTTATAAGGACCAAAGTTCAGTCTTCAGCATCCATTTCAGGAAGCACACAACTGTCTATATCTAGAGCTCCAGGGGGATCTTACACCTCTGGTCAATACACACATCCGTACGTGTACACACACACGCACGCACGCACGCACGCACGCACACGCACACGCACACACGCGAACAAAACTGAGGTACCGCCCTCAACACATAATTAAATCTTAAAATAAAACTTAAAATTCAGTCCCAAAAGATTACATACTGTGAACTTTTATTTATATAACATTCTTAAAATAATAAATTATAGAAATGGAGAACAGATACATAGGGGGAGGAGAGAAGTGGGCACAGTTACATAAGAGGAACATTCCAAGCATCCTTGTGATAGAATTTTTCTAACAGTGATGGTGGAAAAAGGTACCTACATACGTAGTCAGAAATGCACACAACAAAGGAGTACAAGTAAAATGGGGACTTTTAGAAATAAAATGATGTTATATAGTCAGTATTCTAATTGCATTATAATTTTGCAATGGGAAAGCTGAGTTAGTTGTTTGCATTATGTCAATGTCAGTATTCTGGTTGTCACACTTTATTATAATTTTACAAGATGTTACCGTAGATGTTAAAGGAGATACGGAATCTCTTTATATCCTTTCTTATAACTACCTATAGAATCTAATTTACCTTAAAATTAAATTGTTAATTAAAAAGTAACATTGAGGGTTGGCGAGGGGTCTCAGTGGTTAAGAGGCCTTGCTGTACTTTCTGAGGTCCTAACTTCAATTCCCAGCATCCACAGTGGCCAACTCACAAGTGCCTGTAATACTAGTACCAGGGAATTTACAGGGCATCAACACATGCGGCATACACTGGCACACGCGCGCGCACACACAGACACACAGACACACACACACACACACACACACACACACACACACACACACACGAACAACACAAGAGAGAGACAGACAGAGAGAGAGAAAAAGAGACAGATATAAATAAAAAGAAACCTTTAAAAAATAACATTGTGCTACCACCACCACCACGAAAAATAAAAATCTATAGAAAAAAAATAGTAACATTGTGGTCTTTGTTTTTTTTTGAGGGGGGAGATCAATATTGGTGGTAACATCCTTACTAATAAGATTTTATACAGAAATCTTAAGCATAAATAATGATTTGATACAAAAGTGAAAAACAGTTTTAATCTATACTTTTTCCAGTGTTTGCCAGTATCAACCTGAAGGGCTCTGTTAAAATGGATTCTATTAATCAAACAAAAACAACCTACAAAACTAAAGTTCATTTTAAGATCATGTCAAGGGCAAAGAGCTGGAACTGTGGCTGTATGTAGCTTAATAGAGTGCTTGTCTAGCAGAAAGGAAATCTTAGGTTTGATCCCCAGCATCACATAAAACAGGGGTGGTGGTGTATGCCTGTAATCCCAGTACTCAGGATTTGACTACAAAGAAAGACCGATGTCTGTTAATGGGGATAGTAAGCATTTGTGCCTCATTTTCTTTCTGTATGGCTAAAAAGATCTGCATATCCTCCAAACTATCAGTTAAAATACAAGAGAAGAGGTTAGATAGATGACTTGGAGTAGCACTTGTTCATCTTGCAGAGGACCAAAGCTCAATTCCTAGAATCCACTCAGGCAGCTCACAACTCCCTGCAAAATCACACACACACACACACACACACACACACACACACACACACTCTCTCTCTCTCTCTCTCTCTCTCTCTCTCTCTCTCTCTCTCTCTCTCTCTCTCTCTCTCTCTCTCATCTTGATAATCTATCAGGTTATCCTGGCTCCATACTAATAATATTCTAATATACAAATCCTTTGGGCATACAAAGATTCCTTCTTTCTTTTCTTTTTTTTTTTCAACCATTGCATACCCCAGTCATTCTGCAAATGCTCTAAAGTCATTCTCTTTTTATTTATTTTTCTTTCTCACTCTATAAAAAACACTACTAAACCTTCTCCATTTTCAAACTTAATAATCTGTGCCACAAAACTATTTGGGGATACATGGCAGACTCTATGAGGGCAGTTTCTTGGTCATATACACACACACACACAAAAAAAAAAACCTGACGATATTATTTTAGAAGACAATTCCAGTTATAAAACCCATTTCACAAAGTTTTTTCAACCTTCTTAGCTTCTCAAAGAATATACTACTTATATTTTTAATGACCAGTTTTCATTTTGTCACATTATTTTGAAAGTTATGAGATATATAGTTTTCACAGTGAGTTCCCATACACCCCATACAAACCAAAAAAAAAACCCAAACAAACAAACAAAAAACCCAAAATCCAAAAACAAACAAACAAGCAAACAAAAAACAACAAAAAACTGAGATATTTATGCTTTTGCCCTCAAAGCCTGGAATTTGGTGGCTAAGATACCCACTTAAGTTAACTAAACCACATCTTCCTTCTCTCACACTTATAAACATTAGATGAATGTGAACTCAGTGTTACTGATGTAGCTGTCCATTATTAATTTCAACCATGAATTCAACAACCATCCATCCTGTTTGGTTTTCTATCCTCAATCTTATACAGAATATATTGTATTGAAATAACTGTCATCATTTCAAAAATCAAACCTTCAAAGTATAACTTCCTTTTACACATACTTTCTTCTATTCTTTCATTCATCCACCCATCCATCCATCCATTTATTTTTGAGGCAGGGTCTTTCTTTACAGTCCTGGCTGTCCTGGAACTCTTTATGTACACCAGGCTGGCCTTGAATTCAGAGATCTTCCTGCCTCTGCCTCCTTTTTTCGTTTTGTTTTGTTTGAAACTGTTTCACTGTGTATCCCTGATCATTCTGCATACTAGACACTCTACATCCTCAGGAAAAAACCTTGCCTTTGTAAATACTCTTCAACATGTGCACATGTAGTACATGTATATATTTGCATATTTATTTATTTAGTTTGTCTGCACATGTGCTCACAAACACGTATGTACCAGGATACTTTGCTTTTTTTAAATTTTATTTATTTACATTTTATGTATGAGTGCTCTGCGTATATAGCTATAGGCCAGAAGAGGGCATCAGATCCTATTATAGATGGTTGTGAGCCACCACATGGTTGCTGGGAATTGAACTCAGGACCTCTGGAAGAGTCATCTCTCCAGCCCCCTGCTTTTTTTCTTTCCTTTTTTTTTAAACTAAAAAGTGGAGCTGTCAATTTGCAATGTCAATTATTTAGTTCTAGAGGTACTGTGAAGTACCTCTGAACATTGCTCCCCACCCTTGAAAAAAAGCACTTCAAATAAGCCAAATACAAAGACAAATAGGTGCGAAAACATACATATTTGACCCATTATTTTGTTCTCTAAAAATATAGTAAGAAAATTAAGTATTTGGGGCTACATTATAGCCTCCCCTCCACACATCATAAATACCTTCTCTGACAACACCCCCTTAACGAAGCACAACTAATAACAAGAAGCAAGACAAACAATGGAGACTCTATGACACCTTGCTACTTTCTGTGAGATTCACTAGATTTAAATAAAGCCTGAGATTTCCCTATATAACCATATAACAAATCCTTTACTTAAGCTAACTCTAGTTAGTATCTGTTCCCTACAGCAAAATCAAACCTAAAATTATTATTTTAGGTTTATGAGACTTATGACTTATAAGAGGTAGGAATAGCCGGGCGTTGGTGGCGCACGCCTTTAATCCCAGCACTCGGGAGGCGGAGGCAGGCGGATCTCTGTGAGTTCGAGGCCAGCCTGGGCTACCAAGTGAGCTCCAGGAAAGGCGCAAAGCTACACAGAGAAACCCTGTCTTGAAAAACCAAAAAAAAAAAAAAAAAAAAAAAAAAAAAGAGGTAGGAATAAACTGTGAGCTCCCTCGAGGTGAAGATGAGCTTATCTCTGTACCCTCAGTACCAGGGAAAGAGAGGCTATTCAAATTAATCTGTTGTCTAGCCTTCAAAATGTTAGGTGGTGGCTTAACACAAGCTGTCAATCAACCAATCAAGCAGCTTTGTTCTAAAAGAAGCAGCTGAGAATAGTTCCAAATAAGACAATCTTATTTTCTGAATGATTATTTCCTATGTATTTGACCAATCTCAAACCCCTATCAATTCATGGCTACTAAAGCATAGTTCCAATCACTGAAGTTAGTAACATTAAGACCCTTTAAATCTTGTATCACTTCAAATACCTGTGTAAACTCATAAGCAAGTTACATTTATTAGTGTGTGAAACAAGAAAACAAAACTATTAGAAGAAGGTATCTTCCTTATATCCACTCTCCTTTTCTGTGAACCCATGGGGAAGAAAAAAAAACCAAAGCTGTATCAGAATATACTGCATACATACACACACACACAATCTATTTTCAATTAAAAAAAAAACAGAAAAAAAGAAAAATCAAAATCAAACCTATGTTTTCATTTTGTGACACTGTCCCAAATGGTAGTGTAGTTATTACCACTAAATATAAATACCATTTGCTCATTTCAATTAGAAAAAAATTAGTGAGTTCCAGAACAGCGAGCCCATGTTTAAAAAGAAAGCGGGGGGGTGGGGGGAATTAAATTATTCAAAAAACACAAATTCTTGAAAATGCTTGCACATAAAATGTATAACAAGCCAAGCAATGGTGGTACATGCCTTTAATCCCAGCACTCAGGAGGCAGAGACAGGCAAATCTCTCTGTGAGTTTGAGGCCAGCCCAGTCTACAGAGATAGTTCCAGGACAGCCAAAGCAGCTACACAGAGAAACCCTGACTCAAAAAACAAAACAAAACCAAAAGTTAATTATATAAACTTCAAAATTATCTTACAGGTTCAGGAGGCAACTCTTATGAGTTTCAGGCCAGCCTGATCTACATATCAAGTTTCATGCCAGTCAGGGCTACATAGAGACCCCGTGTCTCAAAGAGAAAGAGAAAGAGAAAGAGAGAGAGAAGTTATCTTACAGGGCCATCAAGATAGATAGCTCTGCAGGTAAAGATGGCACAAGCTTGAGGCCTATGAGAACCAACTACTGAGAGTTGTCCTCTGACCTCCACAAGTATGCTAAGGCACACACATGCCCTCACCCATATAACCCCCCCCCCACTTTACATACAAATTTAACCTTACATACAAATTTAAAAAATTAAAAAAATTTAAAAATTATCTTCAAATGCCATAAAAGGAAGCAAACTAAATCCCACTGTCCTATCTTAGCTTTCTGTCCCCAGCTGGGCTCAGACCTTAAGTACCACAACCAAGCTGGCATTGATACAGGTGTGATTACTCAATAGTCTTTCTCAATAATAAACTTCAGGACTGAAAAAATGCCCCTTCTTTTAGATTAACTCTACATTAAGTAACCTAAGAGTTACTAGGAATTGCTTTTCTTCCCCAGTTGTAAAAATACAAGAGAAATGAGTGAGATTTTGTTTTTATAGTGGGGGCAGGGAGCAGGACTAGGGATTGAGAGCTTCATGCATGGGTGACAATGAGGCACAGCCCTGGCCTTTTATTTTTATTAACTCTTTAAATTTAAATCCAACATAGTATGTTTCATTACATTTTCAAACATGTGTTCATTATACTCTGTTCTAACTCATCCCATTCTTCCCCTGCTCTTCTCCTGACCCTCTCTGGCTGCTTGTTTTCATATCACATGGATTCTATTACGCCCCGCCCCCACTCCCTTGTTTCTCATTTTCTTACACTCAGATTTCACATTTCACTTTCAAGAACAACAACAACAAAAACCCAACATTTTAAATTTTTGAGTAAGTAGCTAATTATTTACAAATCGAATCAATGTTTTACAAGTCATTATCTACAAATTAGAAGACTCTTGGGCCTGGGGATATAATCTAGTGAACAGAGTGTTTGCTTAGCATATGTAAAGTCCTGGGTTCAACCACTAACACATCAACCAGGTCTAGTGGTGTGCAGCTGTAATCCTAGTATTTAATGGTAGGGACAGAATGATCACAAGTTTAAGGTCGTCCTAGGCTAACATAAGCAAATTCAGGCCAGTCTGGAATACATGGGACCCTGCCTCCAAAACTAACTAAAGCCTTAAATACTTTAGGTAAATAATGAAATGAAATTTCCAATAACACTGTAAATTTCACCCAACATGAAAATGACTTTCTTAAATTGTCTACAATAAACTGACCAAGAGGGAAAAACAACTGATTTTGTATCACATGAATTTTAACAAGGATTTTTCTGATTCTGATTTAAGAAGCACTGTAGTCTCTAAACAATAACAAACTTTTCATATGCTTAAAGATACAAATCTTTCATCTGTATTACTTAATCTGGGTTACCAACATTTGATTTTTTTAAAATTTATTTATTCATGTAGTTTATGTATATGGGTATTTTGTCTGCAAGTGCATATGCACACCAGAAGATGGCAGCAGACAATTGTAAGCTACCATGTGGGTGCTGGGAATTCAACTCAGGACCTTCAGGAGAACAGTGAGTCCTCTTAACCACTGAGCCACCTATCCAACTTCATTTAATTTTTAATTTAGCACTTAGTCTACAAGTTCACAATAATAAACAATTTCTTTGATTCATAATATGTTCTCTATAACATACTTATAGCTTAACAGCAATAGGTCAATCTTTGGTTAATACTGTCTACTTCTAGTAGTGCAAAACAATGTCAACCACAAATACTGCTCTTTCACATTAAATAAATATTTAATTAATATAAAAACAATCAGTTCAGTATTAAGGAAATAAGGCTCCTTCCGATATTTCTTCATGACAAAACAGATAATAAATTTGAGTCACTTGGATTCTTGAATTCAGCCCAAAGCTAATAATATCACACAGCAATGTTTGAAGCAGATAGATCCTTCCTATTACTGGAGCAGTAACTAAAAAAAGTAAAAATAATTTTCATGGAACACATGTATTTAACATTTGCTCTGAGACATAATAAGAAACAGTCTCTGATTAACCCATTATGAAGTACATGTTTACATTAAAGCTTTAAATTCAACAAATAAATGAGCACCTATCATCTGTTAAGAATGAGTCTTTTAGAAACAACAAGTATTATACTTTATTAAAATGTTTTTAATATAATATACTGTCTTTTCAAACTGCATACTACTAATGCTAATATCCCCCAATTCTGATAACTCTTCAAATTCCATTGCTATTTAATATAGATATTTAAGAAGGTAAAATTTTACATAGCAAGTACTTTACATAATTGCAAATATGCACAATACTTTATAACTAAGTAACAATGAACATTTTTTTTACATTTAAAAATTACCACAGTAGTTTACATCTATGTTTCAATAGCAATTTCTAAAAAAGCAGAGCTGTTAGGATTTTCTAATACACCTTTGAAAATAAAACTATAGGTTTAAGAAATTAATACACAAAAATGAGCACACTATTCTTATAAATTAAGATACTAATTAAGAAGTAATAGTTGCCCTCATCAATAAGATATATAGTGGAGCTTCTCTGGCTGGAAGAAGTGAGGACAAGCCAGAATTCTACAGAGGAGCATTACTGCTGCCCATAACCACTATTAGCAGCTATTACTGTCACTGTGACTCTAGAGTTGAAGGAAATGGAAATGGGCAAAAGTTCTCAACTTAAATAGGAATCAGAAAGATACTTTATAAAGACAAAAATCAAGTATGATCAAAATGTGTCTCTGAAAATAACTTTTTTAAAGAGTAATTTTACTCTATTATAGGTTTTCTACAATTCCACTTGAACAGATAAAATATGTAATCACTCAAACTCAGCTATCCTAGGAACAAATTAGGACTGTTAAGTTTCCTCCCAAGAGATAAAATGTTTCAAAATTCTCTGGGAACAGAAATGAAACACAACTTGCTAATAAATTCGCCTCCTCCATCCCAACTTATACAACAGCTATGTTGTTTATATACTGAAAATAAGGTACTGTTGTTTGTTAACACTTAAAAATTACTCCTTATTTTACAGGAGTCAAAAGAGAAACAAAACCCAAAATGAAGCTTTTCTTGTTTCTAACAATGTTTTTATGTGAATCCAAGTTAGCCAATTGCTTTACATCTAGACCTGACCAACATCAACATCAAGAAAACTACAGTATGTATAGACAGTTTTCCCTCTTATTGCTACATAAATTTATAAAACACTGATTTCATGTACTGGACAGGAAGATCAAATACTATCAAGTTAAAAGTACCAAATTTGTTCTAAATTACAAATCTTAACCATGGAGCTCATAAACTGTATCTAGGGTCTAGACTCACACACTCACGAGCATTATGTAAATAAGTGACCTGGGATTCCTTTACAAACTCACCCACTATCCATCAACATTTCATTATGTAATATTTCAAAGCCTCTAAGTATGGTTCTGTACTCGATCAGTCTTCAAGGATAAAACTCACTGGGATATAAAACTGCCTAATCCCATTATTTCCACAGTTATTTTGCAGAATGTACCTTATCATCAACTAGTTCATATATTCACAATATGAAGTACAACCTGTTCTAAGGTTTACCCAATAGAGAAAGACTCACGAAAAGATGTGTGCTCTCCAACCTTTTTAAGTACTGATTGAGTAAGGATTGAAAGGCACTCATCTTCTAGTTGCTGCACAATCAGAAAGCTCATTAAACCCCACTAATGGCCCAATCACATCTTACTACTTAGTTCAACCCAGAAAGAAGACAGCCCTCCCAGTATGCAAATAAATTGTAATCAACCACACTTTTCAAAGTACAGTTAAATGACACCTGACAGTTAATTTTCTGTATCAGTCTTGAAGATTTTGACAATGGCATAAAATGGATTCAAGAACCTATTATGGCAATGGTTTTATTTAAGGTCTATTAAAACAGAGTAATTCCACAATCCCATAATAGGCAAATGGGCATGGGGAAGGGAATCAAGACCAAAGCCTTTTTTTTTAAACTTACATAATGATGATAGTATGCAATAAGATGAATTTAAGAGGCAGCAAAGCATGGAGTGTCACCTTACCAAATATACAACCAACTGGAAATTATTAAAGCTTTAAATACAGGAGAAAAACAGAGGCAAGACACAATATTGGGAAGAAAAGCATCCTTATATCCAGTGAAGTAACAGGTTTGGGTCTGTTTGTACAGCTCCCCAAAAAATTTACTCTGAAACAAAATGCAAAAATCGAAATACACAAAATCAGTTAAGAGTTATATGTTTAACTGAAGACAAAAATTCTCAATCACGTAAAATGGTTTACATTTAACAAAACATTATACTTTGACATACTAGATAAAAATGGGTGATTTAAGGCCAACATAAATAAATTTTTAATGTTTAAAAGTCCCTTGACCATGGAATTTTCAAGGCCGAATGTTTTTATTTTTTTCAAAAGTTGTGTTGTTTTATTTGCCTCTCAGGAAAAACCAATAAAATTAATCGGCTAAAACACAGCATTGTAATTTGCAATAAAATTGACGAATTTTTGTAAATGGTTTGGAGAAGGGAGGGGGAGACAAGCCCAATCTTTTTCATGTAAACATAATAAGGCTGTAATATGCTGCAGACAAACGCACTGCATGGGGTGTGGAGGACCCGAGCTGATTAGATTACCACAACATCAGCCTGGGGCCGCCATTTTTAGAATCTGTAAAGGACAAAAGAGGGAAATTACAGTTTTTACTCTCCATCTCAGAAATTAAAGGGAAAGGGGGACCGTTTCCCAATTAGGTATTGCTAACTCCAACCTAGAGCTGAATGCACCTAACTTAATTCTCTCCAAGGTCTCCAGAACTCCAAACACTTTATATTATTCCCATCTCTAAAGAGTGAATAAAATAAGCAACATAGAAATTTACTCTAGGACTAACTCCAGTGATCTCTCTTTGCCTTTCAATTTGATCATTCTTGAGAGACAGTCTAGATAAGGGCGGATCTAGGCGGAACTAAGGCCAGTGAAGCAAGCACCCCGGATTGTTTTTTCTCTCTCTCCTCCCCGGTTTAGCACAGGGAACCGTTTGTTTCTCATCTCTATCTGCTGCCACTGCGTTGGTGCCAGTCCTTCGGTCAAAATAAGCTTTTCTGAAATGAGCCATATTGTGGATTCTTAGGCTTTGGCACAGTCGAGGACGGCAGTAATGCAAGAAGAGCGGGGGAGGAGACTGGGAAGGCTGGGGTGACCACCTTAGGGGCGGGTTTACCCTCTCCCGGAGAGGATGAGGAGCTGTCTCTCTCCTACAAAGAGAGATGCCCAGGGCGTTCTTTTAACCCCTTTCATATTTAGGATTACATTATGCCAGAGAGTGACAAGGAATAAAGGCAGGAAGAAGAAAACGAGGCCTAAACGTCTTCTCTCAGCACCCAAACAAGATGCAGCTAGAGGAGACAGAGAGCTGGCAGCTCCTGGGACCTCTCCGACACAAACCCTATAGCAGTCACAAGGCGCCTTCTTCACCCCGGTGGCCTGAACCCACTGCCAGGGAGGAGGGCGCCCCCTCCCTAACTCCCACTCTCAAGGGGGTTTAACTGCCAGTTTCCCCTTCCACTACCCTAAAACCCGCCATAATGGCTCTGCCAGGGACAGACAGGAGAAAGGAGAAATTCCATTTCCACAAGCGACGTCCGACCCAGCCAGGGCGCCTGAGCCTGTGTGGAGCCCGGCTCCCGAGGGACAGCGACCCCTTCCCTGGAGCCCTAAGTGCCCCCGACCGAGGACCCCACGACTCCCACGGACACGACAAGCACTGACCTGTGATGTTCACACACCAGACACCCGGACCCTGTTATCGGCTCGACCCCCAACGAGTCTCTCCACAGCTCGGCGCTCGGACGACCCCCGACGACAGCCACTGCGGGTCAGGACCGGCTCCACACCCCCTCCCCAGGCAGCAGCGCGCAGTGTCTTCCGTGGGGACGGAGGAGTCGGGCGCTGCGGACCGCGGCGGCAATGCTGCGGGGACGGCGAGGCTGCTCCGAGTGTCTATGCCCCCTCTGCTGCCGCTCCCGAACTCAGGCTCGGTCTCCGACTTGGCCCCCTGCGCCCGCTCAGTGTCACTGCTTCTCGCTCTGGGAAAATGGCGGCGACGGCGGCGGCGGCGGCGGCGGCGGCAGCGGCGGCGGCGGCGGCGGCGGCGGCAAGCGCACGGGGCCCGCCCGCCCCGCTCCGCAGGGGCAGGGGGGAGGGGACGAAGCTACTCGCCGCCATCTTGTTTATGGGCTGCCTCCAGGCGCGGCCTCTGCGCCGGGCCGTGGAGACGTCACGCGGGAGGCCGCGAGCCGGCCAGACGCTCCCTCTTTTTCACAACAGGTGCACCCAGCCATTCGCCGACGGTTGTGGAGGTCTCGCTAGCGGGTGGGCTTGGCTCTCTACTCGTTGTCCCCGAGCAGCCCTCAAGTCTGGATGTCGGTGAGCCCGAGGAGGACAGCGGGGACGGGGACGACCCCCCGCCCATCGCTCCCACCCCCGGCAGCCTTGTCCTGCCGTCCCCGCCCCCGCCCCGGTCTGGCCTGCCAGCGCAGGGTGAGCCCGGTCGGGTTGTCACTCGACGCCCACTAGTGGCTGAGGAGGCTCCAGTGCGCAGGCTCGGGGCACCGGATAAAAGTGGAGCTGGCGAGTCCGGCGCCGTCACGATGGAGGAGCAAGAAACGGAAGAGGTCAGGGGGAGAAGCCGCAGAAAAAAGTGCAGCCATCGTCAGCGCCGCCTCCCTGCCACCGTGTACGGGGTAAAAGCCGCCGTTGCCGCTGCCGGTGCCGCCGCCGCCGCCGCCGCCGCCTAGACTCCTTAGCGGCGGGGAAGGATTCCCCAGCCGCGGAACAGTGTGCTGGGGGGGGAGCGGGAGTTCGTTTGTGTGGCGGTGATTAAACGGGGGAGGGGGCAGAGCTGCTTTCTCGGAGCGAAAAGGGGATACCAAGGAATAAAACGGGTTTCCCCACTAAAGTCACACAGCGATCACGGATCTGGCTTTGGGGCCTTTCCCCGAAATGGCGGTTTCCGTCCTCCTGGCCCACGGCACGACCTTGGGTGCTCTGGAAGAGGAGTGGGGAGAGGCAGAGCGGTGTCGGCAGCCAATCGGCGCCTGGTGGCTTGTGTCGGGTGCGTCAGGATTGGCTGGCGATGACCTCATGCTGCAGCAGCGGGTGGGGCCAGAGTCGCCGGGGGAGTCTGTAGCGAAGGCAGAGAGGGAGAAGTGATGACGGCGATCGTTGTCGCCGCGGCCTCTTTGGAACCCAAGCAGTGGCGAAGGAAGTCTCAAGGCTCTTCCCTGATCATTTGCTCCTCTCCCTGCGCGAGGTGAGGGCCATGGCTCGGCCTCTGCGAGACTTTGGGGCGCTAGCGCGGCCGTGGAGGCGCAGTTTCTCCTATGACTTTTGTAACTGCGTCAGGGCAAGATGGCGCTTGGTCTCCTTGGGGCGCGGGGGGAGAGGCACGTCCACCGCCGCCGCAGCGCATGTGATCGGCTGCATTCCTGTGGGGTTTGGCTGCGACCCAGGCTGGGGCGGGGGAGGGGACGGTGGCGCGGTCGGCGTTGGCTGCCTCAAGAGGAAGAAATGACTGTTTGAAAGCGCTTCCCCTCCCCCGCACAGCGGAACAGCTGCGTCTCCCGGGGGAAAGCCCCCAAGAGGGACACTCCTTTCGGGGTGTGCCAGCTGTTAGTGGAGGAGAAGGTTTGACGCCCTATTTCCTCGTCTGCCTTTCTCCTTGCTAGGTGTACTTATGTAAGGTGACAGTTCCCTCCCGTGAACCAACTGGGAAGCCCCGAGGGTCACTGGGCTGGGTAACAAGGACAGGCTAGACCTGTTGGTTCTTTCAGGCAAAACACGAGGTTTCTCAGCTCTGAATAGAATAATACCGTGTACTCAAAGTTTGGAAGCAAGTGAGTAACACTCAGGAACACTTCAGTTTCCTAGACTAGACAAGCAGTGAAAGACTGTATCCTAGTCAGAATTTAAGGGCCCTTTCAAACTTTCTTTTTCTTATATACTTTGTATTCATTTCCCTCCCTAACTGAACATCCGGTTTGAATGTTGAACCTCTTACTGGTGAGGGTTGCTTTTCAAATATAGGTATCCTTAGTAATAGGGAATGCCAGCTGCTGGTATTTTGTTCTGTATGAAACCAAAAGGTCGTTTTCAATACCTGATATTGCATTTATATCGTCCTTATTTTTAAAAATAAAAAAAATGGAATTACAGATGCTTCTGGTAAATATTATTCGCTAAAGTTCTCGAACCTGCATCTTTAAAGCACATTTGTAATAGCATAAGGTGTATTTTTAGTGGGATATAAGGGATGAGGGTGAGATTGGGTTTTGCTTTTTAATAGTCTAGGCTGGATTGGAACTCACACGCCTGCTCACTCCTATTAATAGGATTGCAGATTCTATCTACCTGGGTTAGACAATATGTTACTTCCTTTATTTTTTAGTTGTAGGGTCTTTTTATAGTTGGAAAACAAGATTTGGTTTGTAGCATTGTTTCTGTGGATGTTTTTGTTGTTAAGTAACAATGTGAGTGAACTAAAAGAAACAGTATTTTAAATGTAAATAGTTACCCATACAAAGAGTTGAACAAATTCATAGCTCCCCACCCCCACCCCTTTATTTAAACCGGTATTTTGTTTTCTGTGTGTAAATCCCATTGCTCCTTTACAATCATTTTTTTTTAGAAAGAAGTTAAATAGGAAGACATAATTTTTTCCAAAGGATTCTCAAATTTTGTTTTAATAAGGAAGAGAAGCCATTTTCTAGGCTAATGGAAACAAATCCTTTGTACTCCTTGCTCTCATTCTTTCTGATTGTTGACTCCCATGAAGTTCATGAACTCTTAATTTTTCTTTAAATTTTTTAAAATGGCATTTTCAAACTCTGGAGAGCTGGGCATGGTTGCACAAGCTTAATCCCAGCTTTTGGGAAGCAGGGACAGGAGAATCATGAGATTCGAGAACATTTTTTTCTACACAGTTGAGTTAGGGGGCCAGCCTATGCATGTGACCATGTCAACAACTTAGGATTACTTTTCATTCATCATATAAATTTTCTCGTTTTGTGACTATTCTCACTTCTATTGTTCTAGCTTCGGAGCTGTAGATTCATTGTTAAAGCTTCAGGGACTAGAGGCTTTCTGAAGTTATTAAAAATTCCAAGCTTGTTTCTTGTATTAAGAACTTTCTTTTTCGTCAGGCGGTGGTGGCGCACGCCTTTAATCCCAGCACTCGGGAGGCAGAGGCAGGTGGTGGATCTCTGTGAGTTCGAAGCCAGCCTGGGCTACAGAGTGAGTTCCAGGATAGGCTCCAAAGCTACACAGAGAAACCCTGTCTCGAAAAACAAAAACAAAAACAAAAAAAAAAGGAAAGGGAAGGAAGAAAAAGAAGAAAAAAAAAAAGAACTTTCTTTTCCAGTAATCTCAAAAAATTGCCATATACCACCTTTATTTTTATTTAAATGTTTGTCTCTTGCTTGCTTGTAATCTTAACTGGGACCATACATAACAGATTTGCTGATGTGCTAAAATACCATCTCAAAATGTCATATCTGTGCATTTGTCCCACTGTCTGGAATAAACCATCCCACTTCCAGATGACGCAGCATTACCATGCCTCTTAAAACTTCTCTACTCCTAAATGCTTAGAACCATTGTTCATATTGGTGACCAGTCCCACTGATGAGTGTTTGGGTGTGCATGCTCCTTTAGAGATTATAAGATTAAACACTAGTGGACTATAGACTGTAAAAATACTGGCTCTCAAACTTTTCAAAAAGCTGTTTTGACCAGAGTTTCGATGAGAGGAAAAGATAATGTGAGGCAAGCAGGGCGGGCTGGGAGCAGCTGATGGGCCAGAGATAATTCTGCAAAATGCTGAGAAGAAAAAGTATTTTTAGTGTTCTTATTAAATGTAGAGGGCAGTTTCATCTACAGACTTAACAGTAGTATATAAAACAAATGGGTACATGGATGGGTTTATGATTTCTTGATATATTTGGAAGTTTATCAAGGTAAAGAGCATTGTTTACTCAAATATTAGATTCAATTTGCAGTGGCCTTGTTTAATTCTGTTGCTTAAATTATGTCAGTGTGACAGCTTCTAGTAGCTGTGGGTTTTAGTGAACAGAAGATTGCTGGTCCAGTAAGAGGGTTTATTAACATGATAGATAATGTGAAACTGAAAACTCAATCAAGTCTGAATATTGCATGTTCATTGTCTGCTCTTAGAGCTTTGTGTGTATATTATATGTATTCATTTGACACATTTACCAAAATAAATGAGACATTCAGAGTAAGAAAACATTCCACGTTAACTTAGAACTGGTCTTTTGAAATTCCTCTGTATGTTTCACCCATGCCCCTGACATTTAGTGTCCTCTTGAAAATACAAACGATGTAGAGCTTCATATCTGAAGATGATTGGAACTGAAATCATTTGATAGACAAATACGATGTTATGGTTCGTTGGGGTTGGTGGCAGATGCCTGTAATCACAGTGCTTAGGAGGTGGAGTAAGAGATGTCACAAGTTCAGGGCCATCTTGAGCTACATGAGATCCTGTTTCAGACAGATTATAGCACATTATATGCACATGGTCTTTTGAGTTTGTCTTTTAAGAAGATGAATTAGATGTTACCTGCCTGTTCCTGGATAATATGTTTTAATAGTAACTACTCAATTCCATATTTGCAGATAGGGCTCTTAAGATCCTTAAATATTTAATAAGAGTTGTAGATACCTTGAACCCAGTTCTATTTTTTGTTTGTTTTTTAATGAAAAGTAACCCAGCAGAGAGGTGGAGGCAGGAGGATCAAGGGGTTCAAGGCCAGCCTGGGCTACATGAGACCCTGTTTCAAAAATAGTTACAACAGAAAAAACAAACAAAAAACAGTAAATTTATTCCTAAATAACCAAAAACATCTTGGAAGTTTTCTACATGCTGCTAGCCAAAAGGTGGATTCCATAATCCCTGGGCCATTTTAACGTTTAGATCATTCAGCTGCGCAGTAGTGGTGCAAACCTTTAATCCCAGCACTCAGAGAAGAAGCAGGCGGGTCTCAGTGAGTTCGAGGCCAGCCTGGTCTATAGAGCTAGTTCCAGGACAGCTAGCTAGGGCTGTTAAACAGAGAAACCTTGTCTTGAAAAACCAATAAAATAAAATAAAATAAAAACTTTAAATAATTCTGTTTCTCAGAATGGAATTTCATCTGAGAATGAAAGGAACCAGTATTATACCATTTCACTTAAATGAAGCAAAATAGGAAGGTAACAAGCATAGAGACCCCATAGTTCTCTGAAATTATTTTTAGGTGAGCTAATGTCATATTTATTATTCTGACTCTAAAGCTTTATACTTCTATAAATATGTGTTAACCATATATGTAGTAAAAAAGAGGAGGGGTGATTCTTTAATATCCAGTATAAATTCTATACTTTGAATTCTGAAACAGCTAGTAAGGAAGGACATTCGTTTGCTTGGAGAAGTGAGCAGTACTTCAGATAAAATTTCTAAATGTACAAAGTTTGTGAGTATTTTGTCCTATTAAGAGTTTATGGTTGGATTGTTTCTGATTTTGTGTTTCTTGGCATTTTCCTTCCATGGTTATGTTGCCATAAATGTTACATTATGCATTTATATATTATATATAACGTAAAATTTTTGAGTTTTGTTTTTTTCTCCTTTAGTGTAAACACTGCTACAAAACAGAATTTTCTTTGTATATATTTATGTGTTTGTGCACACACAGGAGCCATAAATGTGTGCAGATGTACACAGAGGCCAGAGGTCAACAGCAACAGTACCATTCCTCAGCTGCATCCACTTTTTAAATGTTTGAGACAGCTTCTTACTCCCTTAGAACAATTGGGCCTGGCTGGCTGGCCTCCAAGCCCCAGTAATCTTCCTGTCTCTCCAACACCCCCATATACCCTGGTTCTGAGGATCCAATTCAAGTACTTAAAAACATGACAATACTTTACCAACTAAGCTATCTCTATCCCTAATAACTTTTTATGTATAGCAGTTTTTATATAATAAACCGAGTTGAGTATAACCTATAGTTAGATGCTGTTTTATACAACTTAACCCAAAATTGTTCAGTCATTATAGGAATTTATTACTAGAGATTGTGATTTTAATAGTCCTTGTTCTCAAGAGATTTTATTTTAAAATTGTCTTTCCCAAGTACATCAGTGTTAGTGTCAAAGCTATAGTCTGGCTTTCCCCTCTATTTCTGTATTCCTGAGGAAAATGGGCACTGTGGCCTTGATTTCAGTCAACAGACAACCAAATTCCTAGCTTTACATCTTAGGTTGATTTAAGCTAAGTAATTAGAACTTCCAACCTTCCTATCTAAATGTTTGTCATTTCCTTCTAGTCTTTATTTTGCCTGTTAAAACTTAGCTCAGTTTTTGTGCCATTTGCATTTCCTAATGAATTGTTTGCTGTGTTGCTAACAACAGCAAAGCTAAAGGAATGATCACTGGTTAATGAGAGTCTTGTTAATTTGAAGTAAGAACTTGTTATGAGACTTTGGGGTTGTTTGTTCTTTAGCTAGGTGGGCCACCCCAGGTTATTGATAGTGGTTTAGTGAGAAGTTTTTGTTTCGTTTTAAAGGCCAGAACTTAGCAACTAAAGTTCTAGACAAAGTGAATGAACCCATTTACATTTAAAAAGTTTTCTTTATAGACCATTTATTCCCTTCTATAAATGCTAAATGTCACACTCCTGCTGTATTTTTGACAAGCTTTACTGTTGAATCAAGAAAGAACCTCTTCTTCAAGGTTAGCCTCATCTTTATTAAATTTTTCAGGCCGGGCAGTGGTGGCGCACACTTTTAAGGAGGCAGAGCCAGGTGGATCTCTGTGAGTTTGAAGCCAGCCTGGTCTACAGAGTGAGGTCCAGGACAGGCACCAAAACTACACAGAGAAACCCTGTCTTAAAAAAAATTCCATGAAAGGTCTGCTTAGATGACAGCTTACTCCAAAGAAAACTTGAAACATCAAATTAGTTTGTTGTATTTTTGTTTGTTTTGTTTTTCTTTTATCTAGTAGGTGCTCTGTTAACTGATACTTTGATTTTGTGTACCTACTTTGACCATTTAAAGAGCAAATGAAGCAAAAAGAATTCAAGAGGATACCTCAAATCCTTTTTGTTTTGGCCTGCTGAGGCTCAAATCCAAGGTCATCTAAGTGCAAGTGCTCTACCACCAACCTACATTTCCACCTCACTTGTGTTGTGTTATATTTTGATTGCATTTTGACAATAAAGTTTAGTTTGAATCAGAGAGTGGAGCTAGCCACTAGCTGACCAAAATTAACATTTTGGAGGACTGAGGAAGTAGTAAAGCGGGCTTAATTAGGATCTTGGCCCCTTTGTAAGAAGGAACTGAAGAGGTAGCTTCTTTGATCATTCAGGTTCTTACTCCAATATCTGACTCTGATTTTTTTTATTGATAAAGAATAATTAGTTAAATGCTTCACACTTTGGAGATTTTAATAGTAAAAAGCTGACTTCTTTTCCACAGTTTCAAGTAGGGAAATGGCTGACTAGAATCTCAGTGGACTAATGAATGGAAAGCTAGGCTTGGACTTCAAAAAAAAAAAAACAAAACCAAAAATGCTGTTCTAATCCACATAGAAAACAGGGCAGCCTGTAAAAGCTGTAGTGTGCTGGGTTATAGATTTCATTAATTCCTAATCTTGCCCTCCTCACCCCACCCCCACCCCAGGACTGGAAGGAATTAAGGAAGAGGATCAAGTTACAGGCCAGCCTGAGTTACATACACATGAGTTCTGACATTTTAAATTCCATCCTTAGAATCTATGCAACAGACAAGTCTGTATTTAGCAAAAGCCAAAACTTAACCATACATTTTGCTCCTGCATCAGAAAATTCTGATTTTTTTTTTACTGATTTTATTCATTCTATTCTCTTACTAAAGGGTTTCATGGAGTGGGCAAGATATAGGTCACTGGGTAAAGGTTTTTGTCTTATGATTTGAGTGCTGGGATCAAAAGGTATGTAACCATACCTGGCAAGAAAGATAACAGCAGCCATAAAAACTGGTGTTTTAGAGCTCAGTAATTAACGATCATACCAGCTGACTTACTAAATTAGGGGCTCTGTAACTTTCAGATAAATACGCAAGCTTATAGGCCTTCTTTAGAGCAAATAAGAGTTTTGGTTGAGTGAAGGTCTCATTATGTAGGCAGGATAAGTGCTGGGATCATAGTCCTCCATTGTCATGTTCAGTCCTCTTTCCTCCATCCCACATCTATATCTCCATCTCTTTTCCTTGTTTGTTTTTAGATAGTTTTGACATTGCAAGGTTTTGACATTGCAAGGGCATACTTTGATTGTAAACTTTGCAGCTTTTCTGGAAGAACTGATCTTGTTTATTTTGATAGTTGATACTTGTCAAGGAGAGCATTGTGGATTAAAAGACTGAGCTGCTTGAGGGGGACGTGCTTAGATAATAATGGCAGGGTACTTATTAATCATAATACACAGTCTTTGTCAAGTTATATAAATGTCTTATTTATTAGTCATAATTAGTACCTTGATAGCTTCTAGACAAGTTGGATTGTTAAAAGCAGGGGTGGAATGATAGGAAGAAGATATATATATATATATATGAATGAGATCCATTAGTATAAAGAAATGAAGGGATCACTTTCTCTGGGACCCAGAATACAAGTGTTCAGAACTGGTTAATGGATAGGAGATAATTACATACATTATGTCCCAGCCATTAGGTGGAATAATATGCAGTCATTAAATTTATTGCTTGGTTGAGCGGCTGTGGTGCACGCCTTTAAGCCCAGCACTTAGGAGGCAGAGTCAGGCAGATCTCTGTGAGTTTGAGGCCAGCCTGGTCTACAGAGTGAGTTCCAAGACAGGCACCAAAGCTACACAGAGAAACCCTGTCTCAAAAAAACCAAAAAAAAAAAAAGTCTATTGCTGGGTGGTGGGACAATTGCCCATCCTATGTGAGACCCTGGGTTCAGTTCCTAGCACCACAAAAAAAGTAGATTTTATTGTCATATTTGGGGGTAGCCAGGTGATAGTCCCAGCACCTGAGAGGTTGCAAGCAAGAAGGTCAGGAGTTCAAGGCCAGCTTGGGCTGTCTAAGACTGTGTCGTTAAAAAGAAACCCAACAGCCCAGTAAGTTTAAACTGTGTTATTAATAAAAGATACACCATCACAGCAACTAGAAAATACAGGTATGCTAGCTGTACATCTCTAGCAGGGTCTTCTGTAACCTTATTCCTAGATAGTAGGTGATACAACAACATTCTCTGGGGTGTTACCAACATCTTTCCTGATTTTTAAGAAAATGCGAGCTAAAATAGGCTTGGTAAGTGAGGTAACTGATATTTATATAAAAAAAAATTGCTTTCTCACTGAGATTTGACCTTTAAGACTACAAAGTTAAAGTTTAATGCAATGAACCTACTAATTAGTATGAATACTTTATTACTTGGCAGGCTACTAATAAAGTTAAATCAGACATAATAAACACAGTAAAAATTTTCCCATAATATGATGGACTCTAACTGAGGCGTAAGCATTTTATAAAGTAATTATCAAAGCTATATTAGACTTAAAAATTGGCCATAAGCACATACCCCACAAGCATTTTTCCTCCTTGGACAGCCTTCAACTGTGATGCAAATTTTAAAAGCAAAGACTGTCAACCAGGCCTGGTAACACATGCCATATTAATCCCAGCATTGCAGAGGCAGGTGGATCTCTTAAATTCAAGGCCCTCAAGGTCTACATAGTTCCAGGTCAGACAGGACTAATGCAGTAAGACCCTCTCAGGAAAGTTGGGGGTGGGGGTAAGAAGGTGACAAAGGTGGGGTTGTTGGTTTTGTTTTTTTAATCATGGTCCTTAAAAGGAAAATAAGCATTTTTTTTTTTTCTGATTGCTTTGCAGATGAGGTTGATGCCTGTGTTTAAGTTGTAAAACTAGGACTGGAGAGTTGGCTTAGTGGTTAAAAGCACTTGCTTTGTCAGAGACCTTTGAAGTCCACCTCTTACATACACAGTTCACACAGTTGCCTCCAAAGATGGTTGTGTGAGAGGGGAAGGGGGAAGGTTGATTAAAAAGCCTTTCTTAGGTGGAGTATCTTAGCAATTGAGGGCAGTATACAAATTTAGCAAGTGTATTTTTATATGTACTCAGAAGAAGCAAATATCTGTTCTACCATGTGGGGACAAGCCTAGTAAGTGTTACGGAGGGACACTGCCATATGTGAAAGCATCAGTTTTATGTTGGGGATCATCTCACGTAAAACTGATACTTTCATAGATGGCGGTTTTATTGATGGTACACATTCTTACCTTTTTATTCCAGTCCTGCTTTATCCTTGAAAAGCCTTTTTTCCCCCCATGACTTGAGCTTGTTATCAGCCTAGGCCCCAAGTCAGTATTATCTAAAGTAATAAGAAATTAAGTTTTAAACCAGGTGTAGTAGCTCAAATCTCTTGAGTTCAAGGACAGCCCTCAGAGCTACATAGTGAGACCCTGTCTCCAAAACAAACCAAAAAGATTTTTTTCTTTTAATTTTAATCATGAATAAATAAGTAGTGGAGAACTTAAATTCATTTTGTATACTTGGGGTATATTGTTTCAGAGCTTTAGTGCCTTAACCAAGAACTTTTGTGGTATGAATTTTTCTATGAAAAGACCACAATTACAGATAGTCAAGTGCATGGTATAAACTAATAAAGAGGAGCATCTGTTGAGTAGTCACTGGCTTTTAGAGACCCTATTCTCTGTGCCTTTGAATGGAAAAATTGCATGCCTTAAAATCATATTTTAATTATTAGTAGAGATCAGAGACTGACACTTGTAAAGATTATATAGGGAGGGGATTCACCCACCCAAATGAATTAACAGATTAAAAGAAAGTGCCTGCTTCTGGAGGAGCAGCATGCTCAGTGGGGTGTGCAGTCTCAGGTGAGGTTGGTAATTCTTCTTTGTTGCCTCTTTAAAAACTTGGTGGTTATTTGCAGTTATTTCAGAATGATGTAGCTGCTTCGGGTCCTTTTCTCCTGGTCCCTGTGCTGGCTGACTCCATCCGAGCAGACATTCCTGGGGAGCAGAGGTGCCCAGCGATGGATCAGCTGTGGGAAGACCCTGGAGTCTTAGTTTTGCACATTTCTTTTTGAGAGTGTTACTTGAATCTGTTTGAATTGCGGGAGAGAATTGAGGTAATAGAGGAGACTTGACGAGTGTCACCACTGGCGGGGCCGGGTAGACAGAGGGAAGGAGCATGGGGCAGAAACTGAGGGCGGGAGGTGGTCCTCCTCCTCTTCCCTTGCGACTGTGTCTCCAGTCGGGGTGGCACTGTGTGAGCATTAAAGTCTGTGACCGCTTGTCACCAGCTGTCCCCCGTGTGTCTTCATTTCTCACTGTGCACTTGATGTTACCATATTTATTTTAAGGAAGCACTAAAATGTAATAAAGTAACGAGCTGGCTTTCTGTTAAAAAAAAAAAAAAAAAAAGTGCCTGTTTACATAGTTCAGTTCAGCATTAACTGTTAGGCTACAAGAAAAGGTCATTTATTGGGCTCTTAAAAAGTGTCCAGGGCTTTGGTTATAGCTTTATGGTAGGGCTTAGTATGCTTCAGGTCATGGGTTTGATTTCTGGCTTTGTTTTGTTTGGGGGGAAAGTGCTCACTGTGTAGTCCCTGACTGGCCTGGAATTTGCTTTGTAGACCAGGCTGGCTTCAAAATCAGAGATCACCTGCCTTTGAGTACTGAGTTTAAATATATTCTGTCATGCCTGGCATGGGTTTAAGAGTACTGGGGGAGTGGGAGGGGTTGGGGTTAGGAGCTTAGGTATAGCTCTGGTAAAGCACTGGGTTCTGTCTCCCACACCAAAAAAAGAAAAGTTTACTGTAGGGTAGTAGTCTGTGAGCCCAACCATAACGGAAAACAGAACTGGGCATAGTGGCTTAGCTTTGACAAAGTCAGAGCAAGGCTTTTAATAAGATTGGTTCCACAGTCCACAGAAAATGAGCTTAAATGACCTGACCTCAGAGTGGTTACTCTCAGTAGGTAACTCATACTGACCACCAACTCACTACCGCCTCGAAGGTTATAGGCTTGCCACAATACCCTAACTAGAAATGCATCTTTATTAATGCTTTTAAAATGTGGATACCTTCTTGGAATGCTGTTGTTGTGCATTACATAGTGCACACATCCTCTTAAATTCTACCTGAGCACTTCTGCTTAGAAATCTTTTGCAGCGGGAGGGGGGTGGGGTGGGGGGTGGGGGTCAAGATCATGCAGGAGGAAACCCAGAGACAGCTGACCCAAGCTTGTGGGAGCTCAGGGACTCTAGACCTACAGCTAGGGAGCCTGCATGGGACCAACCTAGGCACTCTGCATGTGGGAGACAGTTGTGTAGCTTGGTCTGTTTTGGGGCCCCTAGCAATGGGACCAAGATCTGTCCCTGGCTCATGAGCTTGCTTTTTGGAACCTACTACCTATGGTGGAATGCCTCACTCAGCCTTGATGGAGGAGGGAGAAGCTTGGTTCTGCCAAAACTTGATATGCCGTGCTTTGTTGACTCCCATGGGAGGCCTTACCCTTTCTGAATGGAGAAATGGGAGGAGTGGATGGGGAGGGATATAAAAGGGAGGTGGAGGGAGGGGAAACTAGTTGGTATGTAAAAGAAAGAAAAATCCTTTGCAGGGTGTTGAGATTCTAAGAGAACTGACAATGAACCTTAGATGGAATGGTGTTCCACGCCCTATATAGGTCAAAAGTTAATTTTTTTTAAGGTGAGATGTGATTCATGTAACTCAGACTGGCCTCGAAATCACTTTGTAGTCAAGGATGACGGTGAACTGATCTTACTATATATTGGTGTCTCTAGTGCTGAGATTACAGGCATGTACCACCACACACAGCTCTTCTAGTGACTGACTCCTACCATCAACTGACATATTAGAAACTAGTCCAGTTAAAGTGGCTGAAGTGAAAAGCTGCAGGGAGGGATTTTTCTTTAGTAAGAAATACTGAGGTTCCATCCTCTTGAGCCCGGTTTGACTGACGAGAGGTTCTGTAGCTTAGTTTTTACCTTTTGTGGCAAATAGTGCTTTTATGCATAATATTTATAATTGACATGTCCTATCCATGAACAAACCCAAGCTCCCCTGTTGGGGCTGCCACTTTACACCTAAGGAAAAACACTTTTTGGCGGAGCATAGAGTGGCTTTGTGCCACAGAGCAAGGCGTTTCCCCGGCACTGCCTGCATCACAGGGGGGGCTGCCTTTCCGCCCCAGAAAGGGGAAAGAAAGGGTGTCACTGGAAAGCGGCCGGGGTGGGGTGGGGCATCTGTGGGCCGTCTGTGAGTGCACCGTACTGCGATCTGGGGCCGCATTTTCCGGGACCTTCCCTGGCGCTTGAGCTGGGAAGCAAAAAACCTGGAGCTTACCCCTTTCTTCCTTTAGTTCTTCTCCCTTACAAGAAAGCACTGCCCTGCCACTCCCAAACCCTCCCCCACCCCCCTTGCTTCGGTGCTTACCGCTCACATTTTGAGCTCGATGCTGCCACCGTCTTCTGGAAATGCTGGTAGGGGCTAGTCTGTTAGTTGTTCTGTGTGGGAAATGTCTTTTTTTTTTTTTTTTTTTTTTTTTAGGTCTTGCGTTTGGCCCAACCCTCCGGAGTACTAAGGTTACAGACATACATCATGTCTGGTTAGTTTCTTGATGTTCAGTTTAGAAAAGCAGAAGCTGTGACCCTGCGGTGGGTCTGGCCTACTTGAATGCTCTCTTACAATTCTTGTACAGATTGAAAAGATAATTAATCTCTCTACGACAGTCTTTTCTCACTTAAGTTAGACTGGTGTATTAAATGAGATAATGCATGCAAAGTCGGTACATTATATCAGGCCTACAATAGTACCTGACAGAGTAAACAAGGGGAATGGAGTGATGCATGTATCGCCACCTAAAAATGAGGAGGAAGAGGAAAAGCTACGGGAAAAGCTACGGAGAAACATGCTGTGGCCTCTGACCTGTAATACAACAACATATATTTTGACAGCTCTTCAATATGGCTGACCTATCCAAAGCAGTCTTTACTTGTCTGTTTTCTAAAGATACTTCTTTTTTCGTGACTTACTCCTTTTTTGTAGGTCTTTACCGAAGGAATATATTGTAGGGTGATGGATAAGTCAAAGTTTGGTAGTTCCATCATGGTTCTACTTTACAGGAAAAAACAAATTTAAAATACATTGTAGGTTTTTAGGTGATGGCAGGCTGCACTACCCTTTTTTTTCCCCACACACACCCTTTTTATGGTGTTGCTTCATTATATTGTAGCTAGCTAGTTTAGAATACATTAGGGGGCAAAAGGAAGAGAGAAAAAAAATTTTAAGGTGTGCTGATGATGTAGCAGCTGTCTGTAATTGTGATAAGTTACAAGGCAATGATGAAGATTTAAACACTAGAAGAGATTATTGTATGCCACCAAAAATAAATAACCCGAAACTTATGATTTATCCCTGATCCACTGAGTCTTAATATACTTAGGAACAATTTGAGCATTTCCATTTTAGGCTCTGTTGTTAATCTCTGCAGAAGATCAAACCATGATTCCCTTTAGACACTATTCTCAGGGGCCCATAAGATATTGAATGAGGGGTGGGAGAGATGAGATGGCTCAGAGGTTAAGAACACTGGCTGTTCTTCCAGAGGTCCTGAGTTCAATTCTCAGCAACCACATGGTGGATCATAACCATCTCTACTGGAATCTGTTGCCCTCTTCTGGCATAAAGTCCTACATGCAGATAGAGCACTCATATACATTAAATGAATAATCTTTTTTTAAAAAAAAGATACTGAATGATACAATTAACTACAGTTCACAGTGAAGTAAAAATTTCAGATCACCTCATCAATTGAACTGGAGGTTCAATTAGAATGTTTAATGGAAAAGTGTATATGAACTTTAAAAGTGTAAGTACTGGCCGGGCGGTGGTGGCACATGCCTTTAATCCCAGCACTCGGGAGGCAAAGCCAGGCGGATCTCTGTGAGTTCGAGGCCAGCCTGGGCTACCAAGTGAGTCCCAGGAAAGGCGCAAAGCTACACAGAGAAACCCTGTCTCGAACCCCCCCCCCAAAAAAAAAAGTGTAAGTACAATCTATGATAGGGATTAGAAGAGCCCTTGTGTTTAAAGCCGTATTGATGAGGAGGAAGCCATAGGATATAGCTGTACATTTGCATAGAATAGTTGACCTAATAAATACTTAGGACATGCTTTTTTTTTTTTTTTTTTTAAATTAGAGGCTTGAGCCACTACCCAGTGCAGATGATGGCTTATGCCTGTAATCCCGGTAGTGGAACACTCTTTTTTTTTTAATATTTATTTATTTTTTTATTTATTTATTATGAATACAGAAGAGGGAGCCAGATCTCATTACAGATGGTTGTAAGCCACCATGTCAGTGCTGGGAATTGAGCTCAGGACCTCTGGAAGAGCAGTCAGTGCTCTTAACCTCTGAGCCATCTCTCCAGCCCTAGGATATGCTTTTTTATGTAAGCTATGTTGATGGTAAAAATACAAAACAAAAGCAAAACAAAGGTGGTGGAGAAATGTGGCTCAGTGGGTAGCCCTGCTGGCAGTGCTTTAAGAAAAAAAATTTTAGATATTATGATGTTGCTGGGTGGTGGTGGCACACGCCTTTAATCCCAGCACTCGGGAGGCAGAGCCAGGCGGATCTCTGTGAGTTTGAGGCCAGCCTGGGCTTAAAAATCAGTTCCAGGAAAGGTGCAAAACTACACAGAGAAACCCTGTCTTGGAAAAAAACAAAAACAAAAAAATGTATGTATATATATGTGTGTGTATTATAATGTGGAAAGCTGGTTATCATATAGACTAATGAAATGATATAAGGTAATCCTATTTTTGCAAAACCCAGTTTGTGTATTTGTGTGCATGTATTAATATGTTGATGCCTGTACCAGTTGGCGTGGTGGGGACTTGCATTGCCTGTCTTTATTTCTGATCTTTAAATGTTCTGTGCTGATAATGTTTTGTAACAATGCAAAATAATAAAATGTATTTCATAAATCTGGTTGCTTGCAAAAGATGAGTATTCTGTTGAGGAAAGAAAAGATGGAACTTTGACAAATCAAAAAATAAAAATATTCAGAAATCTGGAATTCTGGGTAGATGTTTTCTCTAGATTTTAGTTAGGTATGAATATTTGCTTCAAGTGCGCATGTTTTATTTGTCTAAAATAAAATTTAAAAGATGAAATGTGTCTATATTTAACTTTTAAAAATTGTTTTTAGGGCTGGAATTGTAGCTCAGTAGTAGGGTATGTGCATTTCCCAGCACCGCACACTAAATAAATAGATGGTGTGAACTTAATTGAATAAAGTTATTTATTATAAGTTATAAAATAAAGTATTTTCGTCCAAGTTACTTGTGCTTTCTCTTTGCCACACACTTCGCAGGCAGAGCAAAGAAAACGCCTAAGTAAAAGGCACCTTGAACAGCAATCAGTATCAAGTAGAGACAAATTTTGAATTGCTCAAACTTACAGCATGAGGCTTTGTTTTTGTTTGTTTTCTAACTTAGTTGGAGGAATAAGAACACAACTTCTTAGTTACCATAAAATGCATCAGGCTTCAATTTGGTGAGGGCCTTTTTTGACTTGAATCCATTGCTGATTATCTTGTACCACTGCAGGAACTGCAAACAGTTGTCACAGTTTATGTGTTTAGCACCCTCTAGTGTTTTATTTTCTCATTACAAAAGCATAGTTTATTTTTACTAAGCTTTAGCTAAAAGAAATGTGCATTTGTTTGCCATCCTAGTGTGACTTGTTTTACTTTTCATTACATCCAAAGAGACTCCCTTGTGCTACGCTCCTCAATCTTTATAGGTTTCAGTTTGTTAGTGTAAAATGAAGTGCCAGGTTGGGATTGTCTAAGAATTAAATGTAAATAGATCCAGTCAATGTTATAGGACTGAAGATAAAGAATTGGGTGTCATAATCCTGCTAGTTGAGAGAACAAGAAAAGTAAAGAATAAATCCTAGGTATAATTCTAATTTCTCCAGTACCATCTTTATTAAGCTGTCGGGGGAGTCAGAGGACAACTTTGTAGAATCTGTTCTCTCCTACCTTGATGTGAATTCTGGGGATCAAAATCAGGTCACCAGGTTTGCAAGGCAAAGTGCTTTTACCTGCTGAGCCATGTCACAAGCTGGTTATTGCTGAGACAATTTGTACCATTTCTACAGTCTGGGAGCATGTGGTTTTATTTGCATCTGTCACAGTGCCTATAATTGCTCGTGCTCAACAACTAAACTTGTCTTTTAATGTTAAAATTTGACTGTATGGTTGATCTTAGAAAACAGAAGACAAAGAATGGTAGCTAATAGCATAAAATGGAGCCGGGTGCGGTAACAGCATCCTGTAATCCAGCACCCAGGAAACAGACACAGAAGGATCACAAGTTTGAAGCCTTGCCCATTCTACACAGCAAGGTCCAGGCCAGTCTAGACTACAAAGTGAGACCCTATCTCAAAACAGTAATAATAATTAATTGACTATTTTGATTCTACTTTCTGTTTTTCAAGCCAGAGGCTTTTGGAGTAGGTAACTTCTGAAAAGCTGTGAGCAAGGTTTGTTGGCATGTGCAAGCACAGTTAGCAGTAGCCCATGTGAGTCCTGATTTACAAACCAACCCTTGGTCACAGGCTGCCTGTTCTCACATGTTCTCTCATGTCCTCTCATGTCTAGTACTGCTGAACTACAGCTAGAATTTATTTCTCCAGGAACAGCCCAAAAGATACAGTCTCTGTAGTTCTTTTCCTTGGTACTTAACACTACTGGACCCCCCGGGAACCCATGTACCTCAAAAAAGGACTAGCTTGCTTATGACTTCTGAGTGCTCAGTCTTTGACCAAGCCAAATGTCCCTATGCCCATTATTCCTTTGTGCCATGTGTTAGCCATGTAACTATTGTCTCAGTTTCCCTTGTGTTGCCTTTGGATTAATGCTAACCCAAATTAGTTTTCTCATAAAATGGTTAATTTGAGCCCCTGTTAATATTAGGGTGTTATTACTAACTTTCACAGCTATGACTAGTATGATATACAAGGTATGGTCCCCATTTTCCACACAAAATTTCTAGTGGCTCTGTTAAGTGGCAGAGTCAGACTTCTAACCTGAAGTTGCCTTTGTTTAAAGCCAGCTATCAGAAACATTGCAAAGAGAATTTTGAGTGAAAGCGATTTGGGGAATTATGAGAATCTTGAAGCTTCGTTGAGGTACTAAGCCCAGTGGTTTTTTAAATTTCTTGATTCCAAGGAAGCCCACGTGTCTGACCTTGCTGTAATGGTCATTGTGGCTCATGATGTAGCCACACCACAGTTTTGGAAGGCTGGCACTCAGGTTCTGACATTTTTTTCTTGGGAACCTTTTGCATTTGTCATCCTCTAAGCTGGGGAGGCAAGCTCTTTTCTAGCAGAATAATGCAGCTGCTATTATTTATCCCTCAGGGATAAGCAGCAAATCCCAAGCCTTACAGCTGGGAAAACTTCGGTCTGTCTGTGCAAGCATATAAAAGGTGGGTTCACACGCCAGCCATCCTGCTTACAGTGCTTTGGGCAATGAGTTCTCTGAGGCAAGCTGTACTGCAGAACTGAAAGCTCTATCTTGATGGACATATATTCTGCAGTCCTTGGGGAGGGTGGGTCAGGGCAGGGAGCTCTTCTATACCCATGTTCCCTTTCACTTAGGCTAAGCACATTATTTCTTTTAATTACCTTTCCTCTCTCTGACATTCAGCCCTAACACTCCTGTTCTTAAAAGCTTTCCTCTGCTTTACACTTGAGTCTCTTTGAAGGATCTTAGTCAATGTTAGAGTTCCTGTGGGTGGGTGGTTAGCAATCAAAGCCACAGACACTGGTGTGGGGGTGGAACTAGTCAGGGTGGAGGGACCACAGCTTGAAAACAAATGAGCCTCTTTCATAATCCCAGTAAGAGTTTTGTGGACTTTTAAGGTCTGCTGTTTTGGCAGGGCACTAGAGTTTCTGGAACTTTTAGAAAGAATAAGCAGGAACTAGTTTCCCATCTCTAACAGTTTCAGCAAAACTTTTGTGTCCAAGTAAAGCCTGTTTATTGTTTTTTTGGTTTAGTTTGGTTTGGTTTTTAAGTCTGTTCCTCTTTCAGCAAACTAGGCTTGGCACTTTCAAAGCAGCATAAAGCAGAGCATCTAACCTGGAAGTTTTGCAGAATGATGAATGGGCTCAAATTTGAGATGACTGAATGTCTTTTAAGAAAAATCAAATCTGAGAGTGTTCAGTATATGTGCTAATGGAGGAACCAGAGAGAATCCCACAGAGCCTTTAATTCACTGTTCATTTGCACTTGAGGTTATGAGACACTTTGGTAATTAACATTTTAATATGGGTGTGCCTGTGGTTCTGGAAATTTACAGCTGTTTACAGCAAATAACAAAGCTACCCATTGAAGATGCTGACTGGGCAGGAATACTATCTAATGACTTTTCCAGCCTCTGGACCAACTCAGGTCTGGAAACAAAATGAGTTTTGGCTTCACATGGAGCTTTAAATTCTGATGCTTTGCAACTTTTCAGATTTCTCCTTTGGAAACAGAGGAAGTGAAACAATAGCAAGCACCTTTCCCTGAGGTCAAAGAATGCCCTCAGAAACTTTGAGAGAATTCTCTAGGCCATGAACTGCATTTGGCATTCAATTTGTAATCCCAGTGAGTTGGCAAACAACCCTAAATCTAATGGGAGAGCTTGAAATCAACCCATCTTTAAGTTATGGCACTTTAGCTGAAAATTATAAACCAGCCCCTTTGAGACCCAGAAAGGTCCCACCCAAAACTCTCTGGCCAGTGAGCAACCTCAGCTAGGAGAGCAAATATATTTTGTACTCCTAGACCCAGCCCCCAAGTTGAAGATTTCTATTAAGTTGCTGTTGGCTGGAGGACCTAGGTTAAGTGTTTCAAGGTAGCTTTTAAAATGTTGCTGCTCCATAGTTTGTCTTATCTGTGTGCTAAGACCTGAACAATTGCAACCACCAAATTCATTTGAATTGTTATAATAGGCTTGAGTTCTCCAACTTAGCCTAAGAGGCCAGGTGGCAAGAAGACTCACTTGCACAGCTTTCCTGCATAAACCTCTTTGTTCCAGGTACATTTTGTCTTGAGGAGCTGGTGGTAGTTAGACTCCAGAAGAACTGGAAACTTAAGTGCCCAGGTGTGTATGATCTGAAAATGTGACGTGCATTCTGTTGTGTCTTTCCTCTCCCTATTACATCACACACCACAGAGTCAGAAGACACTCCATTACTAAAGTAGAATTGGGTTCTTGTGCCCGAACACAAAGCTTGATAAACAGAAATATACATTCTTTCCACAAAGCACATTGGCTTTTAGGTCAGGAAGTCAGAGCACTGTTCTGTTAAATGTTCAGGTCTGGTATTACTTTGGATATGTGTATAGACAGATGGTATAATACAGCACCAGTTCAGTAATGTCAGGCTATGCTCTCATTTTCAACACATGGCTTCCATTTTGCAGTTCAAGATAGTTCCAGCTCCCACTCTGTAACAGAAAGGGAGAGAATGAAGACACTCCTCCCCTGTAAGGGTAATGGACTCCCACCTGACCATATCTAGCTACAAAGGAGGTAGAGAAATTGCATGACCATGTGCCCACATAAAAAGTCTATTTAAGAAGAGACTGGGCAAAGAATGGCAATGACCCCTTGTAGTTCCAGCTGTTTGTGAGGGTAAGGCAAGAGGATCACTTGTTGAGACCAGCCTGAGTAGCACAGAGAACTCAAGAGAAAGCAAGACAGATACAGATTGGAGAAGAGCCACAATTCTCTCTTAGTGGTTTACCACTTCAGACATACCTATTAATAATTCAAAGTGTTGAGTTAGAAGCCCATTGTGTTCCTTGAATAAAAGAAAATGTTAAAAACTGGAAGTCATCCTATTCCCTCTATTTTTGGATAGCATAGAAACTAGGTGTTAGTAGAACTTAAGAATTATTGTCATGAGGGGCTAGATGACTCAGTGGTTAAAAGCACCTGTTGCTTTTACAGAGGACTTTAGTTTGGTTACCAGCCCCTACATCAGTTGTGTCATAACTACATGTAAATCCAGGCCCGGGGGCCCAATGCTCTCATCTGGTCTCTTTGAGCACCTGCACACATATGGCACATATATGTCAAATTCTAATTGGTCTTAATAAAAACCTGGAGTCGGATATTGGGGTAAGTGCTGAAAGAGCAGAGAAGTAAAGGAGCAGCCAAAGTCACCTCTTACTCTCTGAGCCAGGCTTCTGTCTCCACCCACCTTATATTCCCCTCTCTGCCCAGCCATATCACTTCTTGTCTGTACACCACTGAGGGGGCCTACCAACTACCCATCATGCATCTTCTCTGGCCAATGTGAGTGAGGAAGTAGGAGACCACGTAGTCAGATAGGAATATAAGGTCTAGCCTGAACTACTGATATCCCCTCCATCCACTTGTCAGCCTCGTGCTAATCAGCATTGCCTGGTTTTATCTTGTCCCTTCTATTTGTTCTAACCTCTGACTGGGAAGTGGGAAAACAGATTTACAGAAGTCAGTAAAAAAGACTATTGTTAAAAGGCACTGTTCCATTTCTAGATCCAAGAAAAACTTCCTGTTTTGTTAAGGCCCTTCTTAGGAGCGGAAACTAGCGCTCTCAAAAGAAAACCACAATAAATAATTTCACTGATGTACCCTATGTGTTTAGCAAGACTTAAATCCCAAGAGTTATGTGGTGAATAAGAAGAGAAACCATCAGATACAAACCACTGACTTCCTTCCCTCTCTACCACTCCCTGAAGGAACAGTGACAGCTCCAGAAACAAAGGCATTTAGGATAATCTCGAAAGGTAACTAGGCAAAGCCTCACTCAAGGACTGTGTGACTCAAATTGCTCATGCTTTCTCCATGTGGAGTTTCCGTTTTTTCCAAAAAGATCTAGAAAAGCTGCTGGTTGGCCTACACTTTCCTGTAGTAACAGAAGTTTGGTTCATCACAAGTTTGTATCTTGCTTTTGTTTTGTGACCCATCCTGACTGATGGTAGTATGATGTCGGTGACAGGGAAATGCCAGTCAAGAGCCCTGCTTATATATAAGTACCTGGACTTTGTATCTTCATCAGTGGAACCTTTGGCCTCCACCATCCTGACTATGGAGGAAGAAAATTCATATGTGCTCATCTGTGCCTCAGCCTAGAATTGATAATTCTGTCTTAGTGGTTGAAACAAATAAATGAAGAATGGAAGAGTTAAGGAACCACATGAATATTTAATGCGGGCAGCCTGTGGGGGGTTGGAGAGGGCAGTGCCTCTTCTACAACATTTTAATGAAACATGCTTTCTCCAACATGTTAAAGCATCAGATCATCTTTGTCTTAACTAATACTCAACTAGTCTCTAAGCATCCTAACAGGCGGGCCTAGGGTGAAAAATAGTCTACCCCACTTGAGGGTGGCTTCTATGAAAAGGTTTTATTCATGAGCAATTCTGCTGAGTTATTTTCTTTTTTGTTGTGTTGTTGTAGTCTAATTTGCTGCCCCAGAGGAACTAGCAGCTCAGTGCAGGTCTGACATAGCTTGTTGTCCTGAAAATATATTGATTAGTAGCTGAAATCAAAGGTAGTGTATATGTGTGTTTGTTTATTGATCCCAGAGGTCAGGTATGATAGTTACATGCCTATTATCCCAGTACTCAGGTAGCTGAAACAGGAGCAGCACATACTCATCCTGTGAGTATGAGGCCAGTCTGGGCTACAAACAAAGACCATCTCAAACTAGACAAATTCTTAACCATCCATATTTAATGTTAAAATAATGACAGCAGCTGGGTGGTAGTGTTGAACATCTTTAATCCCAGTACTCAAGGGAAGCAGAGGCAGGCAGATCTCTGAGTTCAAAGCCAGCCTTGTCTACAGAGTGAGTTCCAGGACAGCAGTGCTACACAGAGAAATCCTGTCTCAGAAAAAAAAAAAAAAAAAAAGCCAATAAATAAATAATGATACATAAAACTGAAGAGTAGTGGTGGTCAATGAGATGGTTCACCAGGTAAAGGCGCTTGCTACATTTGCCTGGTTATTTGAGCTCCTTCCCCAGAATCCATGTAAAAGTGGAAGTAGAGAAGTGACTCCACAAAGTTGTTCTCTGATCTTCATACACATACATGCTCCCCTCATGCAATAAATAAAATAATAAAAATGTTTTAAACTGAAGAATGACACCAGTGCACACAATAGAGCTCTAGACTCTGGGATTAAAAGATAAAGAAGGGATGTGAAGTTGGGAGGGAAATGTGTTGGGGGTTGAGGGGAGTTGAAAGGGAATTGAGATAAATACCAAAACACATTGTACATATATCTGAAATTCCCAGAATAAATAAAAAAAAAAAATAGAAAAAAAAAAAAAAAAACTGAAGACGTCCTGAAGGATTGTTCACCAAACTGTTCAAAATATATGATTCAAGCTTCCTCTTACTGTTGACTCATGTTTGACTCTTGATGGGTGTCTTGACATCAGGGAGAATGCTCTGTGTTCATCACTATCATCAGTTACATAGGTACACAGTTCACACATGTGTACAGTGCTCGTGAATGAGCTTGAATGCCTTTGCCAGGACAGTTAAAAATCCTCCAACTGGCAGTCTTACCAGGGCTCGGGCTTGCTCTGGAGACATTTTGTCATTCACTGAAAAGGCAGGAGAGCAAAGGAAATACGGATGAGTTCAAAGCAGGCTTACTTCACAGGGTGGGTCTCTGCTGCTTTGTTTGAGTTGGCCTGCTTTGGAGCTGTTTCAGGACATGAGGCTCTCCAACCAGGAGGCCCTTTCCAGACCTGATTTCCCCTTGGAACGACACAGTATCCTCCCTTCAAATGTGGCAACTGTAAATTCCTGTCTGGGGAGCAGCAATTGCTTTGAATTACAAGCTATTTGGATAAGCCAGTATTGGGTTAACAAGGCTACACTGTCCTGCAGCCCTTTATTGAAATCTGTTATAGTCATTTCTGATGACATTATATTCCTCTGCCTAGCATTTGACTGCAAAGGAATACCTTTTCTACGCTTTGACTGGATCTTTTTTAGTTGTATGTAATAGAAACTTCTTTTCACCATTTTATCAACACTGAACATAAAATTCTGGTATCTTTTTTTTTTACTTTAATTTTTACTTTTTTTTTGACATCTCTGATAATTCTATGCCTTAGAGATTTCTCAGATTTGAGGTACCCAAAATAATACTTCATAATTGTTATGCACATACAGTGGGGCACCCAGTATATTCACCCAAATTAAAATTTTCTTCTTTATAATGTGTGCATATTCTACTTACTAAATAGATCCACGGGAGCCCAGATTAAAACAGCAATAAACCTGCTCATGTTACACTCTCATCATTGCTTTGCAAGCACTTTAAATATGTTTTCATGGGGCTGAAGAGATGGCTTAGCATCTAACTGTTCATACTGCTTTTGTAGAGGAACCAGGTTTGATTACTAGCATCTACATCCATTGGCTTACAATTATGTGTAACTCTAGCTCCAAGGGATCTGTCTGCTCTGGCCCCTGATGTCTGTGGGCACCTACACTTAATATGCAAATATCCACATATATACATATAAATATGTATATAAATAATTTTTAACTTTTATTTTTTGGGTGTAGGTGTTTTATCTGCTTATGTCTGTGCACCATGAGCTTGTAGTGCCCACAAAGACCAGAAGAGGGCATCATTTCCCCAGGAACTGGAGTTATAGAAGTTGTTAGCCACTATATGGGTGCTGGGAATGAAACCCTGTCCTCTAGAGAAGAGCAACCAGTACTCTTAACTGCTGAGCCATCTCTCTCCAGCCCCTAGAATAAATCTTTTAAAAATGTTTTTTGAGGGTTGGAGAGATGGCTCAGAGGTTAAGAGCACTGCTTGCTCTTCCAAAGGTCCTGAGTTCAATTCCCAGCAAACACATGGTGGCTCACAACCATCTGTAATAAGATCTGGTGCCCTCTTCTGGCCTGTGGGGATATGTATAGACAGAACAATGTATACATAATGAATAAATAAATCTTTAAAAAAAATGAAAAAAAATGTTTTTTGATAATTGAGGTCAATCTACATTTAGTTAAACCCACCCCCCCTTTCATTTTTTTTTTTTTTTTGAGAAATGGGGCCTCATTGTGTAGCCCTGGCTGGCTAAAACTTGCTGTGTAGATCAGGCTGACCTCAAACACACAGACACCTGCTTGCATTTGCCTCCAGAGTGCTGAGATTAAAGCTATTGGATACCAGACTTGGCCCCCTTTCTATTTTCATTCAGTCAGAGACTCAAGCCACTGCCCACCTTTAGGTTAGGTCTTCTCCTTGACCAATGTAATCTAGATAATCATCAGATAAGCCAGACATTTTTCTTCAGTGATTCTAGATCCTGTAAAGTTGGCAATATTAACATAATCCTATTCTTTGTCAATTTAACACCCAAACATCACTTTTAGGCAATAGCCTTCATCCCCTATCCCCATAAGTCCATGGCCATTTCATAATGCAAAATGAATTCAGTCCAATTTCAAAAGTTGCTATGGCTGGGTGTGGTGGCGCATGCCTAGGCAGGCAGAACTCTGAGTTCGAGGCTAGCCTAAAACTGTAGAGGAACAACTTTACAGAGTGAGTTCCAGGTAGCCAGGCCTACACAGAGAAACTCTGTCTTGAAGAACTTTTTTTAAAGTTGCCATGAATCTTAACAATTTTAACACTGTTTTAAAGACCAAAGTCTTGGGCTGTGAGATGGTTCAATGGGTGGAAGCAAGCCTGAGTTCAATCCCTTAGAAGCCATGGCAGAAGGTGAGAACTGTCTCCCATAAGTTGTTCTCTGACTTCCACATAGGCATGCATCAGCACTCAAACACACATTATATAGGAAATTTTTTTACATCCAAAGTTTCTTCTGACACTCTCTTAACTGTACCTATGACATCACAAACAAGTTACATTCTTCCAATATACACAGAATAAACATTCCCATTCCAAAATAGAGAATTGAGGTACTACTTCTGCAGCAACATGTCTAGTATCTAGAGTTTGTAATGGAATCATCTGGGCACCAAAGGGCTTAACAGTAGCCCCACCCCTCCAACTCTGCTCCTGCAGCACACTCAACTCCTCGAGCCAGCTGTACTAGATCCATGCAGCTATCCTTGGCAAATTTGCCCTTGGCAAATGTTCTGGCATCTCCAATACCTTGGTGTCTTCATTGCAACTTGGGCTTCACCTTTATGGTTTCATACAATGGCCATGCAAAGCCTCCTTGCAGGAATTCCAGCTTTACCACACTTTGCCTGTCCTCAGCAGTCCTCCAAAACCATGGTCCAAGATTCCATGATCCTCTCAATGTTGCATCTTTCATAGCTGCATAACCAGTACCATTTGGGTAGTCAGCTTTAGATGGAACCTGACCCTTTTGGATCACAGTTTATAGCAGCCTCTGTGCTGTGCCTGGGGAAATACTTCCTTAGATAGTTGCTTTCCACGAACAGGGCAGCAGCATCCTCAGTTCAGATGCTCTCCTTTCAAGTGAATTCACATTTTCAAATTTCCATGGGTATCTCCCCCAACCCATCCCTCACCCTCCACCCCCCATGCAAAGCAGGAACTTCTCTTTTTAACAGTTATGGCCACTTTTTCTGCAGCTTTAAACACACGAGCTCTTTTCCATGAAAAACTACACACTTTCTATATCTTCCTGCCCCACTTGTTAGTGCTTTTCACTGTAGTTCTGAATAAGAATGGTGAGCAATCACCATCTCACAGCCTGCATGCTGCTATCCTCCACCATACAAAGTGTCATCATCACTCCTATATTGAGTGTCTCTTGTCTTTTCACGACATGGCCGGAATGCAGCTGGATTCTTTGCCATAACCCAAGTGACCTCTAGCCCAGTTTCCAATGGAGTCCTTGCTCCTCATTCTGAAACTTCATGAACCAAGCTTCCATTTTATACATTTCTCTTGATCCTCTGGCCCATTAAGTTCTGCTTGCAGAATTCAAGAGCTTTTCTAGTCCAAAGTTTCAAACTTTTCCATATTCTTCCTTCAAGTCAGTTACAAAGGCCTACCACCCAGATGGCCAGGTTCATCACGGCAGCAGTCCCATTTCTCTTTACCAGTTTTTTTTTTTTTTTAACTAGGTATTTGTCTTGTCACTGTAACAAAATACCTAACAAAAGTGACTTAAAGAAAGGGGTTTATTTTGGCTTAAAGTTCTAGGAAGTCCAGTCCATCCTGACAGCGATTGGCAGGGCAGCAGAAGCAGGGGCACATCTTGTTCACATCCGGGAAGCAGAAAGTGATGAATGTTCTTTGTTTGTTTCAACCTTCACTGTATATCCCTAGCTGTCCTGGAACTCAAAGATCTGTCCACCTCTTAGGTGCTGGGATTCAAGGTGTGTGCCCCCACACCCAGATGAATGTATTTACTTTTTGATTTTGAAATAGTCTCTCTCATCCATCCCAGACTGGCCCTGAATTTGAGTTGCAGCCACCCAGTCTTCCAAGTGTTAGGATTACAAGCATGTGCAGCCATTCCTGGATTCTCTCTCTCTCTCATATATATAAATGCAGTAGACTTTTTTTTTTTAAATAACCCCAGCTACTGAGAAGACTGAAGCAAGAGGATGGAAAGTCTGAGGACATCCTGACTACACAGCAAATTCAAGACCAGATTAAACTGCACAGGGAAATGCTCAAAAACCCAAAGACTGTACATTTGTTTAGCATTGGCAAGGTCTTGGGTTCCATTTCTGGCAATACAAAACAAAAGAAACAAGAAAAAATCTAAATAAACAATGATTATAAAAGTACAATTTGAAAATATTTCTTTCTCGGTTTTTTATTTAATCATCTACAAGTAAAACTTAATATCAAAGAATAGACCTGCCAATATTTACTTCCTAACTAGCATTATTTCTAACAACCCAACTGGAATCTGTTTGCAGTGATAATTGCTGAAGGTAGGACAGCAAAAATACTGATGCCAAGATATTTAACAAGGCTTTAAGTAGCCAATAGAATAGACCTATAGGAAAGGTTCTGGTTCAAAGAATATAAAACCAATATATTAAAGCCATCATAGAGTCTTTTCTAGCTGGTTTTGGGCCTGTTAAACCTAATAAGGATTATGAAGATAGAAACTTGAAGCCAAAATAAGCATTGAGAACATTGTGTCCCATTAATAGTAATGAAATTAAATTTGTGTACCACTGAATAAAAATATAAACTCTACTTACTTATCCACATAGAGTATCTGGGCTTACACTGCTGTCACTCCTCCAACAATAACAGCCTGATACCAGGTAGTGTTTTTGAAACAGGCTTTGATAAATGCACAAAGGAGTAATCTTAACCACTTTGTACCCAAACCATCTTCCCAAATCTTATGTCTTAGATGAAACTTTTGTGCAGGATGAAGTTGAAAGATATTTCAGATATAGTTATATTATCAGAAGTACAATAGACTATTTTGAAGTCTTTAGACAATGACCATGAACACTTCACAGAAACAAATCTGTCATGCACCCGAAGAATTTTACTCCATAAAGTAGTAAGCCAGCATCTCCCATTTTCCAAGCCAGAAACTGTTTTGAAGCTTTTCTTTTTGTTTGATTGTTGAGGCAGGGTCTCACTATATAGTCCTGGGTGAAGCATTTCATATTAGAAAAAAAGAGATAAGTGATTATTGCTGTTAATTATAGAATTAGAAGATCAATAGAACTGCTTCTTTTAGTGTCAGGTCCCAAAGATATCTGGAACAAGGTTCACATAGTACCTGTGGCTCCTCCAGGCACTTCTCACCCCGCTCCCTACCCTAAACCTCTCCAGCCCAGGGGTTGAATCTCACATCCCTTTCCCCAGCTTCTCATTCCTATATAAACCTGCCATTTTAGCCATGTGTTCTCTTGGTCTTTGGTCTCTCCCCTCTTGGTCCCTTGCTCTCTCTTCTCTTCCTCTTTTGTCCTCTGTTCCACTCTCTCTTCTCATGGCCCAGTTCAGTCTGGACTCCTCCAGATCCCTCATGAAGGGTTCACAACACGCCCCCATGGTCGGGCGTGTTTGCATATGCCTGGCGGACACTTCCGCCTAGCCAGTTCCAGGTCAAGATAGCCATTTCCGGGTCAAGGCGTCTCGCGTGACCAGGGTCCGTGACGTTTCATGGCAACATAAGCGTGCAACGTGGTCATGTGATCTACGCACATGCATGGAGTAGTGACATGACCTGGGCATGCCCAGCCTTTAAAAAAACAGGCGCCATGTTTCTGGTTCCTCCTCCTTCTTCTTCACACACGTGTCTCTCCCACAGGCCTGCGCACTCTGTCCCTTTATCTCTAATAACACTCTTATTAGCATATTCTGTCGTGTTTTGTGACATTTCCTTGCAGGGTAAGAACACAACGTGGCCAAATAACACCTCATGTCTACAATAAAACCTTCTCCTTAACTATACCTTGGAGTGGTCATGGCCTCATTTTCATTCATTTGGGAAACTCATTTCAAAGTTGAATTGTAGCTAAATTCTCATGGCACACATTTTAAGTCAGGTGACTTAAACAGACATTTGACTCATAGACAACATAAATCAAAAGCCCGTAAGGTTAAATAAAGACACAGATAGAGGACAGATATTTTAAGCTATTAGCCTAAAGAGACTTTAAAACAAACCAAAGAAATCTCATAAGCAGTTAGAAAAATCAGTCTGAAATATAGAAAAACTGCCGTCTAGCTGAGATTTTTTTTTTTCCCTACAGGAGTAGTTCATGCCTTCAAAACAAATAAGTAGAAAAAGAAAAATGACAGGAAATTTGAAACACAGATTTCCAGGCTACTGCCAACACAGTTTGTAATAGACTCCTGTATTCAGAGTTGCCTCTAAATTAAAACAAAACAATAACAATAACAACAGAAACATTGAGCCCAGAGTTTCTCATATTTGGTAAACTATTTGGGAAATTTCACAAAATCTGCAGGCCAAGTGCTTTTGTTTACTCTCAACAATCCAACCTTTCCATTTTGCTTTGTTTTCAGCCATTGTAATAAAACCAAAGAGACAGCTGGTATAAACCTAGGCACTCTCTTTTCTAAGAACAGATGACACATATATCCTAGGCATATAAGAAAAGTCTTTTTCTTCCACATTCAGGCCCTTGTTACTGTTGAGAAATGCTTTTCACGTTCCTGTTTGCTGCAGATTGCCATGTCCTGACCACTTGTGCCTCCCAGAATACCGGATTACCATCCATTAGGAGCTGTGTTCTAGCAGAGGGACAGCTCGCACTGAGTCACTGGTAGCCACAGCTGCTTTAGCAAGGACCTGGGAGGCTCAGCCCCACCAAGCTTATAATTAGCTTCATAGTTTACAGGAGAGCTTTCAGAGCCCAGCAGATCTCCCTTGTTGCCCAGCCGACCTTCCACTATGCAGCGACCTAGTTCATCAGACCACCCACTGCCTCAGTTTGTCTTCTCAGCATGGGAGCCTTGCCCCTTGCCTGGGGTAAAGTCATCCTATTTTGCTTTTAACTAGAGACATGCCTTCCTATTTATCTTCCAGCTTCCCCCACCTGGCTGGGACTCTGCTTAAAGTGAGTCAATGCCTAAGAACTTTTTTTAGGTGTTGGTATACCATCCAGACTATCCCAATCATTCCAGCTTAGTTTGCTCTCCAAAGATCCTATAATTGCTCAAAGCCGGTCTGTCCAGCCAGGTGAGGTTCCTTGTGGTAACCTATCACCTGATTCTGGATCCACCCTACTCCCACCAGCTGGTGTTGTTAAAATGTTGATGATGGCAGCAATCAATGCTAATTAAGACCTTTGTCAGGAACTGTCTCTGGTACTTGATGTACTTAAATTCCTTTCATTACAATTACTATGCAAGGAGAAACTAAGGTTGGAAGAAGTACATTGGGTTGCTCAGGCTTACCCAAATAGAAAGAAGCACAGCCAGGACTTGTTTAGACTTGGGATGCCAAGCACAGGCCGAGGGCTCTACATGTTCACTTTGCTTCTGCAGCATTCCAATACACAGCACAGTTGTTGAAGGGTGTTTCCTTCAGAGCTTCCCAACAGGCCTTGAGTTTGGACAAAGGCACTGTATACCATCCATTAGAAGAGTTTGCTATCTCTGCCTCTTAATCACATTCTTCTTCAGCTGGCTTCAGTATTGTCTTAGTTACTTTCCTCTTGCTGTGATAAAACACTCTGACCCACGCAAAGCTACACAGAGAAACCCTGTCTCAAAAAAAAAAAAAAAAACAAAAAAAACAGTGACTCAAAGCAGCTTGGAGAATGGGGTTATTTTGCTTTTAATTCCAAGTCATACTCTAGTGTTGAGGAGAATCAGGTCAGGAACTCAAGGCAGGGAATCTGGAGGTAGGAACCATAGAGGAATATTACTTACTGACTCACTGGCTCATGCTCACCTAGCTTTCTCATGTAGCCCAAGCCAACCTGCCTAGGGATGGTGCCACCCACAATGGGCAAGGCCCTCTCACATCAATCATTAGTCAAGACAGTCTCTCACAGACATGGCCACAGGACAATCTGATTGAAGCAATTCTGTGATTGAGGTTCCCACTTCCCAGGTCACTTTCGGTTGCATGGAGTAGACAATGAAAACTAACCAGGACAACTGCCAACAGGAATGCTTTATTGTCAACTATCAAATGTCATTGTTTAGTGCAGTCATTTGTCAGGCCTCTGAGGAGTACAAGTTTCCCTAGCATCTCCAGAAGCTCCAAATCATGAGGTTCTAGATCAAAGCCTTCTATGTCAGTACTGAGAACGAAAGCTAGAGAAGTAATTTGTTTTAGGTTTTACAAAGAGTTAATGGCAGAACTACCTTATTAGTAACTTGTTCCATTGCTATCATGAAATAGAAATGATACAAGTAATTTAAGAAAGGGTTTGTTTTGGCTCATGGTTTCAGGGTATAGTCATCCCTGCAGGGGTAGGGGTGTTGGTCATGGCTTTGGAGCTTTGAGGCAACTCTTTACATGGCACCTACAGTCAAGAGCAGAAAGATGAATTCTTGCAGTTCAGGACTTCAGCCCATGGAATGACTCCTTTCTCAATCCAATCTAGATAATAATCTCTCACAAACTTGCCCAAAGGCAACCCAGTATAGATATTTTAAAGGCATGCTCAGATTCTTTTAAAAATGACCTCTGTCAGTCAGTCAGGCAGTGGTGGTGCATGCCTTTAATCCCAGCACTTGGGAGGCAGAAGCAGGCAGATCTCTGAGTTTGAGGTCAGCCTGGTCTACAAAGCAAGTTCCAGGACAGCCAAGGCTGCACAGAAAAGACCTGTCTCAGGGGGAAAAAATGACCTCTGCCTCTGAGCTTTAATCTGACATACAGCAGCAAAGGGGGGCTAGCTAAAATGATAGTTAATGTAGTTTATAAGGAAAAAAATTGTTGGGCAAGTGTAGCTAGAGTTTTCCTGCCTTGCCCACAGTCAGGACAAATCTTTGTCACCCACCAGTCCCACAGCTGCTCAGACCCAAACAAGTAAACACAGACACTTATATTGCTTACAAACTGTATGGCCGTGGCAGGCTTCTTGCTAACTGTTCTTATAGCTTAAATTAATCCATTTCCATAAATCTATACCTTGCCACGTGGCTGGTGGCTTACCGGTGTCTTCACATGCTGCTGGTCATGGCGGCAGCTGGCAGTGTCTCTCTGCCTCAGCCTTCCACTTCCCAGAATTCTCCTCTCTCCTTGTCCCACCTACTTCCTGCCTGGCCACTGGCCAATCAGTGTTTTATTTATTGACCAATCAGAACAATTTGACATACAGACCATCCCACAGCAGGCAAGAATTGCTGTTACCAATCTGTCTCTGGCAAAGACTGGGAACTTCTGTGTCCATATACCAGTCTAGAGTCCAGAAAAAGGCTCACAAGTTTATTTGTATAACTATCTCATTTATACCACAAGACAAAAATCAGTATCATAATAAAAGCAACCTTTGAGAGAGCCAGATATGATGTCTCATGCCTGTATCCCCAGCATTCAGGAAGTTGAGGCAGGAGGATCAAGAATTTGAAGGCAAGACCTGGAAATAGCTCAACAGTTAAGAGCACTTCTAGAAGATCAGGATTAGATTCTCAGCACTCACATGGTGTCTCCCAACCATCTGTAGCTCCAGTGCCAGGGAAACTGATGCCTTCTTCTAGCCTCCTCAGGCACCAGGCACCCATAGAGTGCACAGGCATACATGTAGGCAAAACACCCCTACACATGAAATTTTAAGAATTAATAATAATAAAGATTTTTTAAGCCAATGTGGACAACATATTAAGGTTCAATTTTTCTTAAAGCACAGAAAAATAAACAAAAGAACTAGTAACCCCTTTAACACTTTACTACATGCCGGTGAGTGCTCCAAAGAAGCACTCCTGTGTACTAGTTTATTCCCACAGTGAGCCTAGGAAGTTGATGCTTTGTTATTCTCATTTTATGGATAAGAAAACAAGGAGCCAGAGATGGTAAAGAATGTGTCTAAGACTACACAGATGGAGGGACACAGAACCAGGATCTGGATGAAGCTGTCTTCTTCTTCTTCTTCTTCTTCTTCTTCTTCTTCTTCTCCTCCTCCTCCTCCTCCTCCTCCTCCTCCTCCTCCTCCTCCTCCTCCTTCTTCTTCTTCTTCTTCTTCTTCTTCTTGATGAAGCTGTCTACTTCTTCTTCTTCTTCTTCTTTTTCTTCTTCTTTTTTTTTTTTTTTTTTTTGGTTTTTTCGAGACAGGGTTTCTCTGTGTAGCTTTGTGCCTTTTCCTGGAACTCACTTGGTAGCCCAGGCTGGCCTCGAACTCACAGAGATCCACCTGGCTCTGCCTCCCGAGTGCTGGGATTAAAGGCGTGCGCCACCACCGCCCGGCTCAAAGCTGTCTACTTCTAAGCTCCACACCCCTAACTCTTACTCCAGATTAGCTTTCCTAGGAAACACGCATGGGAGGTTTGAAGATGCTCAGAAAGATAGAATGACCTGAAACCTTCTGTCTTGGAAGAAGAGCAAATAAATACCCAGTAGTCACAGGCACTCACAGCTCCTCAGCTGAAAGTTTACCTACCTGCTGAGTGTGGACCTTGGTGGTCCTCCATGAACTCTTCAGGGTTTATCATTTTACCCCATATGGTGTCTAGGCCACTCTCAGAGTGCTTTATAATCATTAATATTCCTGAGTTTAAAACTTAGAGCACACAAGATGCAGAGAAAGGAACCAAATAAAACTAACAATAAACTTTGGCAATTTTCGATTTTTGTTGCACAACTCCTTGCTTGGGAAGAAATGCTCAAAGATCAACAAAAAAATAAAAATAAAAAACAGGATGTTAAAAAGCACTTTTATTGTTATGTTTTCAGTAGTTTACTGCCAGACTTAGACCACTCCTGCCAAAAATAACTGCTCTCTCCTACAACCTACACAATTTTGCATTTGCTAGGAATTTGTTAGGATTTTCAACATGAGACCATATTTTATTTAAAAAAAAAAAAAAAAAAAAAGAATGTCCCAGACATTAGCAAAAGGAAAGAACCCCTGGGTGGAACTAGGAGCCCTGCAGTCCCAGGAAACTTTGAGATCAGCATCTGAAATGGAGTTTCTTTGGTGTGCTCATAGTTGTTTTGGGTATCTGATTGAAGGTTTCTATTCTGTGGGCTAGTAACACAAGATGAAACCAGATCAAAAAGATGTGGGAAGGACCTGAGACCAAGAATTAAACAAAGCTGAGCTCAAATCCCAGGATTAACAGATTCTAGTGGTGTGACCCTTCTGAACATCTACCCCTTATATGTAAATGAGAAGCAAAGTACCATTCTGTGGTCATGAGGGTTAAGGAGGTATTGTGTGTACACCTAGAAGGGGGTGAGGACCGTATAAATAGTGATTATAATCATATGTGCACTGCTCAGCAAAGTGTCGAAAGTTCTAGAGAAGGTTGGATAGACACAAATGATGAATGCTAAGAAGAGACAGAGGGAAACAGGCAATGAGCAGAGGGTTAAGGAGAGAAGACTAAAGTTTGAAAACCATTGTTCTAGGTCCTTAGTGGACTGGAGAGGCCTTCAGCAAAGCTCATTAGCAGGTCTAGAAAACAACTACAGGCTGAGGGCTGACAAAGAAGAGAGGTGATAATGCAGACATAGGGACAGGCAGATAGGGCTAGATCTGAGTGCTGACCTATAGCTAAGGAAGCTCTAACTCTGACCTATGCTAAATGGCAATGCTAAGTGACAGGCAAAAGAAGATGTTGGGTCTTGAGACCTCACTATTCTTTATGGAGGATCTCTCTTTGATACATCCTGTTTATTAGCCCTGGTGTTGTGTGTGTGTGTGTGTGTGTGTGTGTGTGTGTGTGTAGACTCCTAATGTTATAGCAGGGAAGAGAAGGATACTGAGTTGATTTTGGATATAGCTAAAAAGAACCAAGTCAAGGTTACCCCTGAACCCAGACAAAGACAATTATTAACCATTGCTTGTACTGGAAATGACTGACACTCAGCATCCATTCCCACCTCTTTCTAGGGTATCCTGCATTGAAGAGGCTGAACATTTTTAAAACTTCATTTTCCAGACTTCCTTGCAGTTTGGCTATGCAAGTCACTTACTGAGTGAGTTTCAGATGGTGGGGGTAAAGCAGAAATCATTAGCCACCCTTCTTGGCTTATTTGGTCAAGTTTTATGCCTATTACTAAGTAACAGAGGGAAATTGTCTCATGTTCTTGTGTTCTTGGCCCCACTTGCCTCCGGTGCAGTTACTTCCTCACAGTCTCTCTTCTAGGTCCCTCTCCCCACCCTTTATATGGTCGCCTCTGAAAATCTTGTGTAGGAGTTGAGGATGAAGCTCAACGCTAGACTGCCTGTCTAGCATGCACAAACTGCTGGTTTGATCCCCAGCATCCCACAGATTTTAAACAGAAGTATATGCCTGTAATTCTTATACTCAAGAGAACCAGAAGTCAGGCTGCATGAGTTTGAGGCCAGCTTGTGCTGTGTGAGAGCCTGTCTCAAACATAACAGCAAAATCATGTATAAGAGGAATGAGGTAGAAGAGGAATCCTGGGCTGGAAGTTATTTAGGGAATGCTGGGCTTAAAATCTGTTCTCCCAAATTCCCAGCTGGTATCTATCTTCAGACCAAACTAGAAAACTCCTTTTTCCCTCAGTTACTTCCACAGTAACTTTCCACTTGAGGGTCTGGGATATTTTTCCAGCCTCCACCAACACCTCAGCCTTGAAACCCAAGTTTAGCCAAACACTGTCCCTCCAGCTCATCAGCCTTCCAGGCACCAGCACATGTCCCAAACTTCCTGAGTCCATATGTGTGGTTGAATTGAGCCATGGTGACATTAGTCATGTTTATTGTTTATTGAAAACAAGGATATGTAGTAGCCAAGGACTCACTGTGGTTTCTGACTTCATAGTTGCTCACTAACTATAACAAGACTATGAAAATGACCAAAATAGACACTAAGTATATAGTAAAAGTAGATAGGATAAGAGACTAGACTCTTCTCTGCCGGTAGTAAGAAAAGGGGTGGGGGATTTTCTCCTTTACTATAGTGAAGCCATGTAACATGTCTTACTCAATTTCACATGAATATTCTTGTTTTGTTTTAACATTGGGTTTTGATATTTAGCCCAGGCTGACCTCAAACTCACTGTACAGCTAAGGCTGACCCTGAATTCATAATCTTCCTACCTCAGTCTCCCAAACTGAGATTACAAGCATTTATCATCAGACTCAGCCCATTAAAACAACAAAGCTAAGCCTGGGGGGTGGCTCAGAGGTTAAGAATGCTCAATATGTAAGGAAGCACAGGGATCTGAGTTCCATCCTAGAACCATGTGAAAAACTAGGCATGGCTGGCCACACAGGCAACTGTGACTCCAGGGCTGTGAGAGGCTGAGGCAGGAGGATTACTAGGGCTTGCTGGCTACCAGTCTATCTGAAGCAGCAAGTTCCGGGTTCAATGAGAGATTCTGTTTCAAAGGAAAAAGGACAGCCAATGATAGGACTGACATCCTCCCCTGGCCTTGGCGTATGAGCACAGATGAGCAAACACACACACACCCTTCCCTCCTGCCCCCCATGAAGTAGCTCAATTGATAGAATCCTGCTTGACCAGCATGCACAAAGCCCCAACACTGCAATCCCAGCACCTGGGAGATGGAGGCAGGATGATCAGAATCCAAGGCATTCTTGGCTACATAGCTAGTTCAAGGCTAGCCTAGACTACTTGATACAAAACAAAAAGTTTCATGAAGATACAATTCACATTTCATACAAATTGTCCATATAAAATGTACACTTTTTAAGTGACTTTATTTGTGGAACCCAATTATAAGACATTTTATAAAACCATATGTCCAGAAGCCTTTACATCTATATCCCTCCAAAATCCCCAGACCTTAGCAGAAATTAATTCTAGACACTTGGCTTTCTTAATAAAATTGTTTAGATTCATTTGTTTTATTTTAACAAGTATAAGAGTATTTTTCCTGCGTGTATATATGCATACCATATGCACACCTGTTGCTAGAGTTTTCCTGCCTTGCCCACAGTCAGGACAAATCTCTGTCACCCGCCAGTCCCACAGCCGCTCCGACACAACCAAGCAAACACAGAGACTTATATTACTTATAAACTGTATGGCCGTGGCAGGCTTCTTGCTAACTGTGCTTATAGCTTAAATTAGTCCATTTCCATAAATCTATACCTTGCCACGTTGCTGGTGGCCCACCAGCATCTTCACATGCTGCTGGTCATGGCGGCATCTGGCAGTCAGTCCTTCTGCCTTCCTGTCCTTTTATTTCTCCTCTCTGTTAGTCCCGCCTATCCTTCCTGCCTAGCCACAGCCGATCAGGTTTTATTTATTGATCAATCAGAACAACTTGACATACAGACCATCCCCCAGCACAGCCAAGTGCAGACCATCTCAGACACCTGCACTCAGGCCCATGGTCCTAATCATCCTCTATGCGGACCTGCTGGGTAACGCCACAAAGAACCCAAGAAGGGCTCCCACAGGACATACAGAACATCCCACAGCACACACCTGGTGCCAAGGTAAGTCAGAAGAAGGTGTTAGATTCCCTGGAATGGGAGTTACAGAGGGTTGTGAACCATGGAGATGCTGGGAACTGAACCTGGGTCTTATGCAAGAGCAACAAGTGCTCTTAACCATGAAGACATCTCTCCAACCCATAATTCCAGAACATTTTCTATAAATGGGATCAGACAATATCTGGTTTTAACAGATTTTTTTTTATAAAGGCAAAATATGCTTAGCTCTTGTTACAAAGTCAAGAAAATTAAATGAAACTGGAGATGCCAGGTAAATGTGACTTTACAGTCAAAGAAGGACTTAAGAAGACTATTGGTGAAATTATTAAGGCCACTCCATGTAGTTAAAAGGAGGTTTATTTAGTGGCATAACTTACAAATGAAGGGGTAGGTAGGTTGCAGGGCCTGGGAAAGACATAGTGCAGTCCGGCAGTGTTCTCTGGAGAATTCTGCTCAGTCTACCTCAAGCATCCAGGGTCCAGAAACCAAGAGAAGGCGACACATCTGGATCTTGGGTCTTCAGGGCCCTCTCTTGGCCCCGCCTTGTAGGCGTGATTGTTACCGAAGCCTCAATGGGGGTTGGAACTTCCAGACCAAAGCTGGAATGGCTTCCCACTACAGAGGACTTTAATGAGCAAGGCATTTTCATATGAAGATCCATCAAACATTCAGTGGGGGCAGTCTGGGTGTTTGTCCAGTTTCCTACAGGCCAGCTGTACTCTTTAAAGTGTGGTTTTTGAGGGAAATTAATTCTGCAACTATTTGCAATATACTCTCAAGGGGGCTGTATATATTAATTTTCTCATTGGTGTGATGAAATACCTGATAAAAAAACAACTTAAGGAAAAATATAGGTTTATTTTGGCTTACCCTTTGAAGGAATATGGTCCCTGTCTTAGTTAAAGTTCTATTGTGAAGAGACACCACAGCCATGGCAACTCTTATGAAGGAAAATATTAAATTGTGGCTGGCTTACAGTTCAGAGGTTTAGTCCATTATCATAATGGTAGGAAGCATGGTGGCATACAGGAGACATGGTGCTGGAACAGGAGCTGAGAGTTCTACATCCAGATTGGTAGGCAGCAGGAAGAGAGAGTGAGATACTAGGCCTGGCCTGAGCATCTGAGACCCCAAAGCCCACCCCCAGTGACACACTTCCTCTAACAAGACCACATCTACTCCCACAAGGCCACACCTCCTAATAGTGCCACTGCCTATGTGTCTATGGGGGACATTTTTATTCATGCCACCACCGTCCATTATGGTGAGAAAGGGAGAACATGCATCAGGGGACCTTACATCTGGGCAGAGAGGAAGAAGTGCTGGACTTCTATGGGCTTCCTCCTTTTCTTCTTATTCAGTCCAGAGAACCCAGCTAATATGATGATACTACTACACACATTTATGATGGGATTTTCCCCCTGAGCAAAAACTCCCTGGAAACATTCTCAAAGTCGAATCCAGAGCTATGTCTCCTAGGCTGTTCCAAGTCCGTCAGTTGACAGTAAAGACTAATCATTACAGGGGTTTTGCTAAGTATGAAGTAGATGTGTTTTTTTCACACCCAAGGACATATGGGAGTTACCAACAGTGTTATGCAGCTATATGTCCTGTGAATCAGCAATGGCATAGCGGCTCTAATTTATTGGGGATCACCAACAGCTTTCTAGTTGCACTTCGGGACCACACAATAGGAGGGAAGGCACACTTGATACTGTAAACCTAGCCAAAGATGTAGCTGGAGGGATCCTAGGTCCTAAAGGTGACTCTACTACTATCATCTTGATAAATTAATATAGATCCCAACTGCCTTCTAAATATTTATTCTTATTCTATAGGCATGTGCACTCTCACCCCTCATTACAGAAACTCCATTTTGCAGTGGACAGGGGCTACTACAGACAACTAAAACTAGTCAAAATGCAGAGAAGAAGAAACCATGGAGTGTCCAGCCTGAAATGGAACATACTCAACACAATCCCTACAACCAAGGCTTAGGGAACATCCAGAAATAGGGAGTAGAAAGACTGTATGAGCCAGAAGACTGGGAGGATTGCAGTGAGGTAGTGTCTTCTGAACATGCAGGGATGTTGCATATATTAGCTCTCAACAGCATGGTTATCTACACCAGTTGAGGTGTCAGCATGGTTGTGGGAAAGGTTCACAAGGTCAACTCCACCACTAGTTGAATAGCCAGATAGTCAATGACAGCTAAGAGTGAGTTTTCTTCTGGGACAAGCACTCTGATAAGTTGTCCAAGCCTAAATAGACAGTGCTAAACACGTGCACACAGGCAAAACTAACTGGACTCAATAGTGTGTATGTGAGTGCATGAGCACACATGTACTTTAGTGTGTGTAGAGATAAACAGGTCAGAATTTGAAAGTGGGTATGGTGGTGGGGGTGACATGAGAGGAGTTGGAGGGGAGAGGAAATACTGGAAATTACATAAATATAGTATACTCATGTATGAAATTCTCAAAAATTAAAAAAATGTGAGGGCTGGAGTGGTTCATTGGTTAAGAACACTGACCGCTTTTCCAGAAGACCAGGATTCAATTCCCAGTGAATGCACATGGCAGCTCACAACTAACTGTAACTCCAGTTCTAGGAGATCCAATGCCCTCTTATAGCTTCCAAGAGCACCAGGCATGTGAATTGTGTACATACATACATGCAGGCAAAACATTCATCACATAAAAATAATAAAATTTAATAAACTATTCATGAGCAATGGGGGGGGCACATAGGGTGTGTAAAGTCTAGTGTACATCTTGGGAAATCATAGCTTCTCATCATAACCCCGTAATTAAGATTCCAAATCATTTTTCCCTCCCTTCCTCTCCCCTGGCTGCCTGCTGTTGGGAGGAGAGCTAACCCAGCCCCCCACCAACTGAAGCACTCAGGATATCAGGCCTGCACTTTGCCTAGGCAGCACAATAGAACTGACCCTGTTGATGGGGGCACTCATGAGCCAGCCCTGAGAACATGAGAGATTTGGCCCCATCCCTCATCTGCCAGAGATGGTGGGCTAGGGAGAGATATCCTCCCTGCACCCCCCCACCCCCCCCACTCCCACCCCCCACCCCCACCCCCGCCTATGGCTGGTAGAAGAGCTGTCCCTTCCCAGCACCAGCTGCAGCGCAGCACTTGGGAAGAGTGGTCCCTGCATCTCACATGGGCAACAAAGTAGAGCTGGCCCTGGTGGTATAGGTGTGGGTGAGTAGGCCTTAGGGTGTGAGAACAGGAGAACCAGCCACACTCTGTGATTTTTAAGGCATAAGGTGAGCTAACTGGAACAGTGCTGGAGAGCTTACCCTGGTGGTGAGAATGAGGGAGAGCTGGGGCGGGGGTTGACTAACCTAGCAACTACCCAGGCCCAGAACCAGGGCTATGAGTTGACCCATTCCAACATCCACCCACCTATGATCTCCTGGAGCTTGTGAAGGGACTGGTCCTACAATCCCCAAATTGCAGGATCTCCATGACAAGGGACAACAGAATATGTTCCAGTGAGAGCCCAGTATTGATAGTATAGCAGAAACCAGAAGCTTAGAACCAGACCAATAACTCATTGCAATGAACACTTTCAAATAAAGATGTATGGACTAAAGGGTATAATATGTGACTCACTGTGTCACACTACATGATGAGATTTTTCTTTCTCTTTTTTTCTTTTCTTATAAATTTTATTTTATATTTGAGGGTAGTTTGCAAGGACAGAGAGCAGATGTGAAGGGACAGAGAGATGAATGGGATCAAGATGCATAATTTGAAATCCCCTCCCCCAAATTAATAAAAAGTTAAATTAGAAAAAAAGCATCCAATTCAATCCTATGATGCTGTACATCTAATAATTAATAAGAACAAAAATCTTGTAAGTTATAGTAAGTGCTTTAAAATTATGAGACAATTAAGTAGCAAGCTTTAAATTATTTGTCTCTTAGGAACTCCACTGCTCTGGTGCAGTCCACACCAGCTGGCAAGCAGGTGAGAGACCCACCTCCAGGCTGCACCATCACCCTTGCCACCCACTGGACTCTGTCCCTTCAAGACCCACTCCAACCATCAAACCCCATGCACCTGAACATCCTCCCCCATGGCCAGCCCTCCCCTGCAATCCCAGCAGACTACATAGGCACAGGCACAACCCACACCAGTTAGAAGAACAGATGAGTAAACACCAGAGTAAGAATAAATTCAACAACTGAAAGAGCAATGTGGCACCACCAGAACCCAGTGATCCTACAACAGCAAGACTTGAACATTCCAATGCAGCTGAAACACAAGAAAATGACCTTAAAACTAACTCTATGAAGATGATAGAGGCCTTTAAAGAGGAAATGAAAAATTCCCTTAAAGATATCAAGGAAAAGACAAACAAAAAATTTGGGAGAAATCAATAATCCCTTAAAGATAGCCAAGAAAAAACAAACAGGTGAAGGAAACAGTTCAAGACTTGAAAATTGAAATAGAAACAACAAAACATGAACTGAATTCTGGAAATGGAAAATCTGGGGAAGTGAACAGGAACTACAGATGCAAACATCACCAACAATGTAGCAATAACGCCCGCACTACCACCACCCGTTCACCATGTCTGAGCGAAGGGCTGTGGATTGAAAAACAGAGACAAAAGACAGCGGGTCATTCGCCTCAGCAGAATGCCAAATGCCGTTTATTGAAAGAGGGGGGAAACCTTAAATACAGGCTTACATCACAATGGGAGAACCTCAGAGGGCAGAAGTTCGCTACTGAACGTTCTACATTCTTGCATCTAAGTTGTTAATGCCCAATATGCAGGATACACAAACAAGGAACTTCCCTTAAGTATTCAGGAGGGTGGATACCGGCAGGAAATTAGCATAGGGAGGACATCTGGTCAAGGTTGGCAAGCAGGCAAACAGTTTACTCAAACATGGGGAGCCAGGGCCCTACAGATCCCCCCTTTTTACTAAAAAATGAGCTTCTGACTTAGGTTGTGTGGGACGTCAGCAGGTCACCTTACCCATCATGGAGAAACCTGCCCAGGCCACACAAGTGCTCTGTCTTAGGTTGGTGAGCACCCCCCCCAAGCATTACCCGTCTCTGAATACTCATCATCATACAGACTCAACCACATGAGCTGTAGAGTAACTGCTGCCAAAGATCTCAAAGTGGTGCTGGGCTTGCAATCTGTGCGACACAGAAAAGACCAACAGAAGTCCTAACCCACCCATAGCCAGGAGGCTAAAGGCAATTGAGCCATTCCCTTCCTTCGAGCCTTATGCAAATTGGAGTCCTCATAAGATGGTATCCCAAAAGCAAATGGAACTTGAGTTTTAAATTTTACAACTTACAAAGCCAATTCAAATGTATATAATTGTTGAATTAAGTTTATCATGCCCAATAGAATGAAAGATTAACTGTGGTAGCTACTTTTGCTGCCAGGGTCTCCATTGTGCTAGCTGTAGTAACCAATTATGAAATAGCAATCCCAGAAACAGTAGCAGCAGTGGCCACCACCGCTATGATGGCAACAGCAATGTCAGATTCTCTTCTGGAGCGTGTGGGCATCCACTGGCATGGACACGACTCCAGGAACACAAACCACCAAGGCCCATTTTTCTTGATCCCCGCACGACTTAAGCTGGCAGCTCTGCAAAAGAACAACTAAGAACCATAAAGGAAAAAAAGACAGCACACAAGGAGCAGAACTAATGGTCTCAATAATGACTACATTCAGGCTCACAAATTTTAAAGGTGTCTTCAAAGGAGGCTAAATTAATTTCAAGAGGCCAATAAATGTTGCACTCCTGAAAAGTAGGTACTACAACAGCTAGAAGAGGATTGCAAAACGTGAAAAGGCTTAGCTGGCATGCTATTGTTAACAAATAGAGGTCAGTAACCTTCATGGTTATCCTTAAACTCCCAGGTGTCTGGGTGACACATTCTCAAACATGCTTGAAAGAGCAGTTACCAGCCGGGTGGTGGTGGCGGCGGCGGCACACGCCTTTAATCCCAGCACTTGGGAGGCAGAGGCAGGTGGATCTCTGTGAGTTTAAGGCCAGCCTGGGCTACCAAGTGAGTTCCAGCAAAGGCACAAAGCTACACAGAGAAACCCTGTCTTGAAAAACCAAAAAAAAAAAAAAAAAAAAAAAAAGAGCAGTTACCATACATTACCTTCTGAAGAATCCAACCACATGGCTACAGTTCCTAGGCTTATGTTAATGTTTGCCAAGGCTAGCCATATTGGGCTCTCAATCCCCATTGGCATCAGAAGGGGAGAGTTCTTCACAAAGGCCCAATAAGTCTCTGCCATGTTGAGATTCAGCAGCAGCCACAGGGTGCACACAGCACTCAGGAGCCCAAAGAGGAACCTCATTGTCCTGCGGGAAGATACAAACAGATCCCCAGGCCCACACCAACACCGGATCAGGTCCCCTCCAAGTGCCAGTAGAAAGATCCTTCCATCGCACCAGAGGGTGATTTGCAACAGGAGCCCTCCAGTGCTTATCTGCAGCGGATACTCCAGCAGAATCCACTGCTAAAAAATTTAAAATATATAAAACAAGGGAAAGAATAGAATGTGGAGAGGAGAGATGAGCCCCTAGCTCCCCCCTTCTTACTTTAGCAATATATGCTTTTAAGGTATGATGGCAGCATTCTACTATAGCCTGCCCTTGAGGATTATAAGGAATACCAGTCTTATTAATGATAGAAAAAATCTTGGCAGAGTTTTGAAAATCCCATACTGCTGTAGGTGGGACCATTATCAGTCTTTATGCATTTTGGCACTCCCATATAAGCAAAAGCATGAAGACAATGATTCTTTACATTCTTAACCTTTTCCCCTGAATGGGCAGAAGCAAAAATTAGAGAAGAATATGTATCAATAGATACATGGACATATTGTAATTTTCCAAAGGAAGGCACGTGTGTGACGTCCATCTGCCACACATGATTAGGTAAAAGTCTTTGGGGATTAACTCCCAAATAGGAAAAGGTAAAAATTCAACACAAATAGGACATGTTTTAACTATCTGGATGGCTTGTTCCCAGGTAATGCCCGTATGATGATGAAGAGATCCAGCATTAAGATGATAACGTTGATGCAACTGAGTAGCCTTATCAAAGGCAGAACAAACTAATGTGACAGCCATATGAGTAATGGCATCAGCCCTCTGATTACCTTCGCTTAGAGGTCCGGGCAATTGAGTATGAGCTCTAATATGGCCCACATAAAAGGTTATGTGAGCGGGACCATATGAGTCCTTGTACTTGCAATAAATATTCATGAATGGGAGAAAGAGATGGTATGTAGGCTGTTGTCTCCAAAGGCATAATGGCATGTGCCACATATTGACTATCAGTATAAATATTTACACTCTCATCAGAAAACATCTGTAAAGCAAGCAACAGTGCCTGTACCTCTGCTATCTGGGCAGAAGTGCCCTGGACTTTCATTTTCTTCACTATGTTACCAGAAACCACCCCAGCAAAACCACGTGAAGTGCCATCAATAAATACCACACAGGCCTGAGGAATAGGAGTCATCTGTACTATCTTGGGAAATACAACAGGATGCAATTTAAAAAAAATTGACACACATCATCGGAGAGGTAGTGAGTATCAAACCGACCCTGCATGGAGCATGTCAGTATGGTCCAATCATCATTAGCTTGCAACCATGCTATTTGAGACTGGGTGTATGTGGTCACCACAATATCTGGCTCCTTACCAAAAGTTTGAACACTGATTTTGATTCCCTTAAATATAATCTGAGCAACAGCCTGAGGATAAGGAGTGATGATTTTTGCTGGAGAAGCTGGGGAATGTACCCATAGAATAGGACCTGTTTGCCAAAACACTCCAGTAGGTGAATGAGAAAAACAAAATATCAAATACAATAAGGGAGAAGAAAGATCTATATACTGCATGTGAGCGTGTTCCAGGGCCTCTTGCACTCGTTGTAGGGCTACACGTCCTTCAGCTGTTAATTTACCGGGAGATAAAGTGTCAGGGTCGCCCTTTAAGACATCATACAAAGGACTAAGTTGACCTGTTGGAATCTTTAAAGTGGACCGAAGTCATTGAATATCTGCCAGAAAGGTTTGGAAATCATTAAGCGTGTGTAGCTGATCTGTATGCAGAGTAATCTTTTGTGGACGTATGCCTGTGCGTAACAATTCATGTCCTAAATAATGATAGGGAAAGGATACCTGTACCTTTTCTGGGGCTATTTGTAAATTAGTCAGGCTAAGAACTTCTTGTAATCTAGAAAAGGCATCAAAAGCAAGTTTTTTATCTTTAGCAGCCAATAATATATCATCCATATAAGTCAGTCACAATTAAATGTCAATGCTTAGAAATTGCCACAGGGCCAGGCAAACCAGGCTGTGTTGCTCCCATGAGAAGTATGGTTTTATTTATAGCTCTAAGATCTTGTAATAGCCACCATTTTTCTGACTTCTTTAAGAGGCCAGTTGGGATCTCAGGATTCTTGTGAAATTATAGATATATCCAGCACCAGAATCCAATAATCTTTCAATCTCAATCCCATATAATTTTATTTTTAATTTAGGCTGTTTATCACTGATAACTGTTTGTCAAAACACCTTTTCTCCTGTACTTCCAAAGCCTCCAGTTCTACATATAGACTCCATTTTGCATTTAAAATATGAAAGCAATAATAATTGAACAATTCCACCATCAGCTTCTATTTCTATGGTCCTTTTTACATGTGCCAATTATAAAAGCATTAAATACAATCTCTATAGGATTTGAAGAAGTAACTTTAGGTAATACTCTTCTAGAATATTTTTATAAAATCTTAAAAAGAGGATCCTTTTTTATAGATTTCAAGTAACACATTAGTACAAATAGCCAATTATTTACAATGTGAACCAAACAATTTATTTGTATTTTATTTACTGGAAAAATAATTTTGTAACCTCTTTATCAGTAAGAGATTATTTTTATGGGTTTATCTTAGCAATATTATTTAATAAGCTAACAACCCAATACATTTTAGGTGTTAAATTTCTATAGAGTTCTAGAAAGCAACTTAAAGAGCAGAGCCAAATTTTCAGTAGTGATCAACAGACAAGAGCATACCTAATATATAGTTAAAAATTATGATTTCTGTTCCTTTAGTTTATCTACCATGAAAATCAAACATTCATCCAAATATTTATTAAGACAATCAAAAGAACAGAACATCCTTTATTCACACAGCATTGACTTAGGGGTCCATGTCTTGACCAAAACCATTTTACACCAGAAGTTGGGCCTGTTTATACTTTTAGCTCTAGTCCCTTCCCATGCCTCTGCTCGCTTGGAGCAAGCTGAGGCTGCAGTTTAGCTTTGGCTCCACGGGCTCTAGTGCTGGTGCCTGTCCAGGCCGCGCCCCATTGCAGCTCTGCCTCCCACTATCACATACCTATCCGCCCCCTGCTCCGGGCTATCTCACACACGCCTTTGTCCGCTGCCACACTGGGCATGCGCCCCTCGCACACACAAACTCACGTTTAAACTTCCTACTCCCATGAAGGGACTACCTAATAATGAGTTATTCCCACCATAAGGGAAAAACAGAAAAACATTTCCCATGACGGGATCCTAAATTGAATTATTCCCACTCTGAGGGAAAAATAAACATTTAAACCAAAATAAGCAAACAGACAGCAAAACTTTAAGCTCTGGGCTTGCTTGCTGTTCAGCCAGCAGCAATGAGGCCTACCTGCCGACTCTTTGTAATTCGGATGCTGGCGTGCTACACTGGCAGGCAGAAAGAGCTCAGAGTTTCAGCTATCCTGAAAATTTTATATTGGAAAGAGACTTTTCTTCCTCCATTACCACTGGGAAGAGGTTTTTCTCTGTCCTTCATCCTTCCTCTGTGGGGCCTTAAAAATCTTTAGGCCTAGTTTCAAAATTTTTCCCCTATTTACGGGGAAAATCTTTTTTTCTTGATTAAATTTTCTCTCCCTTTTCTAATGGGAAATTTCCTTTGCTTCCCTCTTCTCTATTGGGAAGATTTCCTTTTTTATTTAAAATCTTTAGCTGTCTTGCCCTATCTTAACTTTGGTGCTCTCCTGCTTCAGCAGTCCAATTAACTGACCGTGAGCTAGCTGCACCGATTTCAATTCACCCTTATCTTTTCTTTTTTCTTTAAATTGCTGGCCAGCCTTACCTTTCGGGTGTCCATCAGTGATGTCCCTTCTTTCTCAGATCTCGGTAGGGACCTCCATTTGTAGAGATAATGCCCGCGCTGCCACCACCTGTTCACCATGTCCGAGCAAGGGGCTGTGGATCGAAAAACAGAGACAAAAGACAGCGGGTCATTTGCCTCAGCAGAATGCCAAATGCCGTTTATTGAAATAGGGAGGAAACCTTAAATACAGGCTTACATCACAATGGGAGAACCTCAGAGGGCAGAAGTTCGCTACTGAACGTTCTACATTCTTGCATCTAAGTTGTTAATGCCCAATATGCAGGATACACAAACAAGGAACTTTCCTTAAGCATTCAGGAGGGTGGATACTGGCAGGGAATTAGCATAGGGAGGATATCTGGTCAAGGTTGGCAAGCAGGCAAACAGTTTACTCAAACATGGGGAGCCAGGGCCCTACACAACAGAATATAAGAGAAAGAAGAGAGAATCACAGACACTGAACACTTAATAGAGGAAATAGATTCATCAGTCAAAGAAAATATTAAATCCAATAAATTCCTAATACAAAACATCCAGGAAATCTGGGACACCATGAAAAGACCAAACCTAAGAATAGGGATAGAAGAAAGAAGAATCCCAGATCAAAGGCACAGAAAACCTATTCAACAAAATCATAGAAGAAAACTTTTCCAACCTAAAAAATTCTCAACAGAATAATCTCAATGGCTAAGAAACAGTTAAAGAATTATTCAACATCCTTAGCTATCAGGGAAATGCAAATCAAAATGACCTGAGATACCAATTTACACCTGTCAGAATGGCTAAGATCAAAAACATTAATGGACAGCCTATGTTGGAGAGGATGTAGAGTAAGGGGAACACTCCTCCACTGTTGGTAGGAGTGCAATCTTGTACAGCTACTCTGGAAATCAGTATGGCAGTTTCTCAGAAAATTGGGAGTCAATCTACTCTTGGGCATATACCCAAAGGATGCTCAATCATACCACACTTGCTCAACTATGTTAATAGCAATGTTATTCATAATAGCCGGAACCTGGAAACAACCTAGATGCCCCTCAACCACAGATTGGATAAAAAAAAAAAATGTGGTGCATACGCAGAGGAGTATTACTCAGTAGTAAAAAGAATGACATTTTGAAATTTGCAGGTAAATGAATAGAACTAGAAAAAAAATCATCCTGAGTAAGGTAACCCAGACCCAGAAAGACAAACACAGTATGTACTCACTCAAAAATGGATATTAGATGTAAAGCAAAGGATAAGCAGGCTACAGTCCACAGCCCCAGAGAAGCTAGCTAACAAGGAGGATCCAAAGAGGAACATATGGATTTCCCTGAGAAGGGGAGATAGATGAGATCTCCTGGATAAACTGGGGGCAGGAGGTGATGGAGAGGAGGGGATGGGAGACAGGAACATGAGAGATCGGGTTGGTCGAGTTGTGGGCAAAATGAAGGGGGAGAGTAAAAACAATTCTTATAATCCTGGGGCATAGTTATTTAATTTGTTGTCATAACCTTTGTATTTGCACCTTTGTATTTTAAGTTATTCAGTCATAGCTACAAAGTATAATGATACATGGTGAGCTACAGGAAGCAAGTGAGACATCTTTTTACTTAGGGATATATTTGTGAATTTTCAAACTTAAATTTGTCTGATTTAAATTTTCACCTTAAATTTCATGTCTTATGTAAAGGTTGATATATATACTGTAATTTTATTATAGTTTTAAATTCCAAGAAAAAAACTGCCTCTATGGGCCATGGAGTATTATCTTTCTTTCTCATATATTTAGAATTATGAAATATTTGTTAGCAGTAAATGTAACTTGGGGCTGGTGGTTAAAAGCATTTGTTGCTCTTGTAGGGGACCTGGTTTCAATGATTCCCAGCATCCACATTATGATTCACATATCTGCAGCTCCAGTTTCAGGGACTCTGCCTCCTCTTCTGACTGCTGACGGCCCTTGCATGCATGTGGTACATATACATATACACACAAAATACATAAACAAATATTGTTATAAATAAATGTCACTCGAATTTTAGAATCCTTTGGTAAATATATGCAGCCAATCAAGGACTTACATCTGTAACAAGGCTCACTACAGCCTTCACAGCATAGAGATTCCAGGAGGTTGGCTCATTAGGAAGAGCAACTGTCTAGTTACATGAATTTTAGCTTGAAGTGAAGGAGTGATTGAACTAGTGCATGAGCAATGGCTGAAGTGAGAGAAAGGAGAGAAGGGTAGAGAATGTCCCTGACAGTGGCTTGTCCCAAGATACAACATTCACTCTCAGTAAAATGTTCCAGTGACGTCTGAGGCCTGTGCAGAAGGCCCTGTGGCAGAAGAGCATGGCCCTCTCTTCTCTGCCATAAACATGAATACAGTTATTTCATAGTCCCTGAAAAGGGCCAGATTGCCTTCTTAGCCCCACACTCAGTCAACAAGAAATCATGAAAGCAAATCACTGTCTAACTAGTTACTTAATCTTGTAGACAAATGTAAGTCCTAGTGAAAGGAGAAATTGGAACATGGTAATAACCATAACTGCACACGCACTCATGAGCATACACACATATGACATTTCTCACACACACTTTTTTTTTTTTTTGGTTTTTCGAGACAGGGTTTCTCTGTGTAGCTTTGGCACCTTTCCTAGAACTCACTCTGTAGCCCAGGCTGGCCTCAAACTCACAGAGATCCACCTGGCTCTGCCTCCCGAGTGCTGGGATTAAAGGTGTGCGCCACCACCGCCCGGCGACATACGACATTTCTCAATCACTACCAGGAAAATGCAAAATACCACCTCACCTCAATAAGAATAACTCATCAAAAAGATAAAAGATAATAAGTATTGGAGAGGATGTGAAGAAAAAAAAGAGTCCTTGCCCACATTGTTGGTAGAAATGTAAATGAATACAGTTCTTATGGATATAATATGGCAGTATTATATATTGTGCACAAGTGTAATTTTAGCACTCAGGAGGTGGAGGCAGGAGATCATGAGTTTGAGGCCAGCCTGGGCTATATATTGAGTTCAGGATATCCTGGGCTACAAAGTGAGATACTATCTCAAAAAAGCCAAAAGGGGAGTGGTGGAAAAAGGTGAAAATAGAACTACAATTTGACCTGGCAATCCCACTACAGGGTATATATTGAAAGGAACTAAAGTCCGTTTGTTAAATATCTACATCCCATGTTTATTGAGTACTATTGATAAAAAACAAAAAGAGAACAACTTAAATGTCCACCAACTAATGAAGAACCAGGCACCCAAAGACAAGCACCAGGTTATCCCACTCACACATGGTGGTTTTCAGCGGTGGTGAGAGGAGAGTGCCATGGTGCACGGTTTAATCATTAGGTACTAGGTTACAATTAGCTAGGAGCAAGACTTTCTGGTAGCTGCTGTGCTGCTGGTAGACTGCCTGCTCCTGCCTCCTGAGTGCTGGGACTAAAGGCGTGCACCACCAACACCCGGTGGTATCTCTTAATATATCCAGTTTTTATACTTTTGTTCCAGCTAAAATTAATTTAATCAGACAAACGACAGGCCTCAATATATTTCAGGGATCGTTATTAACACACAAAGCAACTTGTCATTGCTTTTTTTAGCTGCAAAATATTCTATTGTGGCTGTCTTGTACAGCTGGACAATGTATTGTTTCTGGTCTTTTACTATTGCCTAAAGTGTGCTTGTAGCTTTCATACACAAAAGAGAGAATTTAATTAAATCTGCCAGGATCCTCCACCCATCCTTGTTTCAAAGTTCACGTGATTGCTAGAATGTTGTCATGTTTCACTTTTTGGTTATCTTACTTTGCATAGGAAAGAACTCAGCTATTACATTCAAATAACGCCCACAGAGTTTGTTTGGAAGGTGGGAAAGCAGCAATCGATAGTTCTCTATGTTACTACTATTCAGCAGACTGTCCTCACCTTTAAGGGCCAGTCAGGACTATACAAATGCCTTGTTTCAAGATTCTTAGATCTGCCTCATCCAGTTCTCAGGAGTGAGATCACATTGCCTAAGTGCTTCGTCCCCACAGCGGTGTAGAAAGCTATCTGCTCTACTAACTTCAACAAATCTAGAAATATGTACTGTGTGCAAGGCTCCATGTTGTGTACCATAAAAAACAAAACAAAAACAAAAACAAAAACCAGTGACTGTGGCACACACCCACTGTCTGCTCTAGACCCCTGATAGCAACTCTAAGATGCTGTGACTGGCTCAGCCATTTCAGTCAACACACGGAACATCACTTACTTACTTTTTTTTTTTTTTTGGTTTTTTGAAACAGGGTTTTCCCGTGTAGCCCTGTCTGTCCTGGAACTCACTCTGTAGACCAGGCTGGCCTCAAACTCAGAGATCTGCCTGCCTTTGCCTCCCAAGTGATAGGATTAAAGTCATGTGCCACCACAGCCTGGCCCCTAATTTTTTTTTTTAAAGTGCAAAGCCTCATCACATTGCTACTTTCCTGAGATGAACATCATGCTGTTTCTCTTCATTTCTTGGAAAGTACTTGGAAAGTAATGAAAAGGGGCCCATAGAGTTTATTACTTTGAGATAGGGCTTCACTCCCAAGGGTAAACTAGGGACACCTGCCTCCCACCTGCCTCCCAGCTATCTAGAGTCTAATTCTAAGGAATAGTAACTGTGCTGGCTTGTTTTATGTTAACTTGATATAAACTAGCATAGTTAGAGGGAGCCTCAGTTGAGAAAATGCCTCCTTAAGATGAGGCTGCAGGCAAGCCTGCAGGGTATGTAGATGTAAGTCTAAACAGTCTTATTAAATAAGAAACACAGAGCCAAATACAGAGTTAAAAGCCCAAGAGGTCAGAGCACTAGCAAATAGTCTTTAGCTTACCAGCTGCTGCCGTCCGTCCTTCCCCTGAGAAAAGAGAGCTACTTACCATGTGTCTGTATTTTTTATTGACTTTCTGTCTTGCCTTCTCATTGGTTCTAAACTCAACCAAATGACTTCTTCCGTCACTGCCTGTCTATACAGACCTCAAGGTCTCTATGGTTGGTACTTGGATTAAAGGCATGTCACCAAGCTGGCTGTGTCCTTGAACACACAGACTTGGCCTGCCATGTGATTGGATTAAGGGCATGTGCTACCACTGCCACACTTCTGCTTGCTATTAGCTCTGACCCCCAGGCAACTTTATTTATTAACATACAAATAAAATCACATTTCAGCACAAATAAAATATCACCATAGGGTATTTTCTGAATTACTGATCAATGGGGGAGGGCCCAGCCCATTGTGGGTGGTGCCACCCTGGGCTGGTGGTCCTGGGTTTTATAAGAAAGCAGGATGAGCAAGCCAGTAAGCAGCACTATGCTCCTGCTCCAGCTTCCTGCTGCTTATTTTCCTGTTCCGACTTCCTTCAGTGAACTGTGATATAGAAGTATAAGCCAAATAAACCATTTCTTCCCCAAGGGTGGTTGTGGTGTTTCATCTCAGCAATAGTAATCCTAAGACAGAAATCAACCTTTCCTTTACACACCTCTCTAAATCAATTATGTCTCATTCTTTTACATTTATTTTGCTTTGAACTCCCAAGTTCTTTTTATTATCATAGTCACTATGCACTAAATATTTACTGGGTTCCAGGCACCATGCCAATCCTGTATACTAAAGTCATGTAATCCTCCCTGATAAAGGGTAAGTGCTATTATATATGTTGTGAGGAGGAGGAAAGCTGGACTTAGTGAAGTTGAGTAACTTGTGTGGTGATAGATTGTGCACCCGAGTAAAGCTTGCATGGGGATCAGAGGACACAGTCAGCCACTAGATTAAACATAGAGGTCAGGCAGTCGTAGCTTACGCCTTTAATCCTAGCATTTGGGAGGCAGAGATCCATTCAGATCTCTGTGAGTTCAAGGCCACACTGGGAACAAAGCCAGACATTGTGGCACACACCTTTAATCCCAACACTAGGAAGGAAGGAAGACGGCAGGGCACAGAAAGGCAGTCTTTCTCCTGAGGCTGAGGATTTCATAGAGATAAGAACATGGCTGGATTGTTCTGTTTCTCTGATCTTTCAGCTTTCACCCCAATATCTGGCTCTGGGTTTTCTATTAATAAGTCCGTTTAGCAATTTGTGTTACAAACTTGCCCAGGGGTGCATGTAAGGATTATGTCCTTAATTACATCAACAGCCTGCAACAGCGTCCCAGCCTAAAAAGTGGGCGTGTCCTCTCTGTGCCCCCCCACTGCCCCCCATCCTCTCCTTCCATATTCTCTCCCCTCCGCGAGGTCTCTCTCTCTCTCTCTCTCTCTCTCTCTCTCTCTCTCTCTCTCTCTTCCTCCCTCCCTCCCTCTCTTCCTCCCTCCCTCCCTCTCTTCCTCCCTCCCTCCCTCCCTCCCTCCCTCCCAATAAAGCTCTAGAAAGGTAACCATGGCTTGTGATTCTTCCATCACTTCCATGTGGAAGAAGCACCCATCTGACTTGTTCCTCCCCTGGAAGAGAGGTGAAGTGCTGACAGAGTGGTGGTGGTGGAAGAAAGTGGAACTGGGAGAGGAACAAATTCTTATTCTGCCACCTCCTCTCCTCCTCCTTCCTTTTCCTCTTCTTCCTCTTCTGCCTCTTCTTTAATAATGTGATTCTTTATTGGTTCTTTGGGAATTTCACATCATGTACCCCAATCTTGCTCATCTCTCAGTCACCCCATGCCCTTCCCTCACCTCTGTAGCATACCTCCCCCAGAAGAACCCCCTCCCCCAATTAATTAAAAACAAAACAAAAAAACCCACTTCACTTCTCCATCTGTCCAGCACCTCTTCATCCATCCTAGTGGCATTTGGTGCTGTTGTATGTCACTCAGGCCCACCCACAAATGTTCATTGCTGAGTCACTGGTCTGGTTCAAGGCCTCTGGCACACCATCATCACTAGACTCTCACTGAAACTCCTCTCTGATATCCTGCTGTTGTCCCAAGTCATGGGGATCCTGCAGTTATCATTGATGGGGTAGATGTTAGGGTGGGCCAACCCAATGCCCAGGATGTGGGTCTGGGTGGTAGCTGAACTGGTTGGTCTTGGTCACTGGGACTGCCCCCCTCAGGTGAGGGGCAGAGCCTGCTCTCCTAGGCCCAAGCCATTAGGGCCAGCTTTCTGATGCCCATGGTGAGGTATGGGGCCATCTCTCTGAGAATGTATGTGTGGGACTGCTCTCCCATGGGGGGTAGGGTCAACTCTCCTGCTGCAGTGTCCAGCAAGGTGCAGGGCCAGCTATTCCAAGGTCAGCGAGGGGTGGGGCTGGCTCAGCACAGCCCTCAGATTTCATCATGCATGGTTCCTATGATCCCCTGTGGCAACATGGGCCATGGACATCATCACAGATCCCAGCTGCAACAGGAACATAGACCCAGACATGGCCCTTGGTAGCAGCAAAGACCTCAGACCTTGGCTGCTGCTGGGCCATGGATTCAGACATGGCCTTAGGCAGAACCTTAGGCCTGAATGATACCATGGCCCTGTGTGTAGCACAGGCCACCCAGATTGGCAAGAGCCCGGTGGTAGCATGGCCCTCAGACACCATGGCCAAAGGTTGCAGCCTGGACCTTGGGCATCCTTGTGGCCTTTGGTGTGACTATAGGCCATGATATCAACACAGCCCCTGGCTGTAGTAGGACCATGGACCCAGACATAGTCCTCAGTAGCAGCCTGGGCCCAGATGTCAGCATGGCCCCAAGTAGCAGTGCAGGCCACCCAGATTGACATGGCCCCCATGGCAGTGTGGCCCCTAGACACCAACATGGTCCCAGGTGGCAGCCCAGACCCCTGGCCTTCGATAGTATCAGGAGCCACAGACATCAACACAGACCCTGGCTGCAGTAGGACCACAGACTCAGACATGGCCTTGGATAACAACCTGGGCCCAGGTGACAAGCAGGCTACCAATATCAGCCCATTCCTCACTTCTTTAGTTCTGCCTCTAACCATAGCACATGAACCATTCTGCCTTTCTTTTTCTCCCATTTCTCCACCATATACCTGCTCATCAGAATGGTACCTACCTGCCTAGTGCCACAAGGCAGGTGGATGCCTTCAGGCAGCCCAGACTGTGAAGACCCAGGCTGCCTCATGGGTATCTTTCCATTGCCTGAGACTAATGGCCAGGAGCAATTTCTCAATTCTGATTTGAGGAGAGAACTGGGAGCATGTAGCTCAGACACTCTTTATCAGGTGGCAGCCAGACTGCTCCTGCCCTACAAAGTTAGTCCCTAGAAAGCAGGAAGGGAGAGAACAGGAGAGGTAAGGAGAGGGAGAGAGAGAGAGAGGAAGGAGAGAGAAACCTGAAGTATACAAAATCCCAAGGGTGAAAAAGGAGTAACTCAGAAATTATAGTAAGAGGTGAGTAGATCCACGTCTTCCTTCTGCTCTGAGGAGAGGGCATAGGGGTCACTGAAGTAGCAGAGGAAGATTTGGTGTCCATCAAGATTGTCCAGTGAAGTTTGAGAAAGACGTTGACTTTGAAAGTGCAAATGCACAATCCGCCCCCCCCCCCCCCGACAGGGTTTCTCTGTTCTCTGTGTAGTTTTGCACCTTTCCTGGAACTCACTTTGTAGACCAGGCTGGCCTCGAACTCACAGAGATCCTCCTGGCTCTGCCTCCCAAGTGCTGGGATTAAAGGCGTGTGCCACCACCGCCCAGCACAAATGTACAATTTAACAAGGAAATTAACAGAGTCAGAGAGTTTCATAATAAACAAGTTAAAAGAAGAGAAACTTCTCTTTGTAAGGCTCCTAGCAGTGAGATCAGGACCTGTCCCTGGCGCTTAGCAGCCTTTTGGGAACCTGTTCTCCATGCTGGATTACCTTGCCAAGCCTTGATGCAGGGGGAGGAGCTCAGTCCTGCTTCAACTTGATGTGCCATGAGCTGCCGGCCCCTTTTTGAATAAAGATGGAGGAGGAATGGAAGGGGAGGGGTAGATGGGAAATGGGGAGGACTGGGAGGAGAGGAGGGGAGGGGAACTGCTGTCTGTATGTAAAAGAAATGAAAAATATTAGTAGTAGTCACCAAGGGACCTTCACTGTCCCTGGAATGGATTCAGAGGCAGTCATGGAGGCAAAGAATTTGCAGATTTTGAATATAGGAAAGACAATAAAGTCACTGTATAGTCTACAGGCAAGTCTTTGAAAACAGGTGACTCCTAGTTCTTCATCGTTTTGGAAAGAGGCTTCAGTCTTTGTGAAGAATGAAGAGGTGAAGTTGCTGCTGTCTATCACCAGCACCAAATGTCTATTTTCCCCTTTATTTCAAAGCTACACTACAGTTGCTTTGGGAGCAGGAAGGCTTGTCTTAAAACATGAGCCCAAAGCATATATGAAGCAGTGGAAGGTTGTGGTAGAGTAGCACAGAGTTGAACAAAAGCGAGCTGAGAGGAATTGCTAACTATTCTTTCATTACTGAAAGGATTTTATCACTAATAGTATTTGGCAATTACTGTGAGTTGTCTACAGATACTGTGGTTTTTAACCACAGAAGGTTGTAATTGTGTTTGTGTGTGTGCGTGCATGACTATCTGTATCTTTTTATTCCTTTTTGGAGATCCTATGAGGTAGTTTATTTCGACAATTAGAGCCCTGGATGGTAGACAGATGAATGGTAGACGCATAGGTAGATATTGTTTCTTAGGCAAAGGCAACTTTTTTACACAGTTGTTAAATTACATTATATTCTGTTGCCAGTGAAACATTAAGAACTTTGTATAGCTGTTTAAAAAGCAACTAATTTTTTTAAAGAATAGACGTTTTAAAGTTTAAAAGGCAGGCAGGATTGGGGCGTGGGGATGGGGGATGAAGGGGTATGTGTGGGGTGTCTGGCTAGCTGCTCTTGGCAGTTCTTTCCTGCTCAAACGTTCTGACTGAGAATCAATGATGACTAGACGTTGACAGCGTCCTCTTGGCTTCCTCTGCGTCATCGAGTCCGTTTAAATGCTGACATTTCCCCGTTAGAGTTAGGCCCAGTCCCTAGGGGACACAGCCACTTGAAACTCCCTGCGGTTTGAATGGGCTAGCCCAGCTGGCGGAGGTCTGCAGCTGTGTTGCCTTTAGTTGCATAGCAACACAGTACCCCACCCATCTCCTGTTCCTCAGAGCTGATGATCTAGCTAGGCTGCAATGGCTCTGTCTGCCCTTGCTGCCTCACAAGGACCAGATGAGAGGAAACACCAGTCAGTACCGGGGATTTGTGATGGAAAAATATTTTCCCATTTCGGCTAAGTCGCCTTCGGGAAATCACTCAGGCTCAGTATTGAGACTGATTCAGGGCAGTGAGTGGTGTTTTCGAGCAGATTTTTTTGCTTGTCAAGAAATGCCTGCCCTTCAAAAAAAAAAAAAAAAAAAAAAAAAAAAAAAAAAAAACCGATTGGCATCAGGCAACCTAATTGACAAAGCTTGGGGCAGGCCTTTGATAAATTTCATCTGCTTCTGAAACTCGGCGGTTTCACACCTGAACACTGCAAAACAGACAAGAAACAGGAAGTGGAAAAACTATTTCTACCTAATGGAAACTACCTTTCGCTCACCTGCCTTCCTGTGCAACATCATTCAAATTAGCGCAGATGTCTACTCTTCTAGGGACTATCTCCAGATGGTATGTACCCTAGAGAGGCTTTGTCGTTGAATCTGGTGTCAGAAGACCGTGTCTTCTTCCTGTCACCACAACAAAATCTCTCATTCTCTTTTGTCCTCCTCAGAAAAGAAACAGCTTGCCCATTGCCTGGAGGAAGTAAGTTCAGAGCTAGGGCAAAGTTTTTTTTTTTTTTTTTTTTTTCCGAGACAGGGTTTCTCTGCGTAGCTTTGCGCCTTTCCTGGAGCTCACTTGGTAGCCCAGGCTGGCCTCGAACTCACAGAGATCCGCCTGGCTCTGCCTCCCGAGTGCTGGGATTAAAGGCGTGCGCCACCACCGCCCGGCTAGGGCAAAGTTTTAAACCAGCGCAATAAACTTGTTTATTTTTATTTTTTTGAGACAGGCTCTCTGTAACCTAGGCTAGCTTGGGAACTCAGCCACACAGCTGAGGATGACTTTGAACTCATCTGATCCTCCTGTCTTTACCTCCCAAATGCCAGGTTTATAGGCATGCCCTGTGCCACCCTGGCTAGCTTCGAAGCTCTTCCAGTGTAATTGTTGATTAGCTCCTGAATAGTGAAGGACAGAGATGTGGTTGTCTTTGGCCAGTGAGGGGGCAGAGACAAGAAGAGTAAGATGAGGTCAATTTGAAGGTGTATGTCAGAGGGTACCAAGGGAAAAGACGGGCTAACCAGGGTAAGAACTCCTTTTCCTCTGATACCTGCCTTCACAGAACCTGCCAGCACCAGCATACACCTTCTCACTAAGGTGGGGGAGGGTGGCTGAGGCCCTTCGTGGCATTGTGCCCAGAATAGAAAATGTGGTTTTTGGCAACCGTATCAAAGGCCACAGCTCTGATCATCCAGAAACCTTTACACCTCTGATTACCAGATCACAGAGCTCAAGGGGCCAACCAAGGCCCGTGGAAACTTTGGAACAATACCCGTCCCCGTCCCCGTCCCCTTCCCCCCCCCCCCCGCCCGCCCCTGCATGTCACCTATGTGTGTGTTAGCTTTTTCTCTTTAAAGATGGGATCTGGATGCTCTTTCAATGTACGGCAGTTCAAATCCTAGCACCCACAAGATGGCTAACAAGTGTCTGTAACTCAGTTTGAGGGCATCTGATGCCCTCTTCTGGTCTCCTTGGGTAGTGTGAAAATACGGCTCAAAGACATAAGAGCTTGCAAAACTCATACACGTAAAATAAAGATTAAAAAAATACACATATAGGGGCTGGAGAGATGGCTCAGTGGTTAAGAGCACTGGCTGTTCTTCTAGAGGACCTGGGTTCAATTCCCACATGGCATCTCACAACTGTCTGTAATTCCAGTTCCAGGGCTTCTGACACCTTCACACAGACATACATACATGTAGGCAAAACACCAACACACATAAAAATAAATAAATCTTAAAAAACATAATAAATATACATAATAAGTAAATACACATAATAAGTAAATATACATAATAAATAAATACACATAAAATAAAAATAGATAAATATTGGAAAAAATTTAGTTTTTTAATTTATTTATGTGTATGAATGTTTTGCTCCCTTGTATGTCTGTGTACTACATGCATACATGGTGCCCATGGAGATCAGATGAGAGCATCAAATTCCTTCTCACTGAAGTTACAGATGTTTGTGAGGTACATGTGGGTGCTAAGGCCTCTGCAAGAACAACCAGTACTCTTTTTTTCATTAAGAAATTTTTTTTTGTTCATTTTACATACCAAGCACAGATCCCCTCTTCCCTCCTCCCACCCCTGAAGCCTCTCCCCAACCCACCCCTCATTCCCTCCTACAAGAAGGTAAGGCCTCCCATGGGGAGTCAGCAGAGCCTGGTACATTCAGTAGAGGCAGGTCCAAGGCCCTCCTGCTGCCTCAAGGCTGTGCAAGGTGTCGCACCATAGGTAGTGGGCTCCAAAAAGCCAGGTCATGCACCAGGGATGAATCCTGATCCTAGTGCCAGGGGCCCCTTAAGCTACACAACTGTCTCGCTTATGTAGAGGGCCTAGTCCAGTCCTATGCAAGTTCCACACATGTTGGTCTAAATTTCATGAGTTCCCACTGTTAGCTATTTGGCGGCGCTCTTGCCCTGCGAGGAAATGTCATGAAACACGACAGAATCCACTAACAAGAGTTTTATTAAGATAAGAGAGAGAGAGACAGACGTGACAGGCCTGTGGGAAAGACACATGCATAAAGAAAGAAGCCGGGAATATGGCGCTGGCTTATAAAGGCTGGGCTGCGCATGTGTACACAGGCTCATGTGGCTACTTCATACATGTGCATAGATCACATGGTTGTGCTGCACATTTTACGCAACCATGCAAAGCCATGGGGTTCTGGTCACGGAGATGTTTTGACCTGGAACTGGCTATTTTGACCCGAAACTGGCTATTTTGACCCGGAATTGGCTAAGCGGAAGTGTCTAGGTCCACCGGGCATGCCCAACTGTGGGGGCATGTTGTGAATCTATCACCTACTAGTTTGATTTTATTGTCCCTATAGGTTTCCCCACCATGATCTTGTTGCCTCTTGCTCATAGAATCCCTCTTCTCTGTCTTCAACTGGACTTCTGGAGCTCGGCCTAGTGTTTGGTTGTGGATCTCTGCATCTAAGAGCAGCTGGTACTCTGAAAAACTAAGCTATCTCTCCAGTTCCACACCCTCAATTATTGTTTTCCTCAATTATTTAAAAAAAAGATTTACTTTTGTGTGTGTGTGTGTGTGTGTGTGTGTGTGTGTGTGTGTCTGTGAACACTCATGCATAGGTGCCCACTAAGGCCAGAGGGGGATACTGGATACTGTGGAGCTGGAGTTACAGGCATTTGTGAGACACCTGTGTGGGGGCCAAAGAGGTCAGATGAGATGTGACCTTACTCAAGGCCACAGAATCTGAGCTTGCTTTACCCAGCAGGGCTGCATAATGGGATGATTTGGCTATGGGTGTGGTTACCAGGTGTTTTGAAGGGTCTACACTTGGGTGTGCATTGTGCTCTGATCTTGAAAGGGGAAGGTCTTTTGCCTCTCCCCTTGGTAGTGTATAAAAAGCCCATGAGAATAAAGGATGAGGTGACTAGGTATTGACCCAGGGACCTCCAAAAGCTATCCCATGTCTCTGTTTTTCTTTCTGTCTAGGTCTATATTTTCTAATACTTCTTCCTTCCTCTCTCCTCCCCCCCAAAACCCTTCTACAGGTGGGAGCTGGTCTCCCACGGACTCCTATACACCTGATATGGATGCTGAGGTCCAAACTCCAGGTCTCTGATACAGCCATAAGTGCTTTTCGCTGCAGAACTGTCTCTAGCTCCACCAACTTTTCTCTGCTTAGGTCTGCAGGGCCTCAGGTAAGTGTCTTAACCTCTGAGGGTTTGAGTGTTGTCTCTGTAGAGAGTAGCATCACTTGTTGGACTGTACCAAGCACTAGGATGCTACATCTGGAGCAGGTTCACCTGATCAGGTCTGGAAGAGGCTACTGTGGCCTGATAATTCTGACCTGAAGGTATTTGAGCCCCTAAAATCCCTTATCAGCCTGAAAACAGAGCTTCCCAAGGAACTCAACTCTTCTTCCCTTAATCGCTTCTTTTAGACAAAGGAAAAAGTGGCAATTCTAGGGGGCTTGATTGTAGATGTAACAGTCTTGTTAAATAAGAAACACAGAACCAATGCAGAGTTAAAAGCTCAAGAGGGTCAGAGCAGTAGTTAAGAGCTGATACTAAAAAACCTTTCTTACCTTTTGCTCCCACTATCATCCTTCCCTTCAGAAAGAGACCTACTTCCTGTGTCCTGTCTTTTTATTGACTTTCTGTTCTGCCTTCTCATTGGTTGTAAACCCAACCACATGACCTCCTCATCACTGCCTGTCTATACAGACCTCAGGTCTCTGTGGTTGGCATTGAGATTAAAGGCATGTGTCTCCATGCTGGCTGTATCCTTGAACACACAGAGATGTGTCTGTCATGTGATCGGGATTAAAGGTGTGCACCACCACTGCCCAGCTTCTGCTATGGTTTGCTATTAGCTCTGACCCCCCAGGTAATTTTATTAACACATTTCAGTACAAATAAAATATCACCATACTTGATAGCTTCCTTGTATTTTTTTTTAAAAGCGTCTGGATCTGTCCATCAGAAGGCTGCCTGTAGCCTTACACTGCTGACTTCCCCTTCCAAATGCAGAACTAAAACTTTTCTTGGAGATGTTTTCAGTCTTAGGTGGGCCAACTCCTGACCAGCCACTCTCCCTAGCTGTTGGCTCTTTGCAGCCTGGTTGTGGTTCCTATCCTCCTGGCCAGGGAATCTTGGAGAGTTTTGCCCTTGGAAATTGTGGCCTCTGATTTGGAATGGGCCTTCCTTTGAAGGCCCTTGTGTTGCTTACAGAAAGGATCTCAAGTCTAGTGGGTGGTGCATATATCTGTAGCCCCAGCTACCAGGGAGGCTGGGATAGGAGAATGGCTTGAGGTAAGGAGTTAGGGTTGATGTGGGGACTATAGAAAGACCTAGTCTCATAAAAAACAAAAGAGAACAGTACCATACAGTTCAGCCTGGGAGGCACAGAACAATAGAAATGTATTGTCTCATGGTTCTGGAGGCTAGGAGACCACTAAAACTCCTCTGGGATATCCTGTGGTCACCTTGATTCATGGAAATCCTACAGATATTGTTACAAAGGATCAGTCCCTTCATGAGCTCCAGCAGGTCCTAGATGAGGTACGTGGTGGGCCAACCCAAGGCCCAGCTGTGGGCCTGGGTGGTAGCTGAGTTGGTCAGTCAGGGCCACTGGGACCACCCACCTCAGGTAAGAGGGCTGAGCCAGCTCCCCTATGCTCATAAAATACGTATTTATTTACTTTTTAAACATATATATACCTTTGTGAGTTTATGTGCACCACATGCTTGCAAACCCACAGAGGCCAAAGGAGGACTGTGGGTCCACTGCAACTGGAGTTACAGATGTTTGTGGGCTGCCAGGAAGGTGCTGGGAATTATCTTCTACAAGAGCAGCTAATGCTCCTAACTGCTGAACCACCTCCACAAACCCTATGGCCCTTTTCTTAAGTGTTGTCCTAAATATATAAACAAAACCTGCTCAGTCTATGTAATGTTACTTGAATGTATATGATTTCAGGACTGACTACTTGGAATTAGATTACATATTGCTGTGCTCTTTCTTGGGGAAGTCTATTTCTTCTACTCTTTTTTTTTATTAAGAAATTTTCTAAGCCGGGCGGTGGTGGCGCACGCCTTTAATCCCAGCACTCGGGAGGCAGAGCCAGGCGGATCTCTGTGAGTTCGAGGCCAGCCTGGGCTACCAAGTGAGCTCCAGGAAAGGCGCAAAGCTGCAGAGAAACCCTGTCTCGAAAAACCAAAAAAAAAAAAAAAAAAAAAAAAAAAAAAAAATTTTCTACTCACCCTACATATCACCCACAGATCCCACCTTCTCCCTCCTCCCACCCCCAACCCTCCCTCCCAAGCCACCCCACATCCCCACATCCTCCAAATCGAGGTCTCCCATGGGGAGTCAGCAGAGCCCGGCACACCGAGTCAAGGCAGGTCTATTTCTTCTACTCTTAGCATTCCTAATTTGTCTGTAAATCTTTGTTTAGGGTTGGGGCCCTGGTGAGGTTTTCCCCTTCCATGTTAGCATGTCTTATCAGGAGTGATTGTCATGAGCTATTGCAGGCCATGATGTAATCACAACTTATAGCAATTGATAATTCAGATGTCAACTCACCAGAGGAATCATTCTCTTGATGGGGTACCCTGTCAGCAAGGCTTACATATCACTGACTCTGAAAACTGTTGCTTTCACCTGTAATTTCACTTGTGATAACAGCTATGATATCTCCCCATTTATCTTTCATTTTCATGTAATGTGTATATGTAATCTCATGATTACATCTTAATCTTATGGGCACACATATTTGTGAATGCTCAGGAAGATGACTTCTAATTTAACCGTATAATTTTGATGAATAGAAACATTCTAAAATAAGCTTCATAACTATATCTATTATTCCATGTGGACTGAAGACACTTAGAAGTCTTGTTCTCCATCCTTGGCTTGCTGACAGGGCAAATTGGCCAAACAAAGTGTCCTTGGGGTAGATTACAGGCAGAACTTTCACAGCTTTTATTCATGAGCAAAATTACAGATGCATCAAAGTCCTTCAAAAGATTTATGGTAGACTAGAGTGATATTGCAGGTGTCTGGCCCTGTTATATTTTAGGCCTACAGCACCTATGTTGCCCTAAGCTTCCTCCACTGGCACCTTCCACTCTGATTCAAAAAGCAATTAACACTTTGCATATACTTCTACACTAGTTTTAATGCAAGATTTTAGGCTCAATAGACTGTTTAGGTCCTGAGATTCAGGTGATTATTAGGAAAAGGCTATTAATACACTAACCATGTCCTGATATTATTAATAACACTTAAAAAATGTGATATAGTACACATATTCTTTGCCTCTTTCTTAGACCTTTCATTGGTTCAGTTCCTTCCCTTTGTAACCCTTGTAACTATCCCTTTAAGGGAGAGCCAAAACTTTTATAACCTGCAGCTGTTGTCAGGCACTAATTAAGCTGACCAAGCTTTTGCCACATGAGACTCTTATCGTATCTGCAAAGAATGCTGGTCCCTGAGAGTTTGCTTTGTAGTTTTTCTTTTTATTACTAACAAGTTGTTAATGAATGGACATATACATACATACATACATACATACATACATACATTTGGGAATTTGTAATGGGTAGAAGAATAAAGGTGAAGAGAAGAGAGCAAAGATGAAGAAGAAATAAGAACATGGAATAATAAAGAGCACACATGTGAGCTAATTCATTACCCTCAGATACTTTGCTTTGCTGTAGTGTCCAAAGTGAACCCTGGAAGGGGTCCTGGAGCTGGCCCTGAAAGACACTGAAATTGTCTGCTGGTGTTCTCCTTGTTCAGGTCTTATTTAGGCAGCCATGTTGAGACTACATGAGTGTAGCTTCTCTGACATTTCTAGGAGACACAACCTCACAGCAAGCTTCCTGTTGCTCTAACTCTTATAGACAGTCTTTCTGTCCCCTCTTCCAAGATGTTCTCTGAGCCTTACATGTAGGAGTTGTGTTGTAGATGTATGGGTTGGGGCTGAGCACACAATGGTGCATTTTGATCAGTTGTGTTTTCATATAATATGAAAAGGACCAGCCTTAATATTATACTTTCCAGGGGCTCAGAAGAGAGAACTGCAAATGGTGAGAATTATTTTTGGGAAACAAATCTAAGTACACCAAGCTCTTTGCCTATCTGCTTTATTCCTCTGAGATAACATCCTATCTACACAGCTTCTGTTCTTGTGCCTAGCTCCTTTCTTGCCTGATTTCTCTCTGCCTTTATCTACTGTTCCCTCTAAGTTCTACCTTATTCTGCCTCATCTAGGTCCTTCTCATCTCATTCTTACCCAGCTAGTACTTCCCCATTTGGCTCTTCCTCATCTTCCATCTTGTCCACATGTTCTCTCTGGTGAAAATCCTCCTTATCCCTCTCAGTTCTCTGTCCTCAAGTTCTCCACTCTTGTTTTCCTCTCCAGCTCCTTAAACCTCTAAGTCCTCTCAAGTCTATGAGGTGTTCAGTTATAAACCCAGGCAATAATGATCCTCTGCCAGAGCAAGGTCACCAGGCTTGAATTCTTATGGGGTCATAAAGGTAGGTAAGAATTTTCCTCAGGCAGTGACTGACAGGCTTTCTTTTACAACCCAAAATGGGAGTGGTAAAAGACAAGGTCAACTGAGTGCTAATGACCGGTTAGTACATCAAAAAGGGGATCTATGTGCTTAATCTACATTCCTAGAAGTGATTAGGTAAGAAGTTAGGGGTCCATTAGTAAGGGTGTATAAGAAAGGAGGGTCTCACCCTAAATAGCACAAGAAATAAAGCTATCCACCTGACCTAGAAGACAGGTGTTGTTTCATTTGGCCGCAGCTACATTTGTCTGCAGGTGTAAGAATAGCTATTTAGAATGTAGCTAGGAATTATGCTAGTAAATATTTAGTAAAGTAGTGGTTAGTTGTAGGACCTAATCTCCTTTTAGGTCCATGACTTTACTAGCCCTATGTAGTTGACTAGGTTTCTAGTACCAGACATGATTTCCCTCTTGTTGAGCAGGTCTTAAGTATGACTAGAGAGCTGTTGTTTACCTTCAGTATATTTCTGCCACTGTTGCACCCTTAGGGTTATTGTATGGTGCTGGTCATTGTTGTAGTTCATAGACATCATAGCTGGCTAGGACTAATGGTTGTTTCTCTCCCTTGGAAGCTTGCCTGGCACTTTTTGGTACCATGGAAGTTAGGTCTCAGGGAGGAGGCTTTCAGGTCAGATCCAGCTCAGGCCCTCCTGGATCCTGTGTCTGAAGCACATGGTGTTTTCAGCTATAGGCATGTATTACTTTCAATCTCTGGGAAGCAACCAAGAGCAACAACAATAGTTTATTTTGGGGGTCTCAGCCAACCCTAACTGACAATTTTAAAAATAAGCTACTCATGCCTGGTATTGGGGATTTTGTTAGATAATCTATGGCTCTTGGGGAAAACGTTGTCAGTCCAGGTGGGGAAATTTCATTTAAACTCTATGTGTTTGTGTGTGTGTGTGTGTGTGTGTGTGTGTGTGTGTGTGTGTGTGTAATATGTAATTTAACTAAACAGATAATATGATTCCTTATGACTTTTTCAGATGTCCTGTTATTTTACTCTCCTCCCTCACCCTCCTTCTGTATTGACCTCTCCTTCTCTAAAGTGCTTCATTTTCCTCATTTTCCCCTTCAAATCACTTGTACCTTGCTATTCCCTTCTGTATTGCCCCCCCCTTACCCAGTCTCTTTTTACTTTACTGTTGTAGGCATTTACTCCAAGTTGTATACTCATGTTTGAAGAGTTAGAGCTAGTAATCATGGATAAGAGAGAACATGGGATCCTTGTCTTTCTGGGTCTGTGTTACCTCACTTACTATGTTCCATCTATTTACCTACAAATTTCATACTTTTGTTTTTCATTACAGCTGAATAGTATTCCATAGTGTATATGTACCACATTTTTATTACATTTTATCGGTTGAAAGACATTTAGATTGTTCCCATTTCCTAACTACTGTGACTAGAGCAGCAGTGAACATGGCTGAGCAAGTATTTGTGGAGTAGGATGTGGAGTCTTTTGGGCATACACCGAGGAATGGTATAGTTGAGTCATATGATAGATTTATTTTAGCTTTTTGAGGACTCTCCATACTGATTTCCAGAATGGCTGGACCAGTTTGTAATCCCATCAACAGTGAATGAAGGCTCCCTACCCCGACATCCTCTCCAGCATTTGTTTTAGTCATCAGATCTGTAGCCAATTTCTTGAATGGGTCTTTTGGTTTTGTGACTCTTTGTTTTCTTGAGCTCTTTATATATTCTACATATTAATCCTCTGTCAGATGTATAGCTGGCAAAGGTTCTCTCCCATTCTGTGGACTTTCTCTTCACTCAATTGTTTCTTTACCTATGTAGAAACTTTTTATTTTTATGAGGTTCTGCTTGTCAACTGTTGGCTTTAATGCCTGGGCAAATAGAATCTTATTCAGAAAGTCCTTTCCTACACTTATGTCTGGTGGGGTACTGTCTTTGTTTTCTCTTGGATCTTTCAGTGTTTCATGTTTCACATTTAAGTCTTGATCCATTTGAAGTTAGTTTTTATGCAAGGTGATAAATATGAATCTGATTTCATTCTTCTACATGTGGAGTCCAGTTTTCCCAGCACCATTGTCAAAGGTGCTGTCTTTCACCCAGTGTATGTTTTTGGTATCTTTGTTGAATATTAGATGGCTCTAGTTACACATACTCATGTTTGGGTCTTTTATTTTGTTTGATTGTTTTGTGTCTGTTTTTGTATCAGTAACACATTGTTTTTATTACTATGATTCTGTAAAATATCTTGAGATCTGGAATAGTATAAGCAAAAAAGACCCTTTCCTCCCCAACTTGCTTTTTGGTCGTGATATTTTCTCAAAGCAATAGAAATCCTAACTAATACAAGTTGGTACCAGGGAGTGGAGTATTGCTGTGACAGATTTTACTCTGTTTGGGGTAGGATTATAGAAGGATTTTGGAACTTTGGGATAGAAAAGTCACTGAGTGTTAAGAGCTCAGTGGGATGTTCTTTAGTAGCTTGAAAGATAAGAATGTTGAAAGCAGTGCAGATGATAGAGGTCTGCCTTGTGAAGTTTCAGAAGGAAGCAAAGACTCTGTCAGGGCTATTTACTAATTTGAATTAAGATCCTGTAGTTCTGGTCAGCTGGGACTGAAGAGTCAGCTGTGATTAACAAGAGACCAGCACTATTGAAGTGAAAGCTTTACGTTACTGGGACAATTGATGCTGGTCAGGTGGAGCTAAGAAAGTAGTGGTGATGAAGAGACGAGCATCATTGAGGTGAACACTTCTGGGAAGTTTTCTCAGGGTCAGAACACAGAAGCTGTGTTCCCAAACTGGCTGAGGTTGTATCTCATGCTGGCAGTCAAACTTAGTAGTGTTAAGTGTCATCCAGGTGGTACTGGTTTTGAAGGCATAAAGGGGTCATTGAGAGCAGCTGAGATTTGGCACTGTGAGAGGCCAGAAGAGGCCATTGGTGAAGGTGCAGCCTCAGTGGTAGTTGAAAACCCAGGACTGAAGGGGTAATGCGGAGAAGTTCAAGTTTGGCACCACGAAGAGAACCTATGAGAGGCTGCAGCAGAAGACTCCAGTATTTTGGAGATACCAGCACCATGGGATGATCACCAAGAACAGCAGTAGCCTTGGAGTAGAGCCAGCTGCAGTTTAGAAGACAAGCTATTTGTGCTGCAGAGGACAGAGCTGGAGAAGTGACCCAAGCCTCCTGGAGGAGCCCAGAGAACTGTGAGTGGATTCACATATTGGACACTGAGTTATTTATACTTTTGGAGTTTGGTTTTGCTTTGATTTGGTTGTGACTCTGCCCTAGTTCTTCTCTCTTAAAGTAAGAAAGTATTTATTTTTGATTTTACTACAGCCCACAGTTGAGAGAGAGACTTTGGATTTTACAAGATTTGCTATTTTAAAGGGGCTACAATTTTAATGTATTTGAATTTGTAAAGACTGTGGGACTTTCAAAGTTATTTATGATTTTAATGTGAGATCTTGGAGACAAATAAGAAATGAAGGGTTGTGGCTTAATAGTGATGTGTTTGTGTGTCAAGTTGACAAGGAGTCAGTTGTGCTGGCTAGTCTTGTGTCAACTTGACACAAACTAGAGTTACCTGAAAGGACGAGGAACATCAATTGAGGAAATTCCTCCATCAGGTCCAGCTGTCAGGCATTTTCTTCATTAGTGATTGATGGGAGAAGATCCAGCCCATGGTGGATGGTGCCATCCCTGTCCTGGGATCTATAAGAAAGCAGGCTGAGCAAACCATGGAAGCAAGCCAATGAGTGACACCCCTCATGGCCTCTGCATCAGGTCCTGCCTCCAGGTTCCTGCCCTGTTTGATTTCCTTTGATGATGAACAGCAATATGGAAGTGTAAGCCAAATAAACCCTTTCCTCCCCAGCTTGCTTACTGGTCATGGTGTTTCCTCACAGCAATAGAATAGAAATCCTAACGAAGACAGTTATCTCTCTAGTATTATTCTTTTTGCACAGAGCTGTTTTGTCTATCTGGAGTCTTTTATGATTTCATATGAATTTTAGTTTTTTTCCCCCTTTTTCTGTGAAGAATGAGATGGGGAGTTTGACTGGGATTGCATTGAATTTGTAAATGGCATTTGGTAGAATGTTTTCACAATTCACAAATATGGGATGTCTTTCTGGATCTTTCTTCAGAGATTTAAAAGTTTCATTGTAGAGGTCCTTCACTTTGATTAGGTTTATTCCTAGATATTTCAATTTCTTTGAGGCTATTTGAGAATATTGTGATCTCTTCTCTGTTTCTTATTGGTGTATTTAAAAAAAGCTATTGATTTTTTTTTTAAGCTGACTCTTTATCCTGCCACTTTGCTGAAATTGTTGATCATTTCCCAAAGATTTCTGGTTCAATTTTTGGGATCTCTTATATATAATATCCTATCATCTGCAAGTAGAGATAGTTTGATTTCTTCTTTTCCTATCTGTAACCTTTTTATTCCCTTCTCTTGCTTTGATTGCTTCAGCTACTACTTGAAACACATTATTGAACAGCAGATATGGAAAGCATAGTCCCATTCTTGATTTCAGTGGGATTGTTTCAAGTTTTCCCTCTAGGATGTTGGCTATGGGTTTCTCATATTATTATATTGAGGTGTGTATTCCCTCAGTCCTACTCTAAGACTTTTATCATGAAGATGTTAGGTGTTGCTAGACATATTGAAAGTCCTTTTCAGCATCTATTGAGATGATCATGTAATTTTTGCCTTTAAGTCCATTTATTTGGTTTGTTACATTTATTGATTTATAATGAACTATTCTTGTATTTCTGTGCAAAGCTAACTTGGTCATGGTGGATAATCTTTTTTATGTATGTCTGTGTTTGGTTGACAAATATTTTATTGAGAATTTTTGAGTCTATGTTTATCAGGGATATGGACCTGTAGTTTTCTTTTCTGTATTTTTTCCCCATAGCCTATTTTGGGTATTGGAATGATACTGACTTAATTGAAGGAGTTTGGGAGTGCTCTTTTAAAAAAATTTAAGAAGCATTGGCTGTAGATCATTGAAAGTCTGGTAGAATTCTTCTGTGAGTGCATCTGGACTATTTTTTTTTTTAAGCCAGGAGGCTTTTAATTATGGTTTAAATCTCATTTGTTTGGGGTCTGTTTATGTTGTTGATCTCTTCTTGGTTTAATTTTGGTGGTTTGGATGAATCTAGAAATTTGTCTATTTCTTTTGCACCTGCAAACACACACAAAAAGAAGCTGTACTTGGACTGGGCATGTAGCTCAGCTGGTAATTTAACCCCCATTACCACCTACTCTGGGCATGGTGGCACACACCTGTAATCCCAGCACTAACATCAGAAAGTGAGGCAGGAACATCAGGAGTTCATCAGCTTTTCCTCCTCTACTACATAGTGAGTTTGAGCCAGCCTGAGATACACAAAAGCCCATCTGAAACAACAAAAGAAAATAACAACAAAGCCCAATCTGAGGAGGAGCATCAGTCCTGTGCTCTCAAACTCCTTTGACATTGGCATGCAGTGTCAAATGGGGCAGAGTTAGACTCACTGTGTTCAGCCTGCAGGTTCCATCCAACTGTTTTTCCTCTGAAAAGTGTGAGCTATGACTTTGTCTCTTTATGGACACTTTTTGTCTCCCAGTGTAAAGGCTCTGGAGCAGGCTTGCTCTAGTATATGTGTACTTGTGTATATATGTTCATGTCTTAGCATTTCTTCCTCTCTGTAGGTGTTTCAGCTCCCCGATAACCAGTTGCAGGGTCTCCAGTCTAAGCAGATGGGAAATTCCAATAGATGTGTGTGCATGTTCACAATGAAATAGGGAAATTGAGTTCCACTATACAATACTACATTCTGCAAATACACTTCAGATGAAGCCACCTGTTTGCCTTAGCCATGGTCTGTTTTCTTTAAGAGATAAGAGGAAGAACAAGTAAGGTAAGACACACCCTGTAACACATTTATGGATGGAGCACAGACAATGAAGCATCTGAAATTCTGCCAGGTTAAGCCTAGGCAAACTTATGCAGAAATGCAGAGTAGCCAAAGTGGACTGAGTCAGTAGGCTGGCTGGTGGGTAGGATAATGGGGTTGAGGACTGTTAAATAGGATGGGAAATCACCTCCTTAGTCTCTGCTTGATACTCCAAAAGGAATTTAAGTTTTCTTACAAGCAATCTAAATCTAAATGCATAGAGACAGGGAATTGATTTAAACTGTTATCTCTTGTGCATATGATAAAGCATACCTTAACCATTTAGAAGAATTAAATAGTAAGTTTGTTGATGAGGAAAAAGATGTATATGCTCTATTGTTGGAAATGTGTTTTATCTGGTTTTTTGTGCATGAAAACCATGCATATGAAATGCTAAAAGTGATTACGTGCCTATTATATTATAGCATATATTCGTATATGTATTAGAGTCATGTGATACTATTAAATTATAGTATATATTCTGTATATGTATTAAAATTATTTACCTATTATATTATAGTATACATTCTGTATATATATTAGAATTCTGTGATATGTGATTTCTATTTTTTTCAATGAAAAAATATGCCCTCCTTGTGCCATCTAAAAATAAATAAAATCATTTAATAAAAACATATAACCCTTGTGGCTGCATTCCTGCTGAGCTGCACCTGGCCTGGCTCCAGAGAGTAGCACCTAACCTTAATCCATCTTTTGCTGAGAAGACACCTTTTGTTTCCCTTGTTGCCCTCTATGTGAATCCTGTCCCCAAGGATACAAAGGCCTATGCAAAACTTGGTTCAGGAAACCTGGAAAACTGTGGTACCTGACAAATTAAGGAATTTGCACTTGGCATTGTATTGTTGGGAGCTCCTTTCAGGTTGCTTTGAGCATATGGAAATTAACTGGCTAAATTGTAATGGAGAGAAATAAAAATACCCAAGGTGAAGGAAAGGGGCTTCAGTCCTTCGAGGCTGGACCCTCCTGCAGCCATGAAAGGCTGTATTTATTCTTAAAATGCCTCTGAGTCTTCATTCCACAGAGCCGCATGAACCCACACACAGCAATAAACCCTTAAGGGTATTTCTCTGGTATTTAATTGGAAAGTGGAATTACACAATGTGTGTTCTTGACTGTGGGCCTGGATTCTTCCCCTCCCCTCCTGATTGCTTTCCATCTCAAAGCTCCTTTTCGTGGATCACCCCCATAGAGCCCCTCAGTGAAGGGTGGGAGCTGTGATAAGTACTGTCTCCTTTATTAGGAGAGAGGACAGGAGGTCTTAGGCAGGCTGAGACTGGCTTTGAAATCTCCAGTCCAGCCATCTGTAGGAGGTAGAGCCTGGTCTGCCTTCCTTTTCTCAGTCTGTTTCCAGCTGCCAGCTGCTTCTCTCATGAATAGGTTTTCTTCTGGTTTCAGTCCCATGACTTTGTTTTCCCAGTGCTATTGTGCTGGACATCTAGCTTAACAGGACTGGTTTTTAGGATTAGAGGGCCTTTAGATCACACAGGGGTTAAGAACCACAGGAAAGATTAAAAAAAAAAAGAATGTCACCAGAAAATTAGAGAGCAGGGCTCGGGTGAAAAGAGATGGGCGGGGCTCGGGTGAAAAGAGATGGGCGGGGCTCGGGTGAAAAGAGATGGGCGGGGCTCGGGTGAAAAGAGATGGGCGGGGCTCGGGTGAAAAGAGATGGGCGGGGCTCGGGTGAAAAGAGATGGGCGGGGCTCGGGTGAAAAGAGATGGCCTCCCTGGATATATGTGGTCTGAGCTGGAGGTCAAGATGGTGGGCTGCCAAACCCCTGCAGTCAAACCTTCCGTGCCTGAGGTGTTCTTCTGAGAGCCTTTGAGAAGTTTGAAAGGTCTGTCAGTTACTTGACATCAGCAGCTGCTGTGGATATTGTTCTATATAAATAAAACACTGATGGCCAGTGACCAGGCAGGAAGTAGGTTGCCAGACAAGAAGTAGGTGGGACAAGGAGAGAGGAGAATTCTGGGAAGCGGAAGGCTGAGGGGGGAGACACTGCAGCCACTGCCAGGACAAGCAGCATGTGAAGACGCTGGTAAGCCACCAGCCACGTGGCAAGGTATAGATTTATAGAAATGGGTTAAATTAAGATAAAAGAACAGTTAACAAGAAGCCTGCCATGGCTATACAGTTTATAAGTGATATAAGCGTCTGAGTGATTATTTTATAAGTGGATTGTGGGACTGCGGGGCTTGGGGAACCTGGAGAGAAGCCCTCCAGCAACAAGCAGCTCAAGGAAGGGTTTGCTTTGCTTCTAGTTTGTGTGTCCAGATCATGTGAGAAAACTGTGACAGCAAGAATAAATTCTGTGATGACAGGAGAGGTGGCTGGTCACAAGTCTGTAGTCAGGAAACAGGTTTTCAGGTCACTTTCAACCCTTTTCCCCTTTTCATTCAACTGTGACCCCAACCCAAGGGGTGGTGTTGCTCATATGCAGGAATGTTTCCCTCCTCATTTAGACCGCTAAAGAAACATTCACAAATGCAGAGGGCATGATCTTCAATCCAGTCAAGTTGATAGTCAGCCACATACTCGGCCCTGACGTGCACTCCAAGGGGTTTTGGACCGCCAGAAGCTCCCGAAACAGCTATGTTTAGTAACTGGACTGCTTACTCTTGGTCTCAGTGTCTTACCCAGAAGAGGAGCTCTGAGAACCCCCAGACACCTCAGAACCCTGGACTGCATTTTCTTAAGATAAGTAATGCAGAAAACATGCAGATAACTGATAAAAAACTATTTATTAAAGGATTATATTGGGGGGGGACTCACTAATACAGGATATGTCAGATCCTGGATGGCTGAGAACCGGTTCTACACTGCTTCATGCTGCCAGATTTGATCTCCACCATCCAAGAGCATGGGAGAGAAGGGACCCTTGTATGTGCTCCCCAGGTCTTAAGCTAGCCAAGAGGCCACACCCTAGGGGCTGGTACCCCAAGGTCATAGATGGAACGAATACCACTACAATTTCCCCTTTTTGTCTAAATAAGAAAGTTCTAAACCTAATATAAAACTACACACAATAAGAATGATTATCAAATATTGTCCAGGAGAAGGAAAAGGTAATAACAAACAAAAATGGAAATACAACCAACAAGAACAACATCAAGCAAGAAACACATGTTAAATGTCCAGACTATAGTTAAATGACAAATTACAGAGATTACTCCAATAGCTGTCATATCCTAAATCTAGTATTTGATATGTTCTTAGCGAAGATATGAGAGGATTGTAGCTATAAGTATCTAGTCTTCAACCCTATCATAAGACCTGAGAAGGAAAATATTACCTGAGTAAACAGGAAATGCAAGCGAGCAACTTCTGAAAAATGGCAAGAACTGAGAGAGACACCTGTCAGCTTGGACAGTCACCTGATGTTTCTCAGCACCATTGGAGCATCCATTTTTTGGCTATAGGCCTAGAATATCTGACAGATCATCTTCAGAAGCAGGAATTTTGAGAGACTGTCTTACCCTGTCTTGGCAAGGTTCAGCAGTTGCTTTTCCTTGTGTCCTGCTTGTCCAGATTGGAATGTGTGCTTATTGTCAGCAGTTGAGGCAAGGGCAGTTTTTTGCCCAACAGGCCATTTTTTTTTTTTGCCAAGAGGAAGATAAATTCCATATGGAGTGTCTTCAATGCCCAACATCATCTCAGGAGTAGATCGGCGCTCTCATGTCAACAGAATTCTAAGTTATTAGAACATTTAAATGCCAAATTCTCTAGGTCTATGAAGTGTTTCCTATCCATCTGACATATATTTCTGTATTATTCCAAATTGACATGACTATAAATATAACAAGCATGGGTGACTATTAACCTGTAAATCTTATCAACCTAAATAGCTTAGACTAAGGCTTCACATTATAAGAATAAACAATCTGTAAACAGATGTACAGTATAAATACAATGACCTTGAAATTGTGACAATATACAAAATATCTTAATCAGAGGTAGAAATGTATAGTGTGATATGACAACAATATCCTTAATATGTATCAATATACAGAATATCCTAAATAGGTAGAACATGATAGGAATTCCAGCCATGCCCCCATGGTCACTCATGCCCCAGTGGGACACTTAGTCATTATTTCTGGGTCATATGTCCTACATAACCCATGCGCGGTCACATAATCATGTACGGCATAACCACATGATTTATGCGTATGCATGGAGTAGCCACGTGGGCCTGTGTGCGTATATGCAGGGTAGCCCTTAAAAAGGCAGGCCTCATGTCCCTCCCACCCCCTTCTCCCACATGTGTCCTTTCAGCAGGCCTGATCACATCTGCCTCTTTCTCCTTGTCTTAATAAAACTCTTCTTATTAGTGGACTCTGTTGTGTTTTGTGACTTTTCCTCAAAGGGTAAGAACGCCACTAAAAACCTTCATTGATGCCGTGCACAACAGGCACTCTCGGCACTTTGCACCTGGGAACCTGTACCAGGGGAGTCTGCTCCGTCCACAACAGCCCACTGTCCATTTGCCTGGCTGTGGGATCCTACACACAACACTGGCCACTTTGATTGTGAGATTTGCCAAAAAGCAGACCCCAATACCAAGTACAGAAGTCAGCCTTTTCCCACCCACCAGGCTAGAAGTTCCCTTCCAGGGACTGAATGGCAGCTCGATTTTACCCATATGCCCACCATCAAGAAATTAAATATCTCCTTGTGATGGTGGACTCATTTTCAAATTGGGTGGAGGCATACCCGGTTTCTACTAAGAGGGCTCAGACAGTTGCAGATCTCCTTCTCTGAGAAAATATTCCTCGGTTTGGGATTCCTGCCTCCCTTCAGTCTGACAATGGCCCGGTGCCACACCAACTCCAGTATCGTCCGTGTGACATGAACAATTATGTCAATAAAAGCAGACGGGAGATACGTGTCCCACGGGACTAAGTTCCCTGGAGGTCCCTGGCAGAGTGCCCGCATTATGCCTCCTTCTTGAAGGAGACGTGCTTCACAGATCATGAGCTCTCTGGGCTATGAGTTCTATATAACTGCTTTTCTGATAATGTTCTAATTAATTTATGAAGCACAGCCAAAATTAATGAATGCTTGGGTTGTGAACTATGGAGGGAAGGGGAAGCTGGACATGGACTTTATTTAGATATAGCAGAATGAGCTATTCCTTAAAGACCCCAAGCCGCTAGATAACAGAAAGTATAATAGTTCAGGCACTTCTAGGGAATGAACACTCACCCACTAGGAATCCTTTAGGAATCCCAACTAAAGCGATTTATGGTAGAAAACATTATCTCATAGGAGGCAGATGGTGGGCCCCTCTGTTGAGGAAGTTCAGCATGGGAAACTTAAGGACTACAGCAGAACCCCTCCCCCTTACAGGTGTAAAAGTACAAGAGTCCATATTCCAGCAGGTAAAAAGTTTTATATTAAAACAGATATGTGAGCCGGGCGGTGGTGGCACACACCTTTAATCCCAGCACTCCGGAGGCAGAGGCAGGCAGATCTCTGTGAGTTCGAGGCCAGCCTGGGCTACCAAGTGAGTTCCAGGAAAGGCGCAAAGCTACACAGAGAAACCCTGTCTCAAAAAACCAAAAAAAGAAAAAAGAAAAAAAAAAAACAGATATGTGATAAAAGAACTGAAGAAAGACTTAGGATCTGCAACATCCAAATTGGCTAAATGGGTCATGAGAACCAGAAAAGTAAAATGAATAATAAACTAGCGAGCAGCTGAGATAAAGATGAAGGACACAGCCACAACTGCAAAGAAGCCTTCACAAGTCTAGGGACTGTACTAAGTTTAAAAAACACAGACTGCTCTTTGGGTCATAAAGTTCTTGTGAGTGAAGGAATATGTCTAGCACCGATTAATAACTGTGTGCTTGATGTTTTTTTAAAGATGATGTAATTGAATTATTGCCAAGCTCTTGTTGTTCCTTGTATGACTTGATAGTTTTCTTTTCTGTATATAAACTACTGATTTGCAGAAGTGAAATTGCAGCAGATTCAAACCACTTCTGAGTGTGTTGTCTGTCATTCGCCGAATCCTTGCCTTCCTGACTACCTAAGCCCTGGTCCCCCTACGGTCGTGGTACCCCCGATGAGCCAGTCCGTGGCAGCCTGGAGTTCATCTCTCAGATTTCTCAGATACTAGCTAAGGCTCTTAACATTTCTTGGCATTTTCATATCCCATATCATCCTCAGTCCTCAGGAAAGGTGGAGTGCACCAACCAGTCTTTAAAATCTATTCTTACTTAAGATGTCACAAGAACTTCACCTCAACTGGGTAAGATTATTGCCTCTAGCTCTTCTCAGGCTCAGAGCTCTTTGTAAAAAGCCTCTTTCACTTTCTTCATTTGAACTAATGTATGGAAGGCAAAATCTTAACACCAGGCTTTCTATCCAACCCTTCAACCATTCCAGACAGGCTGTTAGCTCCCCTGCTGTGTCACCTAAGGTCTGTCCTGTGGAACTTCACAGACCATTCCTTACCTCAGCCATGTGACAGTCCTTGCCCACCGACAATCCACATTGGGGATCAGGTTCTTCTTTCCCCTCCAGGCCAGCACCCTTCCCTGCTTCCCCCTAAATGTCAGGGACCCTTCAAGGTAATTCTTGTAACCCCACAGCTGCTAAACTTGAGAGCTTTCCTTACTGGGTTCTCCTGTGTCATCTGAAACCTTGTATCTCACCTCCATTCCAGAAAAACATATACATATACATATACATATACATATACATATACATATACATATATCACTCCATAAGCTCTTCCTTTCCTAATTAGCCACTCAGCTAATTGTTATAGGGCCACCACAGAGCTGGAGGCAAAAGGACCATCAGATGTATCCAGTCAGTAAGGAAAAAACAGTAATAATCAAAAGGTATTTATACCCCCAGACCCAAAAGTGTCTGGGCTCTGCAAAAACAGACTCTATTGTAACAGTCTATCACTGTTGAATGCTCTCAGCAATTAATCACCTGTGTCTCCTGAATGCTAAACTAATAAAGGAAACAGGTGCCTTAAATAATCTACCTCTAATAAAGCTTATCTCAGGTAAAAGTTAAGCAGAGTACCAAACACTACAATGGTCACTAATTTTCTCATGGCTGCTTCTTAACATGTTCAAAAATTTCCCTAAGCTCCAGAAACCAGCTTAAATCCATCTGGACAGGTCAGATCTACTTTAGGTAAGTGCCAAACTCAAACTTCCCTGATCTGGGAACACTCCAAAGAAAATAAAAATAATGATGATTCTTTTTTCCTAAGCTTTTTCTGTCTCACCAGTATCCTGTCAGCCAAAAAGTTCCAAGCCAGAAAGGATGGGCAACTCCAGGGCAGCAGACAACAGTCCACAATCCCAGGACACCTGTCTACTTCAGAAGCCCCCTTCCTTATCTCCCCCAAGACCAACCAACACCCACCAAGTCAGCTGGAAGCAGTTTTTTGGAGAAATGACACCCCATACCCACTCATCTTTGCTGGGGATGTCTTTCTGTTTGCTGTGAATGTGTTGCTCTGATTGATTGATCAATAAAGTGCTGATTGGCCAGTAGCCAGGCAGGAAGTATAGTATAGGCAGGATAAGCAGAGAGGAGCATTCTGGGAAGTGGAAGGCTGAGTCAGGAGACACTGCCAGCTGCCGCCACCATGAGAAGTAAGATATAAAGTACCTGTAAGCCACAAGCTATGTGGCAACTTACAGATTAATAGAAACGGGTTAATTTAAGATACAAGAACTAGATAGCAAGAAGCCTGCCACGGCCATACAGTTTACAAGCAATATAAGTCTCTGTGTTTACTTGAGTCTGAGCAGCTGCAGGCCTGCATGGGACTGGAGAAAACTCCAGCTACACATCTGCCATCTTTATAAAAACAAAGAGTCTGGGATGATAGGAATTCCAGCCACAACCCCATGGTTGTGCATGCCCTGGTGGGACACTTTGTCATTTCTGCCTATTCATTTCTGGGTCATATGTCCTATGTAACCCATGAGCAGTCACATAATTGCATGCTGCATGACCTTGTGATCTATGCGCATGTGTGGAGTAGCCATGTGGGCCTGTGTGTGTGTATGTGCTGGGTGGCCCTTAAAAAGGCAGGCCCCATGTCCCCCCAATGCCCTTCTCCCACATGTGTCCTTTCAGCAGGCCTGATCACATCTGTCCCTTTCTCCTTGTCTTAGTCTTATATGCAGTATGACAAATACAATTTTACATTTGTATCAATATATAAAATACTTCAAACAGGAGTAGGAACATATGTACTATATGGCAAATATAGTTTTGTATTTGTATCAATATACAAATTATATTAAACAGGAATAGAAAGATAATTTTACTTTTGTATTAATATACAAGAACCTATACCAATGCAAATTATCTAAAGTGGATAGTTACTGATTTAGTTTACAAGTAGATACAATAATCTATCTTATTATCCTATCCCATCTATTTCCCCCTTTCTTTTTTTTCCAAAAGAGAATTCTGAGCCTATATTATTGTTCTATCCCCAGCCCTAATATAATTTATAATCAACCCCTAACAGAAGGGACCCACATACATGTTCCCCAGGTCTTAGGCTAGTGAAGAGGCCATGCCCTAGGGGCTGGTACCCCAAGGTCATAGATGAAACGAATACCCATTACAGATAAGGACTTCCATGGGCTAGAGGTGAGGATGGGAAACACTGAGCTGATTCAGAACTCTGCCCTTCAACTGCCTGTGGCTTTGGGCTAGTTATGTAATTTCTCTGAGCCCCAGTTTCATCATATGTGAAAGGACATTTCTTTCTTCTTTTTCTCCTTCTTCTTCTTCTTCTTCTTCTTCTTCTTCTTCTTCTTCTTCTTCTTCTTCTTCTTCTTCTTCTTCTTCTTCTTCTTCTTCTTCAGATTTATTTATTTATTATGTATACAGTGTTCTGTCTGCACATATCCCTGCAAGCCAGAAGAGGGCATCAGATCTCATTACAGATGGTTGTGAGCCACCATGTGGTCGCTGGGAATTGAACTCAGGACCTCTGGAAGAGTAAGCAAGTGCTCTTAACCTCTGAGCCATCTCTCCAGCCCCTTCTTCTTCTTCTTCTTCTTCCTTCTTCTTCTTCTTCTTCTTCTTCTTCTTCTTCTTCTTCTTCTTCTTCTTCTTCTTCTTCTTCTTCTTCTTCTTTTTTGGTTTTTTCAAGACAGGCTTTCTCTGTGTAGTCCTGGCTGTCCTGGAACTCACTCTGTAGACCAGGCTGGCCTTTAACTCACTGAGATCCACCTGCCTCAAAGGTGTGTGCCACCACTGACTGGTCGTGAAAGGACATGTTTACAGTACATGGTTTGACTGCTATGAGGTAATGTATCATAAACAATTGAGATGGCAGTGCTGGGATCATACTAAATGAGATGAACTTGAAAAGCTTGTTAGAGCAGAGGCAGTATCCCTCTTTTTATATGAAAGGTCAAGACTGTGCACAGCAGATTACAGAGGCTCTTTGGGTGCTGGGCACTAAGCCACTGATGGCTAGATTATGAGAAATTTCCTTCCAGAGAGAGGCTATGCGAAGAGAGGAGGGGTGCACTTATCAAATCTGAAGTTGTTTAAATAATTCAATAATTAAATATGACTGCATTCTACCTTAATAGTAATTATATTTTTAAATATTAGTAAATAGTCATTATTAATATAAATATTAGTTATGGGTTTTTTATAAGCTAGATTCTTTTTTAAAAATTATTTTACTTTTGTGTGTATGAGTTCTTTGTCTTCATGTAAGTATGTGTACCACATATGTGCCTAGTGCCTGCAGAGGTCAGAATAGAGCATAAGGTCTGCTAGAATTGGAGTTACAGACAGTTGTTACCATCATGTTGGGGCTGGGAACTGAACCTGGATCCTCTGCAAGAGCAACAAATGCTCTTAACTGCTGAGCCAACTCTTCAGCCCCCATAAGCTATATTATTTCTCTCCAGCATGTCCTTGCATGAAAAATGAGGACATGATGCTCCCAGATTTGGTTGAGGAGATGGTTTATTGTAGATATAAAGAACAGCATTGGCAGAGGCATCTGGAAGGGTCCAGAAGGAACCAGGTAAACAGACTGAATTGAGCCATGAGAGGAGAGAGAGGAAGAGAAAAGGAGAGGAAGAGAAGAGGGAGAAAGAGGAAAAGACTGCACAGGAACCAAGAGACCAAGAGCACAGAGGGGATGTGTAGCCAAGATGGCTGAATTATATAGGGAAGAGAACCAGGGGGAAGGGAAATGAGGCTCGAGGCTGGGAGGTTGAGGGGTGCAGGGTATGCTAGCCAGGAGGATGCTGCAACAGACTGCTAGTCAGTATTGGCTTTGATATGTTAAATAGGCACCTTAATTAGCCACTTGTCCTGAGTTTCTTTGAAACCTGACAATTCTGTCTCCCATATCTTATTAACCTTTTTTGTTTGTTTGAAACAGTGGCTTACTGGGTAGCCCTGGCTGACGTGGAATTTACAGAGATCTGCCTACCTCCACCTCCTGAGTGCTGGGATTAAAGGCGTGCACCACTATGTCCATCTCTTATTAACTTTTGAGACAAAAATCCTAGCAAGCACAGAGGAAAATGAAGGCCAACAAGTGTCACAGTTGAATTCCAGATGTTCAGATGGGTGACACTTGGGGATCCTGGACATTGCTTCCTGATAGTCAAAGCTTCAAGTGCCAGCTGTCTGGGTTCTGCTTTGTGTGGACTCTGCAGTTATCAGGCTGTTGTTTCATGGGGAAATAGAGTGAGTAATGAGGAAAGACTCCATTGCTTTGCTGGCAAATTAGGAATTCTATATTGTTCTGTTAGGTACTGTGGTCTGAATGTCTGTATCCCCTCGAATTCATAGAATGGAACTTGACACCAAATGTTATTAAAATGCATTGCCATTACAATGTAAAATACGCCAAATGAATTAAAGGCCATGGCCTTTTCAAATCATGAGACCACCCCCATTTACCTAAGGGGTAAGAGTCTATCATCATATGGTAGGTTTTGGGATTAAGGTAGCAAGCTGAGAGCTCACATCTTTTGTTTTATTATTTGAGACAGAGTTTCTCTGTGGAGCCTTAGCTGTCCTGGAACTCTGTAGACCAGCTGGCCTCAAACTCAGAAATCTATCTGCCTCTGCCTCCTGAGTTTAGGGTTAAAAGTGTATGCCACCATTGCCCAGCAAGAGCTCACATCTTAAAATTACAAGCAGGAAGCAGAGAAAGTAAACTTGAAATGTGTAAATTAGGCACGGAGGCACTGTCTGTAAGGCAGAGAGCAGCCCTCCCCTAGTCCTGATTCTGCAGATGCCTTCCCTACCCACAGAGTTCTGAGCAATACATTTCTGTTGTTTATAAATCAACCTCCCACCAGGTGTTTGTTATAGTATCCTATATAAAAGCACCAGGGCTGCCTTAAGAACATACCACACACTGGGTGACTTCAACAATAGAAATCAATTTTCTCAGCTGTGGGGATAGAAGCTGTAGTCATGTGATTTTATTTCCCACTGGATGGGGCATAAGGTAATCCTTTAACTTTACTCAGAACATTTTAAATAATGTACATTTAAAAAAGTATCTCAAATTGTTCTGCAATCTAACTATGCAACATGTTGATTAACATTTAGAAAGTAAAAGCCAGCTGGGTGGTGGTGGTGATGCATGCCTTTAATCCCAGCACTCAGGAGGCAGAGGCAGATGGAGCTCTGTGAGTTCAAGGCCAGCCTGGTCTACAAAACAAATTCAAGCTCCAGGACAGCCAAGGCTATACAGAGAAACCCTGTCTGGAAAAACAAAACAAAAAGAAAAAAAAAAAACAAGTGTAAAAAGACAGATTAAAGCAACTGGAACAACACATGATTGTTATAGAGCAGATTTTACTGTTTTCTTTTCTTTTCTTTCTTTCTTTCTTTCTTTCTTTCTTTCTTTCTTTCTTTCTTTCTTTCTTTCTTTCTTTCTTTCTTTCTTTCTTTTTTTTTTTTTTTGAGACAGTGTTTCTCTGTGTAGTTTTGGTGCCTGTTCTGGATCCCACTCTGCAGTCCAGCCTGGTTTCAAACTCACAGCAATCCACCTAGCTCTGCCTCCTGAGTGCTGGGATTAAAGGAGTGTGCCACCACTGCCTGGCTTCTGTTTTCTTTTCTTTAAATTTATTTTTAATTTTAATTGTGTCTATGTGTTTGTCTTTGTGAATGTGTGTGAATATAAGTACAGTCGCCCATGCAGGTAAGATGATTGAGTGGGGATATTCTTGGAGCTGGAGTTCCAGGCAGTTGTTTTTATAATTCCCAGCCACTCCCCAGCTACATGACCATTCATGCACTGCCCATCAGCAGGCAGAATGCTTAGTCATCCCATGGTTTTGTGTCCCACATAATCTGTGTAATACACGATCATGTAATCTGCGTGCAGTGTAATTATGTCATCTACATGCATGGGTGGCACAGCTATGCAAGCCCACATGGGCATGTGCAGGATGGGGTGGGGCTCTGCCTACAAAAGCAGATTCCATCTGTTCTCCCGCCCCTCTCCTCTGCACCATTCATTTCTACCTACTACACAATTCCACTTTACCCTCCCCTAATAAAACTCTTATAGTGGGGTTTGTTGTACCTTGTGTTTTCTCTCGAATGGTAAGTAGTGCTGCAAATAAATAACAGTTATGAGTTGCTGGAGGCTGAACTTGGGTCCTCTGTGAGAGCAGTGAACTCTCTTCACCACTGAGCCATCCCTCTAGTCCCTTTATGGTTTTCTTTTCTTTTCTTTTTTTTTTTTTAAATAATGAACAATTCTTTTTTTTTTTTTTTTTTAAAGATTTTATTTATTTATCATGTATACAGTGAGTGTTCGGCCTGCAGGCCAGAAGAGGGCACCGGATCTCATTGTAGATGGTTGTGAGCCACCATGTGGTTGTTGGAAATTGAACTCAGGACCTCTGGAAGAACAGCCAGTGTTCTTAACCTCTGAGCCATCTCTCCAGCCCCCTTTATGGTCTTACTGCATCAACATCATCAGAAATCTGTTTATTTGCTGGTTCCATTGTTCTGTCTTTACTTTCCACTTATATCCAGATCCATCTGATATTCGATAATATCAATCTAGAGCCTTGCTCTGAGCTCTGTGCTCTGCTGTACCCCATTCCCCAGTCTCAGACATGACCTCTGCACTGCGTTTCGCTTGGAAGATGCTACAGTTCTCAGTTTCCCCAGCCTTTCATTTCTTTACAGTATTTTTTTTTTCCCTGGCAGCTAGCCTTTTCACTCTAACTGTTTTTTAACTTTACTGTCAGAATTGCTTCCTAAGAGCTTGAGGAAACAAGTTTCCTCCATTTAGACAGGGCTCTACTTCGGCTAATAGTCTGCTGCTCATTCTCCTGTTTTGGTTTTTAGAGGCAGGGTCTCTTATGTAGCTGAGACTGGACTCAGACTTACTTACTATGTAGCTGAAGATGACCTCAAGCTCCTGATCCCTCAGCCTCTGTCTCTCCAGTGCTGAGTTCAAGGACATGCACTACTGTTCTGCTGGAAGCCTCACCTTTATGCCCAGACCCTGCCCCTCAGAAAGTCCCACCAAATACAGCTCTTCCCCAGAGCTGCTTAAGACCACTCCCACAGAGTATTTAAACTGCACCTCAGAAAACATACATGTGGGTTTTCGGTCTCTTGTCCCTGTCTCTTCTCTGGGGGGGCCAGAGAATCACCCAGCAATGTTTTACCCATTAAACTGGGGCTTTTTCTAGCCGGGCGGTGGTGGCGCACGCCTTTAATCCCAGCACTCGGGAGGCAGAGCCAGGCGGATCGCTGTGAGTTCGAGGCCAGCCTGGGCTACCAAGTGAGCTCCAGGAAAGGCGCAAAACTACGCAGAGAAACCCTGTCTCGAAAAACCAAAAAAAAAAAAAAAAAAAAAAAAAAAAAAAAAAACTGGGGCTTTTTCTAATTTGGTCTGATTTGGATTGCTGCATCGACAGAGAGGCTTATTGGGGTCCAAAAACTTTTCATCTGCAGGTCCATCAAGGGGGCTGATTTTCCCCCCACGGGCCCAGGGCCATGTGGTGGGAAAACATCTTTCTCTCTCATACCTGCTTTCTGATAGACAAAGATTGGCTTTCGACTGGGTAAGTTGTCCATTCTGAGTTATTGACTTAGAGGCTCAGGACCTCCTCCGATTTTCAGGGTGTCCTGCCAAAGATGCAGCTGTGCCAGGCCCCTGACCTGTTTCTGGAGCAAAGACCTGCCTTTGTTCCACAGGACCCCTTCTTTAGAGGACGTTCTGTTGAAGGGAATTTCCCACACTCCCCTTTTTTTGACCCAAAGCTGACCACAGTGGACACATTGCACTAGGCTTCAGGTCCCAGCACAGACTTGTGAAACAGGCACTTGCAGTTCAAAGCCAGATCCACAAACACCTACAATCTATTCAAATTAGGGCTATCTGATACTATCTGTCCTAATTGCTCCATTTCTCTGAGCACTAAGGCCTGGCCACAGTACACTCTTGACAACAAGTGGGGTGGCCTCCAGAGAGAACCTTGGAAATTTCCATTCTCCAAGATCTTGAAAATTTTTGTTGGCATGGAGATAAATGGACAGAACTGCCCTATGGTCCATGGTTTTTGAGTTCTGTATTCCTGCCCTCCTTACAGTAGCCAGTGTCCCACAGCACTGGTCTTGTTGGCTAGGGTCATGGCACCTCCAATGTCCCACTTATCTGGGAACTGGGATCCAGAAAATTCTGCCCTGACCATGCTGCTAGAGACACTGGTCCCTTCCCCACTTTCCCAAGCTTTACCTACCCACCCACTCCTATACGGCCACATGTTCCATTCAGTGGTCAGCATTCCTTAGACTGCTCTCCTCTATCCCCCAATGCCTCAACCTACATCTTGGTCCCCTTCTGCACACTGGACTAATGCCCCCGAATTTTCCCCAGTTTCTTCTCATACTCAGTCTCACCAGGCTCCTACCCTACTCTGCCCTCTCTGAGAGATAGCTGGAGATGATGGAATTGTCCAAGTCCATGAGTCCTTTTCTCTTCTGGATCTCTCACAAATAGAAAAGCAATTGGGTTCCTTCTGTGCTAATCCTGTTTATATCAAGGAGTACTATTATCTGTCCCAGGCCTATGATCTGACTTGGCATGACTTTTATGTGATCTAGGCCTCCACTCTCACTCCTGAGGAGCTTACTTGAGTTTAGGCAGCAGCTAGGAAGTATGCAGACCAAACCCACCTAGTGGACAATATAGTCCCTGTGGGTGACATGGTGGTGCCAGCTACAGAGCCCTACTGGGATTACCAACCAGGTCTAAATGGCTGCCAGAGGAGACCTCATGGTTCATTGCCTCCTCCAAGTCACCTAGGAGGCCATGCCCTCTCTGCTGACATCCTGGACACTGGAGATCTGAATGCCCCCATGCAGGCTCGTTCTCTATGCCACATCACAGAGCTCCAGCCTCATCAACATTGGCAACTGAGACTCCTCCGGCCTTTGAACTTCTAAGCCTGTTAGAGGACTGACAAGGCCAAGATTTGGTGACTCCCATTGCCCTCTTTGAGGCTAGGGTGATGCTGCAGATGGCAGGCAAGTCCATTGACTTTCTCTTGAACATGGGAGCTACTTATTCTGTTTTGATATCTCACTCGGGTCCTACAGTTTCCTTGCCAATTTCTGTCACAGGGGTGGGTGGGATCCCTTCTTTCCCACTTAAGACCCAGTCACTTCTCATTTTTGCAGGGTGATTCTCACACTGTTTTTCCAGTCATACCTGCTTGCCCCACACTCTGCTTGGTGGTAATATTCTCAGCTGTTTGGGGACCACACTCACTTTGGCCACTATGCTCTCTTCTGAGCATTTCACAGGTGTGTGCCAAGGCCAGTCCACAGGAGACCCTCCAGATGTATCAGCCTCTGCATCAGCTTTGAGGATACCAACTGGGCAAAGATTGGAAGAGAAACAGCAGATTTGGTGGCCCAAGTACTCCTGGAACATATCGTTCCTAGACTTGGCTTGCCACAGACCATACAAGTGGACAATGGGCCAGCCTTGACTTCCAGGGTCATGGAGCTTGTGTCGGGATGCTCTCAACATTTCCTGGAAGCTTCACATTCCTTATTGCCCACAAACCTTGGGAAAGGTTGAGAAGGCCAATGGATTCATCAAACAACAGCTCACTAAGCTCTCCATTGAACTCAGGTTATCTTGGCCCTCCCTTCTCCCCATTGCCTTACCTGCCTCCAGGCCACCCCACGTTGTCCCATAGGCCTGAGCCCGTTTGAGCTCCCTTACAGAAGGTCCTTCTGCAATCATCACCCCCCAGCTCAAACTCCCCCACTGACTGGGTACCTCTCCTATCTTTCCATTCTGAGGTCCTTTTTCTGTTAACATGCTGACAGCTATCTCCCTACCCCGACACCAACAGACCCAACTGCCCCTGAGCCTGGCCCACTCTCCCCAGGGGACAGAGTACTCCTCAAACAGCTAGTTCCTAAGTCTCTCGAGCCCTGATGGACAGGACCTTATACTGTGATCCTCACCACCCCCTCAGCTGCCAAGCTTCTGGGACATCCAAGTTAGTACCATCTCTCCAGGCTCAAGTGGGCACCTATTCAGAATACATGGTCTGTCCAGCGGCTGGGACTCTCCACCCTCCAGTTTTCCAAGATGTCCCAATGAAGGGCCTATCTGCTCTTTTGCTCTGTACATTCATCTTTACAGTACAACTAGGGCAGATGTTAATGATCTATTTTTTCCCTAGCAACTTGCCTTCCCTTCTTCAAGAAACAGATGCCTGAGGTCTCCAGGATGACAATTAACCAGATGCTCCTCCACTCACACCTCCTGCTGTATGTGGGCCACCACCTCATGACTCCTCCCTTTTCCGCATCACTCCATGCTCAGAGGAAGTAGCTAGATTTGAACCAGCACCCCTATACCCAAAGGGACTGGAATGTTCTGGTGGAAGCTCTACCTCAGCCCCTGGCACCCTGGCATCCATATACCCAAAGAGTCTGGAATGTTCTGGTGGAAGTCCTGCCTCTGTGCTCAGACCCTACCCCTCAGAAAGACCCACTAAACACAGCTCCTTCCTCAGAGATACTCAAGAACACTCCCACAGGGTATTTAAACTGCATCCCTGTCTCCTCTCGGGGGGCTGGAGAATCACCCAGGAATGCTTTACCCATTAAATCAGGGTTTTTTCAAATTCGGTCTGGTTTAGTCTGATTTGGATTGCTGTGTCAGCAGAGAGGCTTATCAGGGTGCAGATACTTTTCAGTTATTACTCTTGGTTTATATGATTCCTAGGGAATAAATCACAGGGCTTTGCCTGTGCTGCTAGGCAAGCACACTACCCACTGGGCTGTATTTCCAGTCCCCAGAATTCTTACACTGTCTTCAAAATGTCTTAGAATTATTTCCTTCAGACCAGAAACATCAAAATTCATGTATTACAAATGGCTATATCTCCTCAATGCCTTTGTTGTCTTTTATGGTCATGAGGATCCCCAATTCTTATTTTTATGACATTTACTCTGTATACATTAAGCCACATTAGTATGTTCCACATTTGGGATGGTTTAGTCTTCTCTCTTCAGGCAATATTTTCTTTCAGGAAGCTATAATAGACACATTAACCATTTATTATTTAAAAAAATTACACTTATTTATTTATGTGTATAGATTCATGTGTGTCGCATTTTTGTTTGTGTGTGTATCTGTGTGTGTGTGTTTGTGTGTGTGTGTGTGTGTGTGTGTGTGTGTGTGTGTGTGTGTGTGTGTGTGTGTGTGTGTATAGGTCAGAAAACAACCTTCAGGAGTCACTTCTCTTCCACCATGTGACTCCAGGGCTAGAACTCAGGTTGTCATATTTGGCAGCAAGCACCATTACCTTCTGAGTCCTCTCATCATTCTCAAATCATTTATTTGCTGTCAAATAGTTATTGAACAATTTAGTGTGGCATGTATACCTATAATCCCAGCACTTGGGATGTGGAGGCACCTATCTCCCCTCAAAACAAATCAAACCATTGTAATTTACACAATAACTGGGGTTTATTCTATGGCTGACAGGTTCATTTCTCCTCATTCCTCAAAAGGCTTATATTCTATTTTGTTAAGTCTATAGTATATTTTTTAAATTGCTAATCCTCTTCAGATCTGTTCCTTGTAAATATGCAGGAGAGCTAGTAGGATGGCCCAGGGGTTAAGAACACCAACTGCTCTTCCCAAGGACAGAGCTTTGATTCCTAGCACCTACACAGAAGCTCACAGCCATCTGTAGCTCTTGTCCTAGAGGATCTGATGCCCTCTTCTGGCCTCCAGGATCACCAGGCATGCCTGTGGTAGACAGACATACAAGTGGAATAAAAACTCAAACATCTGATTTTCCAGACATATCTGCTATGGAGGCTGCAGTTAGTTGTTCCAGGGAGCCTCTGCAGAGTGCTCTGTTCCTTTAAGACAGCCATAGTTTAAGGGTGTCCTTACTTTGACAATAGCAGGAAGTTTATTGCACCTTTTAAAGTGACCTTGGCTTTCCCCAAGTTCCTTTGGTATTTTTGCAAGTACCTGCCAATGTTTACTGATTGTCAAGCACTGTGCCAGACAAAGTGAGAAGCCCAAAGAAGTCATTTATTGTAACTCATAGAGGATAGGATGTATATAGATCCTTATTTCTTTGAGGTCTCAATACCACTTGAGTCCAGGACTTGAGCAGACTCTCCTAGTAATATTGGTGGAAACTGATATCCAGAAACACCATTGAATGGCTGCTCCTAGGTATAGTTGAGAAGGGTTAATTGTAGAAATGAGGGAGAGCACAGCCAGAGGTATTTGGAAGGGTCCAGACTGGATCAAGCCAGTAGAATAGATCTGGTCACAGGGGTTGTGGAGGTGAGAAAGGAAGAGAGAGGAATCAAGAGGCCAAGAACAGACACAAGAGCACCAAGAGAGCATGTAGCCCAAACAGTTGAGATCACATATGAAAGAGAAGCCAAGCTTAGGGTCTGGAGAGGTTTAGGGTAGGTTTTGTGTGTGTGTGTGTGTGTGTGTGTGTGTGTGTGTAGTGCTGGGAAGAGCCAAGACTGTGTAACAGGCACTGAGAGATGCTGGGAGAACCTGGTTGGTTGCTAGTGTCCACTTTGATATTAAATAGGTGCCTCAGTTAGCTGTTTGTCTTGAGTTTCTTAAGATCTGACAACAACTGTTTTTAATGATTGTTTATTGTTCAGGTGTCATTGTATCTTAGTGAGTTCTCACTTATATTCGCAATATGAGTTTTAGTGTCCATGCTTTTTTAGAGCAGACACCTTTTCAGAGATGCTAAGTAACTTACCTTCATTTCCATTACTGAGGAGAGAATCTAAGATTTGAACCTTCGTCCTAAACTCATTCTTTAATCATATGTTTCATTATCTGCACTTTGGTCCTTGAGCAGCAGAAAATAAGACTGGAAAAACCTGCTGCTAAACACAGTGAGGGGCAAGAAAGCTGGTCACTGTGATCTCACTTCCCTATTTTTCTTGACCCTAGGCTGAGGTGACCTCAGAGAACCTCAGCAGCTAGTGAGTGCCCCTAACAGTTCATAGCTCAGCAGCAACACCAGCTGGCCACAGAGGCTTCCTCCAGGAGGTCTCACTCACAGCTGCTCCTGCTCTGTCCTGGCTTAAGGAAAGCATTAGAATCCTGGTCCCACACAGCCTGCAAGAACTCAGGGGCTTATTCAGTTAAATGCATAGGGATCTGTCAGCAGAACTTTTTCCCACCCAATCGCTGCTGACTCTGCTAATGGGCTGGAAAGACCGTCCAGGGTGCAGTCTTTTTGAACTTGGAAGGGCAGTGTCTAGCTCTGGAATTGTGATGTTAGGGAGTGAAGTCTTGGGTTCAATCTCCATCACTAAAACACCAGCTAGCCAAATAACAAAGATTCTGCCCTGAGCTTGAGGAGATCCTTGAAATTCTAGACACACTTTGCTTTCTGGGGAAGAGGAACCCCAATTATTATCAGAGGGGACCTTGGCTCCTTAACATTAAGAATCATTACTTTGGGGTTAATTCAGGTATGTTCTGTTGACACTATTAGCTTGAACTAGTTGAGTTTATCTTTCCTAAGAGATTTGTGTTCAGGTGGCTTGGGACCTGACTAGGTGCCAGGAAATGTTGTACAGAGTGAATGGGTATCATCGATTAGCTAGTGGAAGCTTATGTTTGGTTTCAAGGCTCTTCCCTTGGTCAAGCTATTTAAGTGCTCTGAACTTTGCTCTCCTCTGTATGAACTTACACAGTATTAGGTAACTCCTTCATGGGGTGGGGATGATGACCGCTGCTACTTCATAGCATTGTGAGGAATGAGATGAAATAAACAATGTCGGTTAGCACCATACAAGGCGAGCCAGTTTATTGTTTGTGGTCTCATTTCCTCCATATGTCAGACAGGCTAGTTTTCCCATCTCAGCCACTTTTTCTCCTCGTGGACCACGAGGACAGTGTCATCAAATCCAGCATGTTGAAGAGCCACACCCCCAGACCCCTGCTTTGTTTTTTAGATAAAGTTGTGTTGTCCAGCTCTAGCGATTGTCAGGCTTCAGCCATCCCTGGGTTTAATCCTTAGCCCTACGGACCTAACTAAAATAATAACAGCACTATACCTCCCAAACTACATTCTCAGTATGTTCCAGTACATGTCACATTGTAGCTCAGTCTGTAAGCCAGACTAGACAGCATCTAGTCCCCATATAAAAGCATGCATATCGATTGTATGTTAGAAATGGAATGTTCTTCCTACACTAAGTATCACGCCCCCACCCCTCATCACTTGGTAAGGAATAAGTCTTAGCTAAAATGGAGAAGTGATTCATTGGTCTGTACAATTGTTTGAAGCATACCTTAAAAAAAAAAAACTTCATTATAGGCAAGTGATTTTTTTTTTTTTTGAGACAGAGTTTCCCTGCATAGCCCTGGCTGTCCTGGAACTCTGTAGACCAGGCTGGCCTGGCCACCTGCTTCTGCCTCCAGAGTGCTGGGATTAAAGGTGTGTGCCACCACCGCCTGGCGTGAGTGATTATTCTTAAATCCACAAAGCCAGTGACTAGCAAATCTGAGATTAAGGTCCATATAATCAAACCAGCTCAGCCTGCTGTATTATTTAATATTTACTTTCTTATATCTTCACTTACAATGTTATAGTATTGAGATATTCATGTAATGTCTTAAATTTTTTAGTTAGTACACAAAATAACAGGTTTCATAATATTTTCATACATATATACCATTATGTCCTGTTCATATTCATAGCCATCCTACTGGTGTCCATTCTTTCCCCTTCAGCTTTCATGTCATATATGTGTGTGGATACATAAATATTTAACTCTAATTCCAAGTATGGTAGAAAACAGGTGCTATATTACCTTTCTCTCCCCACTCCTATTACCCTCTGATTCTCCTTTCCTCACTTTCTTTTTAAATAAATTTATTATAGGGGACTGGAGAGACAGCTCATAAGTTAAGAGCACTTACTGCTCTTGCAGAGAATCAAGGTTTGGTCCCCAGCACCATCAGTTAACCCTCTGGCTTCCAAGGACACCTGCACACAAGTAGCACACTTAAACTCACACAAGCATGCATGGGTGCACATGCGTGTGGGGGGCCACACACACAAATGCTTACAAATCTGAAAATTTGTTTACTGTGTGTGTGTTTGCTGGAGTGGTGTCACAGTGTGAGTGTGGAGGTCAGAGGACATCTTGTGTGCACTAGTTTTTTAATCTTTTATGATGTGAGATCTGGAAATTGAATACAGGCTGTTGGAGTTATCAGCCATTTGTCTTCTTTTGAGAATGGTGTGTTCATTCATTTGACCATTTATAAATTGTATGATTCTTTGATGTTTGATTTTTAGAGTTCCTTATAGATTTTAAATACAAATCCTTTGTCAGATGCACAGTTGGCAAAGATTCTCTCCCATTCTATCTCTTAACTAGTCCATCTCTTAACTAAGGTCTTTTTAAAAATTCTGTTCCAAAGCTTTTTAATTCCATGCATTCTCATTCGTTAGTTTCTGAGGCTATTTCCTGAGCTATTTGAGTCCTTTTCAGAAAGTCCTTCCTGATCTTGTGTGTTGGGCCATCACTGGATCATGGTCAACCTACCAGCAACCATACCCTTAAAGATTCCCTTTCTCAAAGGTCGTCAATCATCAACTGCTCCTTAGTTAGGGGTGGAAGCTTGTAACCCCCATCCCTCTTTCATTCTGGAATGTTGACTACCTTGATGATGTGCAGGTCTATGCAGGTAACCCCTCTGCAGTGAGTTCACAGTGCAGTGACTCCATCACGTCCAGAAGATACTTTTGCTCTGGTCCTTGCTGACCTCTGGCTGTTACAGTCCTTCCTCTCTGTCTTCCACAATGGTCACTGAGCCTTGGGGGTGGTGGTAAAATACCTGTCACATTTGCAGTTGAATACTCCAATAACATTTATTCTCTTTGCTTTGATCAGCGGTAAGTTTCTGTGTTGACCCCCATGCACTGTGTGAAGAAACTTACCTGATGAAGACTGAGAGCTATACTAATTCATCTATGGGCAGAGAGATACAAATTCAGAAAGCAGTTTGATATGTCTATTTAGCAGAATAGTAGTAGTAGTAGGTTCACCCTTGGATCTGTGAGCTACCTAACCATGGGTTCTTTGTCAAATTTATAGTACCAAGCACGTGTTTACTCCTGTTGAGGAGGCAGAAAGCAGTTGGTTATTGCAATTCACAGGGTCCGCAGCTGGATGACTTCTCCCTGCCAGCAGCCAACATAGCACCTTCCAGTACTATGAAAAGCTAGGCAGCAGGGGGAAACTTCCCAGTCATTACCAACTTAATTTGTGTTATAAATCAGGTGCTCTGTCAGTCTGCCCCTCAGGAACTCAGTGACTAAGCAGCTGCATCATCATTAGTTGTCAACCCTTTAGAAGGTCCCCACCATCTCAGATTGCTCTCTCATTTTCTCTGTCTTCCAATCTCTCTTTCTGTCTGTCTGTCTGTCTCTATCTCTATCTCTCATGTCTCTACTCTGAGAAAGCCTTTGCGCCCCCTTCTCTCAATAAACCTCTTAGGAGAGATCTGTTGTGTGGTATGACCTATGCAGCATACTTTGGCTTGGACCTGCCAAGGTGCCCTGTAGTGGGTAGCCATTCCAGCTTTGGTCTGGAAGTCCCAACCCCCATTGAGGCTTTGGTAACTATCATGCCTACAAGGTGGGGCCAAGGGAGGGCCCTGAAGACCTGAGATCAGAATGCACCGTGCTCTCTTTCTTCTTGGACCATGGATGCTAGAGGTAGACAGAGGAGAGTTCTCCAGAGTCTTTCACAGAACCCGCCACCTACCTATCCCTTCATTTGTAACGTGTAGTGGCCTTAATAATTTCACCAATATCTGGCGCTCACGTGGGGCAAATTCCAAAGGCCTGGGTGGCTTGCGCCCTCAGCTTCCTCCCCAGTTGGCGGGTGCTTGAAGCTGCAGGTTATTGCCTGCAGAGTTCCATGAAACCAGGAAAAACCTACACGGTTCCATTCCTAAAAAGGAACTAATCCTGGGGCAAGTTTAGCCCCAGACCAGTGGAATCGCTGTGAGTAGGGCTCCCTGAGTGCTGGCTCCTTGCCCTAGCCTGAGGCTTCCATAGTTTCACCTAGTTAAAATAGACAGGGCACTGTCCTTTGCCCCAGCGGGGGTTTGGAGCCATGCCTGCTGGCAGATCTATTGTCTGTAGAGGCAGAGAGGGGCTTAGATCAGCCTGGAAGTCTCCACGCCCTGAAGCTCCAGGGGGTTACTGGAAAAACTGCCGGCTGACTGTGCTCACTCTGCTGCTAGCCAAGGCATTCAACAGGACCTGCTTCAGCGCTATACCAATGCCTCCTTCTGCCTAAAAAGTGCTACTACACCCCCCAGAACCTCGGAAAGGTAAGATTAGGCAAAGCAGTGTCTTATTTCAAGTAAAAGTACCCTTCACTGATTTTTTTTACAAAGGCTGAACACAGCTATAACAAAAGCTGTATCAGATAAAGAATTAAGAAAAGTATTAACTGAGTCCTTGGCATTCGACAATGCTAATGCAGAATGCAAAAGAATACTTACACCATTAAAGATCAGGTCAGCTCTTTTGGAAGAATGGATTCAGTATACTAATGGTGTTGAGTCTCTTAACTACAGTAATGAGGCTTGGATAAGAGAGACAAATCCCAGAGGTGAAAGAAGGCCCCATGGTACCAAAGTTTTAATTGTGGTACACTAGGTCATATAAGTAAAAACTGTACTTGGGGTACTTCTAGAAGTAATACTCCTTTTAGGAATAGCCTAAACAGGAGACCCCAACCACCTCCTGGATTATATAGAAGGTATGGCAAAGGCCAACATTGGACCAGTGAGTGCAGATCAAAAATAGATATACGAGGCAACCCTTTACTGACGGGAAATGCCTCAGCAGGCATTTCTTCTTGCAGGCCCCCAAATCAAACATAGTATGAACATTCCCAGCCACTGTGGAAGAAATTCCTCTCCAGGACAACTGAATAAACCAATACTTAATGTAAAAACTGATACTGCAATGGATAATAAAACAGCACTGATAGATGGATCACAGTTTACAAAGAACACTGTAAAACAAATATTCTGGAAGACTTCCATAAATGAACAAAGACCAAAGCTTAGAATTCGAATTAATGGCCTGGTTCTGGAGGGCCTGGTAGACACAGGTGCAGATGTGACTATAATTACACCAAAATCATGGCCTACGAATTGGCCTCTTCAAGAGGTAGATGTCCAACTTTTAGGGATTGGCACCCTATCTCAGATAAAACAGAGTTAGAGATGGGTTGAATGCATAGGGCCAGAAGGACAGAGAGGAAGGCTGAAGCCATATGTAGCAAATGTAGCAGTAAATCTTTGGGCCCGAGATCTGTTACAACAGTGGAATACCTAGATTAAAATTCCTACACTCTCAGAAAAGGAATACAGACCAATGCATGTTTCTAGGAATAATATAAATGCTATAAAAATCAGTCACCAACCATTCAGGCTCTACACAAACAGAGCATGGCTGCTGTTGAACTCTCAGAAATACCAACTGCCTTACCTTTAAAATGGCTAACTAATAAACCTGTCTGGGTTGGACAGTGGCCTTTGACACTACAAGCTTTAGAACAGTTGGTTCAAGAGCAGTTAAATGCTCAACACATTGAAGAATCTACCAGCCCTTGGAATTCTCCTGTACTTGTTATTTTAAAAAGTCTGGTAATTAGAGAATGCTGACAGATCTGAGAGCTATTAATAAAGTAATTCAGCCAATGGGCTCCCTACAGACTGGGATGCCCCTGCCTTCTCTGCTACTCAAAGAATGGCCTGTAATAGTTACTGACTTAAAAGACTGTTTCTTTACCATACCCTTACAAGAAAATGATAGAGAAAAATTTGCCTTCACAGTACCTAATTATAACAATTCTCAGGCAGTCAAGAGATATCAATGGAAGGTCCTCCCACAGGGAATGTTAAACAGCCCTACTTTGTGCCAATACTTTGTGCAAAATCCACTGGAGATAATTCATGTAAAGTTTCCACAATCCATAATTTATCACTATATGGATGATATCCTATTAGCTGATCCAAAGTTAGATACATTAGAAAGCATGTTTGAAGAAGTAAAAAAAGTTTTTCCTTGCTGGGGAATGCAAATTGCTCCTGAAAAAATACAAAGAGGAGATTCTATTAATTACTTAGGATATAAGATAGAGCTACAAAAAATTAGACCCCAAAAGATACAACTAAGGAGAGATCGAATCATTGAAGACTCTTAATGATTTTCAAAAGTTATTAGGAACCATTTCCAACTTACTGGGTATCATGGGAATACCCAAAGATGGACTACAAAATTTGGCTAATACTCTAGAAGGGAACAAAGAAATACATAGTCCAAGAGAATTATCAGCCGAAACTGAGAAGGAATTGGCTCTAGTAGAAAAGACAGTTCAAGAAGCACATGTGGATCATGTGGATCCAGAACTTAACTACATTCTTGTCATATTCTCCTCCAGACATTCCTCAACAGGTATTTTGATGCAGAGGGAACATGTTATATTGGAATGGATATTCCTACCATGTAAACCAAATAAGAAATTAAAGACTTATATAGAAAAGATCTACGATTTGATTCAAAAAGGTAAATTAAGACTTCGCCAGTTGACAGGAATGGACCCAGCAGAAATTGTAGTACCTTTAACTAATGAGAAAATTTCATCACTATGGAAAGATAATGAATACTGGCAGAGAGCCTGCATTAACTTTTTGGGAGAGATCAACAACCACTATCCCCAAAGCAAGAGAATAGAATTCATAAAGAAGACTGAATGGGTCCTTCCTCACACTGTATGACAAAAGCCAATTTCTGGAGTCCTCACATTCTATACCGATGCAAATTAATCAGGGAAAGCAGGATATAAATCAGGAGACTTAAGTAAAGTGGTACAAAGTCCATACAGCTTTGTACAAAAGGCAGAACTGTATGCCATTTTTATGGTACTGATGGACTTCACAGAACCCCTCAATATAGTCACTGACTTTCAATATGCAGAGAGAGTTGTTTTACATCTTGAAGGTGCTGAATTTATTCCTGATAATACAGAATTAACTTCATTATTCATACAATTGCAGGAAATCATCAGAAAAAGGGAACATCCTATATATATAACACATATCAGATTCCATACAGGTCTGCCAGGACCTCTAGCACAAGGTAATGATGAGCTTGATCAGTTCCTAATAGGTAATGTGCTAAAAGCCTCAGAATTTCATAAGAAATACCATGTAAATAGCAAATGTTTGAAGAAGAATTTCTCCATCACTCGGAAACAGGCTAAGGATATTGTGAAAAAATGTCCTACTTGTTCCATCTATAACCAAACTCCATTACCTGCAGGGAGCAATCCAAAAGGTATACAAAGAAATGAAATTTGGCAGATGGATGTGTTTCATTTTGCAGAATTTGGAAGATTAAAGTATGTACATCATACCATTGACACCTATTCAGGATTTCAATGGGCAACTCCTATGAGTTCTGAAAAGGCTGATTCTGTGATTACACACCTATTAGAAGTTACGGCCATCATGGGAATACCTGTACAAATTAAGACAGACAATGCCCCAGCATATGTCTCCAATAGAATGAGACAATTCTTTGCTTATTACAATCTAAAGCATGTTATAGGTATACCACACAATCCCACAGGCCAAGCAGTCATAGAAAGATCCAATTGACCTTTAAAGGATATGCTAAATAAACAGCAACAGCTAACAATGACTCCTAGAAATAGATTGCATAGTGCTTTATTAACCTTGAATTTTCTCAATGCTGGTGAGAAAGGAACAACAGCTGCAGAGAGACATTGGATGACATACAAAACTCCTGAGCTAAACCAACCGGTTTATTTCAAGGATGTGCTGACCTCAGAATGGAAACCTGGATATATTCTATGTTGGGGAAGAGGTTTTGCTTTTGTTTCTGCAGGAGAAGAAAAGCTATGGATACCAACAAAATTAATAAAAATTCGATTGAAACAGGAAAAACCCCTTGATGAAGAGAAGTAAAAGATCATCCACCAATGTGACATCTCTACAAGTTGTAAGAAAAATTTAATAATCAAAGGTTGTGGTAGGGTTCTGTTTCTGTCTTTCCAGGATAATGGGAATACCCATCTACCAGAAATCATAAGGCCTTGGATATCCGGATGTTTAAAGCAGAAAGAAAGAATCTATTGGTACCAATCTACACACGGTAAAATCTCACTGTCCAACATCTATATCTCTATCAATCTAGAAAAGTTGTGGTTCCAATTCAATTATAAGCCAAGCTGGCTTTGGAGATGAAATTGTCTCACTTCTTCTCTAAACCCAAGCATATTGCTAAAAGAAAAGGTTGAGAGATTCTTCAGTCCCATATCAGAAGAGCCCTCTGGTTAATAAAAAGGGACCATTGTCTTCAAGATTTAAATTCTCTCCATGCTTACTCTTGATTTCTCAGAATCCTTTCTTACATGTTATGTCCTTTTTAAATCTAAACTTTCCATTTTGATAACAAATAAGTTTTTCTAATAGCAATCTCTGAAGTCTCCAGAAGGAAGATGGGACCCCAACAACAACAACTCTACCCAATCCAGAATGATACTATGGTAATCATCATACTACACTTCTTGCCAGAATTTCAGACACTCTTACCCATTACTCTAAGACTTACTGTGGAACCTACAGTTAGTCTAACTGAGATTTAACTATCTGAGCTTTCTCACAGTACCCAACAGAGATATCATCACCCCCTAAACAGCAGGAAGCAATTCTAAGAAAACGATGTCCCTTCTCCCTAAGATTTCATATTTCTTAGGGTTATGGATGATGGTTATAGTGTTGGGGATGGAAGAAAATATTAGACTCAGTATTCTAAAAAAAAAGGAAAAGAAGAAATGGAATGGATAGGTATAAGATATTATGGTAGATTATTGTATATATTAGTAAACAAATTTAGTAAAATAGCAGCTTTAGATAATTTGCACTGTTACGGATTCTTATATGTTGATACAAATGTAAACTATTTTTATATTCCTGTTTAAGATAATTTGTATATTGATACAAATACAGAACTATATTTGTTATAATGTACATATATTTCTACTTTTATTTGAAATATGTGTATATTGATACAAATGTAAATTTATATCTGTCATACTTTATGTATGTTCTACTTCTGTTTAGGATATTCTGTATATAAATATATATTTAAGATTATTGCCATATTGTATACTTCACTATATATTCCTACCTCTGTTATAAATATCTTGTGTATTGTCACAAATTTGAAGTCATTGTTCTTTACAATACATTTGCTTATAGACTGTTTACCTTGTTTACATGAAGCCTTAGTCCTTAGGTTATTTTAGTAGGTAAGACTTACATATTTATATCTATGCTTGTCATCTCTATAGTTAAGTTAGTTAGGTTATCCAGATTTACAGATACATAGGTCAGATGGACAGGTAATCTTCAAACACTTCATAGACCTAGAGAATATGGCATTTAAATAATTTAGAATTCTATTGATATGAGAGAGATAATTGCTCCTGGCAGCACCAATTTGATCCCAAGAGAATGTTGAGCTTCTAAGACATTTCCATTTGGAAGTTTGCCTTCTTGGCACAAAATGGCCTACTGGGCAAAGAACTGCCCTTGCCTCGACTGCTGACCGTACGAATGTTGTCCTTTCTGGACAAGCGGGACACAGAGAAAGAGACCACTATACTCTGCTAAGGCAGGGTAAGATGGTCTTTCAGAATTCCTGCTTCTGAAAATGGTCTGTCAGATACTCTAGGTCTGTAGCCAGTTTGAATGCACCAACAATACTGAGAAACATTAGGTGACTGTCCAGGCTGCCAGCTGTCTCAGTCTACTCTTGCAAGATTCCTGAAAGTTGCTTGCATCCATCTACCATTTCTCAGGTACTATTATATTCCTTCTCATGTCTTTGATGGGATTGAAGACTAGCAGTTATAGTTACAACTTTATATATATATATATATGAATCTTAGATAGAACATATTAAGTATTAGATTCAGGTTCTTTAGGATAGGACGCCTTTTGGAATGATCTTTGTAACATACCATTTACCTATGCTCTAGACTTCTCTGGATTTTAGTATGTGTTTCTTGCTTGATATTGTTTGCATTGTAGTTCCATCTTACTTAGGTCATTATCCCTCATTACTCCTGAACAATATTTGATAACCATTCCTTTGTATATAGTCTTGTATTAAGTTAGAACCTTCTTATTAAGACAAAAAGGGGGAGATGTAGTGGGTAGCCATTCCAGCTTTGGTCTGGAAGTCCCAACCCTCATTGAGGCTTCGGTAACTATCATGCCTACAAGGTGGGGCCAAGGGAGGGCCCTGAAGACCTGAGATCAGAATGCACCGTGCTCTCTTCCTTCTTGGACCATGGACACTAGAGGTAGACTGAGGAGAGTTCTCCAGAGAACATCGCCGGACTGTGCTTCATCTTTCACAAAACCCACCACCTACCTATCCCTTTATTTGTAAGTTATGCCATTAAATAAATCTCCCCTTTAACAATGTGTAGTAGCCTTAATAATTTCACCAATAGTGCCCTGCCACTAAATCCTGTGACCAAAGTGTCCAGCACGCCTCTAGTATTCTTGGAGTTGGAGGTACCCCCCAGCCATGGACTTTAAGGCTACAGTTGACCCTTTTCACTGACACCCACTTCTGATCATTTCCCTTGGATGGGGCTTCATTTTTTAGCTCAGTTTTCACCTTATGGCTTCAATTGAAAGTTCTGGTACCAGGCATTCATCCATTTTTCCTTGAACTGTAGGTAATGACTCACTGTTCTACTTGTGCCTTTATTTCTTCCTCCACAAGTCCTTGGGATGCCTTGGACTTCCAGCCTTAGACCTTCTCGTCTACTTCACCCATGGGAACTATGTCCTTGACTGGACCTCCAGGCTCCCCCTTGGGATGCCCTTTGGAGAACCTCCACCCTTCTACCTAGTGCCCAACTTAAGGGCCTTTAAACTTATCCACTCTTCCAGTCGAATCTGGCTTCAATATCCCTTAGATAATCAATTCCAATGTAGCCGACTAACAGTACCCTAGATGCCATTATCCCGGACCCTTACAAATACTGCAAAAGATAGGTGAGTGGCAAAAAATCCCCCATTCCTATTTTTGTGTTTGTCTGGGCTTCCTCCCAATATTGTGTAAATGTCCTGTCTTTAAGTTATGGCTGATGGATTTGTAAGTTTGTTGTGAAGTGGGAGCTGGAGCTGGACCTAGCAGGGACAGGGGGAAAAGCAAATGAGCAGGCCAGCTGCAGGTGCACACACCTGCTCTTCCCACAGTGTCAGCTCTGAATCAAGTTGCTGATCTAACTCTAGGAACACACCTAAACAGTCTTGCACTTTTGTATTTCCTATCTCTCTGCTACAAGCCACAGAAATATGAAGTAGGGATTCAGCTGGCAAAAGTTATACCTGGAAAAAGCCAAGCCTTTTGGAGTCTTGGTGATACTGGCTTTTTGAATATTAGCTGTTTCCTGCTGTAAATTTCTCGTGTGCTATTGATCATTCTTTGGGCACAGTTTTTCCCTATACAATTAGGTATTTGGATAACCGTCACACAGGCAAGACTTCCTTCTTCCCGTTTTTTTTTTTTTTTTTTTTTTTTTTTTTTTTTTTTAGCACTAGAAACAGATATCTCCTTTAGCTAGCATCCAAGGCCAGGGCCCACTCTGGACAAAAGCATTTTATCTGAGATACCTCTCAAACATCCAAGGACAAATGGCAGGCAGAATAAGAATTCCAAACTACCTGCTACTCTCTTAAATTAAAATAAATGTCTATACAGAGACACTTCCTAGGCAAGATGGACATTAGGTTCATAGCTTTGTTTCTTGTGCAAATTAAGCTCATACCCTTCTTTCTTACACAGTCTTAATGGTATCTCTAGACTTCTTATTTGACATTTAACTTAGAACAAAAGGGCTTTTGCATACCAGGTACATCAAGCTGTGACACAGGTTGCCTAACTACCCCTGCCCTGGAAGATAATAATGCAGCGAGTTTTACAGGGACAGTTGTGGCCCCTAAATAAATATAGGCAGTTTTATTTTTACTCATGATTTATATTAACATTGTAAATGCCTAACATTTTACTTAACCACTTCTAGGAATGTAGTTTGAGCACATAAGTTCCCTTTTTCTGACATAGTAACTGATTTTAGGTCTTAATTGACCCCACATCCTTGAACCACTCCCTTTTTGGGTTGTAAAAGAAAGTCGACAGTCACTGCCTGAGGTAAACTCTTGTCTGCTTTTATGACCCTGGAATGATTCAAGCCTGGATGACCTTGTTTGGCCAGAGAATTGTTGCTTTGTATGGGTCTATAACTGAAAGCCTCAGAGACTTGAGAGGACTTGAAGAATGAGCTAAGATGAGGAATGAAGATGAAGGAATGTAGATAGAACAATGAGAGGACAGGAGAGGAAGGGATAGAGAGGAGCTAAGTATGAGAACAGAACTGAAGCTGTGTAGAGAGATTTTGACTTAGAAGAATAAAGTGAATGGACTAAAGACTTTCGTGTATGTAGATTCATTTGATATCCTTCAGATTAGTATCCCAGCCCCTGTACTGTCTTCTCCAGAACTCTGGGAAAAATCTCCTCAGGGCAGGCACCTGAGGGGAATTTGATACCTCACTTCCTCCATAGACTCATATTTTATTATGGCAGCTTGGCCTCAGTACAGATCAATGGCCAAAAATTATTCTCCTCTCATATATTACATCCTGATTGCAGTTTTCCCTTCCTCCCTTACCCCCACTTCTCCTCTTCCTCAGATTCCCACCCCCTTGACTGCTTTCCCTCAGAAAAGAGTAGGTCTCCCAGGGACATCAACCAAACATGGCATAAACAAGCTACAATAAGACCAGGCACATACCATCACATCAAGGCTGGCTTCCTCCCCATTCTCCACAAGATTCCCCTGAGCTCTGCTTAATATTTGGCTGTGGGACTTTGCATCTGCTCTCATCAGTTGCTGGATGGAATCTTTCCAGTCTTTTTGATGACTATTCTGCAAGATCTGGTCCCAGAACATTCTGCAGGTAGGTGAAGATTTTGTGGCTGAGTTGGTGTCTCAACCATTCCACTTGAGGCCTTGCCTGGTTATAGAAGATGACCAGTTTCAGACTTCATGTCCCCTATTACTAGGAGTCTTTGATAGTTTTTTTTGTAAATTCCATGGAATTTCCATTGCACTAGGTTTCCACCCTATACCTGAAATGCCCCCCAATTCTAGTTGATTCTCCTCCCAATTCTAGTTGATTTTCCATTCACCCACTTGATCCCTTCAGTTCACAACCCCACCTGTGCCCAATCCACCCAAGAAATCTATTCTATTTCTCCTTTCCAGGGAGATCCTTGAATCCTCCTTTAATATTCTTGTAATAGGATGGAGTGCCTTTTAAGTATATGCCCAGGAGTGGTATAGCTGGGTCTTCAAGTTGACAGATTGCCAATTTTCTGAGAAACTGCCATATTGATTTCCAGAGTGGCTGTACAAGTTTGTACTCCCACCAGCAGTGGAAGAGTGTTTCCCTTGTTCCACATCCTTGCCAGCATGAGCTGTCACTTGTGTTTTTTATTTTATTTTTTAATTTATTTTATTTATTTTTTTATTTTATTTTATTTTACAATACCATTCAGTTCTACATATCAGCCACGGGTTCCCCTATTCTCCCCCCTCCCACCCCCTCCCCTTACCCCCAGCCCACCCCCCATTCCCACCTCCTCCAGGGCAAATCCTCCCCTGAGGACTGCAATCAACCTGGTAGACTCAGTCCAGGCAGGTCCAGTCCCTTCCTCCCAGACTGAGCCAGTGTCCCTGCGTAAGCTCCAGGTTTCAAACAGCCAACTCATGCAATGAGCACAGGACTTGGTCCCACTGCCTAGTTGCCTCCCAAACTGATCAAGCCAATCAACTGTATCACCTATTCAGAGGGCCTGATCCAGCTGGGGGCCCCTCAGCCTTTGGTTCATAGTTCATGTGTTTCCATTCATTTGGCTATTTTTTTCAATAATTGAGTAAAACCAAAATTTATTATAAGCCACAGTCGTCCTAGGGACCTCCGTGCTATATATATAGCCTCCATGGTTCTATGGGTTGTGGTCTGATTGTTATTTATATCTAGAATCCACTTATGAGTGAGTATATACCATGGCTGTCTTTCTGGGTTTGGGTTACCTTACTCAGGATGATTTTTTCTAGTTCCATCCATTTGCCTGCAAATTTCATACTTTCATTGTTTTTCTCTGCTGAGTAGTACTCCATTGTGTATATTTTTTTTCATCCATTCTTCCATTGATGGGCATCTAGGTTGTTTCCAGGTTCTGGCTATTACAAATAGTGCTGCTATGAACATAGCTGAGTATGTATCTTTATGGTATGAATCAGCATTCCTTGGGTATATGTCCAAGAGTGGGATGGCTGGGTCTTGAGGTAGTTCAATTCCTAATTTTCTGAGAAACTGCCATACTGATTTCCACAGTGGTTGTACAAGTTTACATTCCCACCAACAGTGGAGGAGTGTTCCCTTTGCTCCACATCCTCTCCAACATTGACTGTCATTGGTGTTTTTGATCATAGCCATTCTGACAGATGTAAGGTGGTATCTCAGAGTTGTTTTGATTTGTATTTCTCTGATGATTAAGGATGTTGAGCATTTCTTTAAATGTCTTTTAGCCATTTGTGATTCTTGTTTTGTGAATTCTCTGTTTAACTCTTTAGCCCATTTTTTAATTGGACTGTTTAGTATTTTGATGTCTAGTTTCTTGAGTTCTTTATATACTATGGAGATCAATCTTCTGTCAGATGTGGGGTTGGTGAAGATCTTTTTCCATTCTGTTGGCTGTCTTTTTGTCTTATTGACTGTGTCTTTTGCCCTGCAAAAGGTAGTGTCTGTATCTGAGAGTGCCTCCCTTGTTCTAATTTTTAGTCTTGTATCACTAGGATTTCTTGGTTAAATTGGTGCTATTGGGCTGTTTCTTCAGGGGCAGCTGATCTCAGTTGGTGTTGTATATACTTATAATTCTGGTGATCTGGTTTGGTGGCTGGGCAGTGCCTTCTTCTGTATTCCCAAGTCACGTTTTGTTTATTTGTCAACTCCTCAGCTGATCTTGTTTCTTCAGACTTCAAACTGTAGGGATCTGAATCCTCTCTCTGATGGATTTCAGCTGAGCGGGGTAGTCTCACCAACACCTCCAAGTTGTTGGTTTTTGCAGGACCAGCACCTAGGCCCTGGGTTGTCCTCAGATGGAGTGTTCAGATTCGTTCTGGTTCTGTCCCATGGAGATAGCTTCTTCCCCGGGTGTTGGGGTTAGAGGCGTCCCTGTTCCAAGCTTTTGATTAAGAGTTTGTTTTCACTAGCTCTTCAGTGGGTAACAGCTCTGTTTCTGGTCTTTATTGTGACTGTGTTTTGGCTGTCACCTGCTGTGCCTGCCTGCCTCCACTCTGGGCCTGCCTGCCTCTGACGGGCCTATCTACCTCTGCGGACTGCCGCCAGGCCTGTATGTCTCTGCCGGCTGCCGCCTTGGGCCTACCTGCCTCTGCTTGTCACCCACTGTGGTGCCAGTCTAGCTCTGTGGACCGCCGCTGGGCCTGTATGTCCCTACCGGCCACCGCCAGGCCTGTATATCTCTGCCGGCTGCCGCTGCGGGCCTACCTGCCTCTGCTTGTCACCCACTGTGGTGCCCATCTACCTCTGTGGGCTGCCGCCGGGCCTGTATGTTTCTGTCAGCGGCTGCCGGGCCTGTATGTCCCTGTAGGCCGCAGCCGCTGTGTCCGTCTACCTCTGCGGGCCACTGCTGCTGGGCCTGTATGTCTCTGCTGGCTGCTGCCTTGGGCCTACCTGCCTCTGCTTGTTGCCAACTGCGGTGCCTGTCTACTCACTTGTATTTTTGATTCTAGACATTCTGGTAGGTATAAGATAGAATATCAAATTACTCTGTATTTGTATTTCCATGATGGCTAAGTATGTTGAACATTTCTTTATTTCTCAGCCATTTTAGATTCCTCTGTTGAGAATTCTCTGTATCCCATTTTTAGATCTGTACCTCATTTTTAAATTGGTGGTTTGTTGATGTCTAGTTTCTTCAGTTCTTGATATATTTTAGATATTAGCTGAAAGGGAAAAATCAGTAGCCATCTTAAGAGATGCTTCTCCCTCCCCTCCTCCAAAGGTATTTGCTGACCAGCAGTTTTAGAAGTGATAAAAAATTGAACTTATAAGGCTGGGATAATAAATCTATGTATCCTGGACTTGGAAAAACAAGATATGGGAAGTAATGGACTCAACTGACCAGAAGTTGACCTTAGAGGACTATAGGACTGCAACAATAAATCTGAATATGTCAACAAAAGCAGGATAGGGAATAAAAATTTATGTCTCTATAAATACCCTGAATCCTGTTAGCAATTAGTAACCTTATGCTTACCTTACTCCTAGCCCCCTTGTCCAATTCCAAGCTGCATGTAAACTTTTCCTATATAAACTCCTTAAAATGAGTGCTTGGGGCATTCTCCTCCACCCACTGTGTTGGATGCTGGATGGCGGCCAAGCTTGTTTTGTTAAAAAAAAAAAAAACACCTCTGTGTGCTTGCATCAGATAATGGCTCTTTGGTGGTCTTGCTTGGGGTCTTGTGACCTGGGCACAACATTAGCCCTATGTCAGATGTGGGGTTGGTGAAAATCTTTTCCCAATCTGTGGACTGCTGTTTTATCCTATTGACAGTGTCCTTTGCCTTATCACAGAAGCTTCTCAGTTTCTTAAGGTCCCATTTATTGTCAGTCTTACTGCCTATGCTATTGCTACTCTGTTTAGGAAGATGTCTCCTATGCCAATGTGTTCAAGGCTATTCCCCACTTTCTCTTCTATCAGGTTCAGTATATCTAGGTTTTTTAAAAAAGATTTATTTATTTATTAATTATACAGTGGTCTGCCTGCATGTATGCCTGCAGGCCAGAACAGGGAACCAGATCTCATTGTAAATAGTTGTGAGCCACCATGTGGTCGCTGGGAATTGAACTCAGGACCTCTGGTAGAGCAAGCAGCCAGTGCTCATTACCTCTGAGCCATCTCTCCAGCCTCAGTGTTTCTAGTTTTATGTTGAGGTCTTTCATTCACTTGTATGGAGTATGCAGGGTCCAAGGGCTTAGCTACATCTGACACGGGATATTTGAGAGAAAAAAAATCGACGTACACTATGTTCTTATGTCTGTTAGCTTTATTCCTCTAAGACAAAATTCTATCAGTACAGCTGTAGCTCCATCAGGCATTTAAGGCAGGAATAACTCTAGACATACCAAGCTCTATATCCATCTACTTTATTTCTCTGGGATAAAATCCTGTCTCCATAACTACAGTTCCATCCAGTTCCCTGCTCATAGTCCTGCTAACAACTATGCTTCCAGCCTCATCTTTGTCCTCTGTATTCTCTTTCTCCATCTCTGCTACTCTCCACTCCTGACACTCAGAAAACTCTACCCAAGATCTGCTTACCCTCTACAGAACCTCTGTCATCCTCTTTTCTTTCTGTTCTGTTTCTACAGAAAATGCCTGTCTTTTCTTTCCCTGGGCATGTGGTTCTCTGCCTCCTCAGGAATGTTGTTTTACTTCCCACCTAGGTATGTAAAAACATCTTTTGTTCTCAGTCAATTGCTTTGGAGAACCACTAGTCTTCCTCAAGCTGAGGAAATGGTCTGAGCTTCATTAGCACAAGAAACAAAGCTGCCAGCTTGTCTCCTAAGCTTAGCAGGGCAGTTAGTAACTTAGTAGGTTTAGCAGGTCTAGGGAGCTGAACTGTTTACCAATTGGCCTGGGCACACAAGGATTTCATAGCAGAAGACAGCTGGACTATTAAAGGCTGGATAACACCAAATTTTCGTAATAAATGGCTTTGCCTTTTGAGAGATCCATGGCTGGTCAAAGTTTAGCTTTAATACACAACTGAATTTCTATGATATATTCTTGCAGCTTGCAAGACACTTGGACTTGAGTTTTGTGTAGGGTGATTATAATATGAATCTTAAAAGATCTTATTAACAGAAAACCCAGAGCCAGATATTGGGGTGAAAGCTGAAAGATCAGAGAAGCAGAACAGCTAGCCATTAGCTTACCTCTACAAAATCCTCAGCTTCAAGAGAGAGAGTTACTGTTTCCTCATGCTTTATACACCTTTCTTTGCCCAGACATCACTTCCTGTGATGAAAGATGTGTGTGCTTTCCAGTACTGGGATTAAAGGTATGCCACCACTGCCTGACCTCTATGTCTAATCTAGTGGCTGGCTCTGTCCTCAGGCAAGTTTATTAGGGAACACAGTATATCACCACATTTCCCCTTTTTTGTCTAAAATAATAGAAAGGTTATAACTAATATAAGAAAAACTATATACAAAAAGTACAATAAGTATATACAATATATACAGTCAAGAATTACATTAACAATATTCAGTCCATTAACATTTGACAAATTCAGAGAAAACACTCCATTATTTATCCTATTTTGGTGAGTCCAAAATGTTGTGTCTAATTCACTTCCTATCCTAACTTGTATTACCAACTGAAAATTATCTTTTGATGTCTTTCAATCTTATACACTTTACACATTTTTAGTGAGTTTCTTTTCTGCATTTGTTAACAAGGAAAACTATAACTATCTAGTCTTCAACTCCATCAGAGACCTGAGAAGGAAATAATAACACCTAAGTAAACAGGAAGTGCATGAAAGCAACTTCCAAAAAATGTGAGAAATGACAGAAACAGCTGGATGCCTGGACAGTCACCCAAGGTTCCTCTGCAATGTTGGGGCATCCATCTTTGGCCTACAAGCCTAGCATATCTGACAGATTCATTTGTGAAGCAGAATTTTCTGAAGGGCCTTCCTATCTTGTCTTGGCAAGGTTCAGTGGTCCTTTCTTCTGGGACCTGCTTGTCCATTTTGGACAGCATACCTTTTTTTTTTTTTTTTGGATTAAATAGTTGTTTTTTGTCCTATCATTTCTGTATCATACATTTTTATATCATATCCCCCTTTCTTCTTTTAGAAAGAGGTTGACTATGACCAATAACAATTTGTAACCAACTGCCTAAACAAAGACAAACATCAATAATCCATATCTTGGAAATGTGGGCTTAGTGTTCCAGGCTACTTCCTGCTGATTAGGGGTGCTGTTAATCTATCCTGACTAGATTAATCTGTGAGGCTGGATCATCTCAGCCAGTTGCCTTGAAGTTGTTCTGAATGTTGGATTATCTGGAAACCTCTCATGGGGTCTTCCTTGATGGAACCATATTAACCTGGAAGGAATCCACAGCTTCTCCTCTTCTGTGGAAACAAAACCAGAACCACTTTTCCAAAGCAACATCTCCCTAGACCCACATTTTGAAGTAAAAAATACCATATATATATATATATATATATATATATATATATATATATTTAACTCATCAGACTTTACAATCAAATGTTTCTCTCGAGTTAAAAATCCCAAAGACAATATAATAATATGCAGTATCCAGATTCATTATGTAAGTTCCATCTTTATGTGGCTTAACTTTTATATTACTTTTACTGTCTCTTTAAAGACTTTATTTTTTAAAACCATTTCTTTATATAGTCCTTTTCCTCTCTCTTATAAGCCTGTGCACATTTTTACATCCCTTGTAAACTGTAGCTGGAAAGTTTCTCTCTGAGTCCTACCAAGCCCCTGCAGTCCTGCAGCCTACTTATAAAATAATCACTCAGAAGTTTATATTAATTAAAATTGCTTGGCCATATCTCAGGGTTATTATTGACTAGCTCTTACACTTAAATTAACCCATAATTCTTATTTACGTTTAGCCACGTGGCTTGGTACCTTTTCTCAGTTCTACCTTCACATCTTGCTTCCTCTGTGTTTGGTTGGCGTCTCCTGACTCAGCCTTACTCTTCCCAGAATTCTCCTTGTCTGTTTATCCCTCCTATACTTCCTGCCTGGCTACTGGCCAATCAGCATTTTATTTATCAACCAATAGAAACAACACATTCACAGCATGCAGAGCACCATCACCCATCAGTAAACTGTTTAGAATTTTTTTTTAGTCTAAATCTGTCCTATTGTCTATTTGTAATTCTGCCTGACCAGGAGAGATTTTAAACTGTTAAGCTGCATGGCTAGGATGAAAGTGGCAGCAGCCCTGGCTGCTGGTTCCACCCTCTTGGCTTTTCAACATGGCATAGTTACCGAGTCATGCTTACCTCCTTATTCTGGGAAGCAGTATTAAACTGTATGCCTATGTTCTTAAGCCCAAGGCTGTGCTCCTAAGCCTACAAGCAGTAGTTGGGCAAAGCCTTTTTGTATCATGACTTGTGAGATACTGCAGGAGCCTACCATGTTGCCACTGAAGACAACTGCAACGAGGGGACATGTCTCTGTACTGTTGCTGTTCTTGGCTTCATTCCAGACTCCTTTTTTGAGTTTTCTCAGGTTCTAGGTGGAAACTCTTGCACCACATATGGGCACCATTTGTAGTCCAATGTTCCTTGGCCCTGCCTGGTCCTGTGGTCTGGACAAATCTCTTCTGTCCGTGGTCTCACAGCCACTTATAAAATAATCATTCTTAGGCTTATATTAATTACAAACTGTATGGCCTATGGCTTCAGCTTCTTGTTAGCCAGCTCGTTCATCTTAAATTAACCCATTCCTTTTTATTTTTATATTGCCATGTGGCTGTGGCATTACCAGTCTGTTAGCATTTTGTTGCTCCTTGGGTGGCAGGCCGGCATCTCTTTCCACTCTCCTTTCTTCTATCACTATCTCTCTTGGATTTTCTTGCCTGGCTCCATCCTGCCCTGCTATAGGCCAATGCATCTTTATTTATCAACCAATCAGAGCAACACATATTCACAGCATACAGAAAGATATCTCACAGCAGTATATTTTGTGTTTGGCTGAAATGTTCTGTCATTATCTGTTAGGTCCATTTGAGTCATAATGTCTGTTAGCTCTACTATTTCTCTGTTTAGTTTTTGTCTGGATGACCTGTTTGTTGAAGAGAATGGGGTATTCTTGCACTATTAATGTGTGAAGTTCAAAGCATGATTTAAGCTTTAGTAATGTTTCTTTTACAAATGTGGGTGTCCTTATGTATGTGGTATAGATGCTAAGAATTGAAATGACATTTTGGTGGACTTTTTTATTGGTGAGTATGAAATATCCTCTATCACTTTTGATTAATTTTAGTTTGAATTCTAATTTGTTAGATATTAGAATAGCTACACAAGCTTGCTTTTTGGATCTATTTGCTTGGAAAATCTTTTTCTTACTCTATCTGAGGTAATGTCTATCTTTGATATAGAGGTGTGTTTCATGTATGCAGTAGAACGATGAATCCTATTTTCGTATCCATTCTGTTATCCTGTGTCTTTTTATTGGGAGAATTGAGTTCATTGATATTGAGAAATACCAATGGCCAATATTATTAATTCCTGTTAATTTGTTGCTGTGGTTGTGCACGCTCATGTGTGTTTTTTCTTTTGATTTGCTGGTGTGAGATTATTTATTTCCTTTGTTTTCATGGGTATAGTTAACCACCTTCGTTGGAGTTTTTGTAGTGGGTAGCCATTCCAGCTTTGATCTGGAAGTTCCAATCCCCATTGAGGCTTCAGCAACTGTCATGCCTACAAGTCGGGGCCAAGGGAGGCACCTGGACACCCGAGATCTACCTGTCCCTTCATTTGCAAATTACCCACTAAATAAATCTTCCTTTTAACTATGTAGAGTAGCCTTAATAATTTCACCAATAGTTTTTCTTCTAGCACCTTCTTTAGGGCTGAGTTGGTGGAGAGATGCTGTTCATGGAATACCTTGTTTTCTCCATCTATGGTATTTGAAAGTTTTGATGGTTATAGTGGTCTGGACTAGCATCTGTGGTCTCTTAGAGTCTACAGAACAGCCTTCTGGGTTTTAGAGTCTCCATTGAGAAGTCTGGTGTAATTCTGACAGGTCCGCCTTTATATGTTAATTGATTTTTTCCCCTAGCAGCTTTTAAAAAAAACATTTTTTCTTATTTTATGTAAATTGGTGTTTTGCCTGCATGTATGTCTGTGTGAGGGTGTCAGATCTTGGAGTTACAGACAGTTGTTAGCTGCCACATGGTTGTTGGTAATTGAACCTGGGACCATTGGAAGAGCAGTCAGTGCTCTTATCCACTGAGCCATCTCTGCAGCCCCTCCCTTACAGCTTTTACTATTCTTTCTTTGTTCTGTAGTTTAGTGTTTTGATTATTATGTGGTAGGGGGACTTTTCTTTTCTAGTCTGTTTGGTGTTCTGTAAGCTTCTTGTACCTTTATTTCCCTTTTCAGGTTAGGAAAACTTTTTTCTATGATTTTGTTGAAGATATTTTCAGGGCCACTGAGCTAAGAATTTTCTCCTTCTATTACTATTATTCTTGTTTGGTCTTTTCATAGTATCCTAAATTTTCTATATGTTTTATGTTAGGATTTTTTTTTTTTAGATTTAACATTTTCTTTGACTGATGAATCTATTTTTTCTATTGTATCTTCAATGTCTGAGATTCTCTCTTCCATCTCTTATATTCTGTTGGTGATGCTTGCATCTGTAGTTCCTGTTCATTTTTCTATTTTCAGAATTATCTCAGTTTGTTTTTGTTTGCTTGTTCCTTTTATTTCCATTTTCTGGTCTTGAACAACTTCCTTCACCTGTTTTTTCTTGGCTTTCTTTAAGGGATTTATTGATTTCTTCCAAATTTTTATTTTCCTCAATTTCTTTAAGGTTTTTTTTATTTCCTCTTTAAGGACCTCTATCATATTCATTAAGTTGGTTTTAAGGTTGTTTTCTTGGGTTTCAGCTGTGTTAGGCTATTCAGGTTTTACTGTCATAGGATAGCTGGGCTCTGGTGATGCCATATTGCCTTGGCTGTTGTTGATTGCTTTTTCACAATGGTGTTTAGGCATTTGGGTTTGGGATGATTATAAATCTAGGTGCTTTTTTTCTGAGCTTGTCTTTGTTGGATGGGTGTTTTCTTCCTTGGCTTCTTTTACTCTTTGGTCTTCTGGTCTTTGTGGCCTGGATTTCTGGCAGCCAGAGTGACCTCTGATGCCAGAGTCTCTATCCTAGTTGGGGCGGGATTTCCAGTATTTAGCTTGGCCTTTGGTACAACAGGGGGTCTTTGCCTGGGATATGGTGATGAGGAAGGTCGTGGGGGTTGGAGGCACTGAGTTTACCTATCTGTTTTTCTGGCTTGCTTGGCCTGCACATGTTCTTATAACTGACATAGCTTGCTCCTGGGCGGTGGAAATCTGCCTGAGTTGGGGATGGGGGCACAGCAGCAGGAGGGATTGCAGTGGGGTGGGATGGGGAGGTGGTGGAATGGGACTCTGGGAACTGGATCTAGGGAGTGGGGCAGTTCAGCTAGCAGGCAGGTAACCTACCTTTATGACTGCTGTAGCCTGCACCTGAAGAGCAGAAGGCCTTCAGGAGTTCGGAGCATGCTGTAAACTCTGATCTTAGGATTTGTAAGTTACTCATCAGGTATGGTTTAAAATCTATATAATCTGTAACAAAAGTTGGCTTTAAAATTGTAACAAAGGCTTATAATAAAAAATCTCTACATTGATATATATGTATACATATACATATGTATATTATAACTTTTGTTTAGGATGTGTGTGTGTGTGTATGTGTATGTAACTCAGATTCAACTCTGTGTATATGTGTATGTAACTTTGATTCAATTCTCATTAAAAATCTTTCTCTCTCTCTCTCTCTCTCTCTCTCTCGGATGTTTTTAAATAGCACTGTGTAGCTCTCCTCCTCTCCTCCATCCTGCCTGATGACCTCATCAAGATATAAGCAACCACTTGGCTAGCAACCATTTGTACTAAGGTGAAAGAATACATGTCATGTGACTTAACTACTGTCTTCAGATGACCATGTGGTGTAGAGCAACAATTGTAAAATTTCTTAGTCCTAATGAGTTCTCTGTTTATTGTGGTGATATTTTAATTGTGCTGAAATGTGATTTTATTTGTATGTTAATAAATAAAGTTTGCCTGCAGATCAGAGGTCACATAGAGAGCCATAAGCAGAAGTCTGGAGGTGGTAGCACACGGCCTTAATCCGATCACATGGTGCCCCGGCCAGCGGGGTGTCAATGGGGGCCACCCACCTGTGGGAGAGAATGAAAGGGATGGGGAGTCATGAAGGAAGACAGCAAGACAGGGTTCTGATCAAGCTGCAAATTTTATTCTCCTCAGCAAGGCTTATATAGCATGGAAGGGAGAGGGGGCAGGAAGGAGGGAAGGGGTGCACGATGTGCTGGACATGCAGGTGAAGGGAGACGGGTAAGTTGTGAGGCTGCAGGGTGTTGTGCTAGGTGGTAAGATCACTGGTCAGGGCCCATTGTTCTGTTGCTATGCTACCTGACCTACCTGACCTGTTCTTTATTTTTCAGGGCATCTGGCTTATGGCCTGTGGCTTGTTCTCTGGCCTAGCTAGTACTTTTCCATGGTTCATGTTTGGTTCCTGACAACACAGCAGGCAGAATCTCTATGTGGTCAAGGACACAGCCAAGTGTGGTGACATGAGCCTTTAATTCCAGTACCAACCATAGAGACTTGGAGGTCTGTATAGACAGGCAGTGATGAGGAAGTCATGTGGTTGGACTTAAGCCAATGAGAAAGCAGAACAGAAAGGCAATAAAAACACAGGTTACACAGGAAGAAGCTCTCTCTGGGGAAGTGACGGCAGTGAGGTGGTAAGATAAGGTAGTCATGGCTCTTTGCTAGTTCTCTGATCTCTTTGGCTATCACCTCTGTATTTGGCTCTATGTTTCTTATTTAATAAGACTGTTTAGAAATTTGACTACAGTTTATCATTGAACCTCTTTTTAGACTAAGGAAGCAACAAGTCTCAAATATTTTGAATTGGTATGGACTTTTTATATGATGATAAAAAGTTAAAGTTATATTTACTGTAACATACTATATATGTGATTTCCCTCTGGCTTAGAATATAATGTATATGATGATAAAACTTTAAGGTTATAAAGGTCTACTTAGATTAACAAATGCTGGTTTAAGATATATGTCTAACTACTTATGTCTTTGCTAACTGGTCAACACCAAGCTACTAGAAAATTTAGACAAGTAACAACATATATTTGATAAATTAAATGTATTTGATAATCAAGATTATAAACTCCTAAGGTCTACTCAGGTTCACAGCAATATTTGCCTAGCTTCTTCATCTTTGTTCATTTTGTTAAACTTTAGATATTTAGATAAACCAAGCCAAGCAAAAACTGCAATATTCCATAATGGTGCACTATAAAAGGATCAGCAAAGTTGCCAGTCTCTCTATGGAATGTATCTATAATTGAAAGTTTTATTTTGATACTAGAAGAGCTTCAATTAAAAAATTGTTATTTTTAAGGGTAAACCTAATAGGGATGGATGTAAAGTTCTAGTCTCATAAAAGCTACTAACTTACTGTAAATTGTTAAGAATAATTAAGACATACAAGTCACCTTATAAATCATCAAATTCTTTAATGTGTTCAGACTAATATAATTAATTACAGCAATAAGGCGTATTTAGCCTCACATATATATTTTTAAAGTTAAGCCTAAAACAAGTAACTAGAAACAAGCAAAATCTGTTTAGTTTAGATATACCTAATAGACAGATGGTCCTCAAATGTTTCAGAGATCTGCTGAATATGGCATTTAAAATGTTTAATAAAAAAGACCCTTTTTTGTAATAGAGAGAAGTGCCAGCACCTGGAAGCACCCCTAATCTCCTCCAAAGAAGATGATGGGGTGCAGAAGAACCTCCACCTGGAGTTTGCTTTAAATGTGGCAAAGTAGGCCACTGGGTGAAAACCTGCCCTTTACCTCACCAGACACTGGGTTGTTGATTGTCTCACTCTGCCTAGACATAGTAGATCGGTTCCATCAAGTTCCTATTCCACAAGAAAGTCTATTGGATCATTTTGACCTCAAAGCTGAAGACTGATGCTTCTCTGGGACCTCTGTCCCCAATGACCATGGAGGAAACTAGGTAGCCAGTAAGTCTCTGTTGTCCTTTTCTTTAAAAAAAAAAATTGTTGTTGCCTTTAAAGCCACAACTGTCTAAATCACCAACTGCAACTCCACTGCTACCAGCAGCGGTTAGGCCACAAGGACATTAGCCAGAGGGAAGTCTCTTCCCTCAGACTCTGACTCTTGCAAAGCTATGAAGGGAACTTAACTAAATCTCTGTCCCTCTAAAGAACTCAAGATTCAAAGGTTAAAGTGAAATTCTGATCTTCAGAGAGGCTGAATATGAAGTAGCTCACCTCCTCTCCTTGCTTGTGTTCTCCAAAAAGCCCTCATGCTTCTCTTTGCCCCTCCTTAAAAACCTTTCTTCACCTGGCTCCTCCTTACAACTTCCTGTCAGCTAGTTGCTGACTTAACCTCCTGATCTCAGGTGAATTTTATTTAATCAAACACATCTTTTCATCATTAAACAAATGTTCCAGAGCATAAACAAAAGTGACATACCTTAAAACAATATTCTGCAACATTTCCTCCTTTTTGTCTAAACAAAAAATGAAAGGTTTTTAACTTTAACATAATAAGAATATACACAATAAGAACAATTACCAAGTAAAGATTACATTCACAGTGTAATGAATTCCAGTTCATTTGCATTTGGCAAATTAACAGAAAATACTCCATTATCTATTCTATCTTAATGAATCTAGTTTTATACCTAAATTACTCTCTATAATAACTAAGGAAAACTGCAACTAGTTATATTCTGGTCTTTAATTTCATCAAGAGCCCCAGAAGGATAATATTATTGGAGTTGACAAAAAGTGCATTGCAAACAACTTCCAAAACTCTAGCAATAAGAGAGACATTTGACTGCCTGGACAGTCACCCAAAGTTTCTTCTGCAACATTGGGGCATCTATTTTCAGCCTATAGGCCCATAGTATATTGCAGACTTCTCACTGAAGCAGGAATTTTGAAGGACTGTCCTGCTTGTTTTGGCAAAGTTCAACAGTCGCTTTCCTCTGTCCTACAGAATATCTGACAGACTCTTCTGTGAAGCAGAATTTTTGAACGACTGTTCTGCCTTGTTTTGGCTAAGTTTAACAGTCTTTTCCCTGTGTCCTGCATGTACAGTCTGCACAGCATATTGTCAGCAGTCAAAGGTAAGAGCAGTTCCTTTGCCCAGTGTCTAACCTTACCACAATGATAGCAAACTCCATAAGGAGTTTCTTCAATGCCCATCATCTTCTCTGAAGTAAATTGGTGCTGCCAGAAGCACATGTGTCTCATTGTCATGAAAATTCTTAAGTTAACAAAACATTTTTTTTTTGTGATTTTTTTTCCCATCACAGGCAATTTATTTTGTTCTATTCATTCACAGTTAATACAGAAAATACTTGGAAACATTTCCATATAATGTTTGACACAGAAATCATCAAATAGAAGTATACAATGTTGACAGGAGACAGTACATTTATAATTTATAACCCCAAATGTATTTATAAATTAGAAATGGAAAGATCTACAAATGAAATTATGAAGGTTCACCAAAGTCATTTAATCTGTCAGTTTCTCATTCATTTTTATGTCTTAATAATATTCTATTGTATGAATAAGCCACATTTTATTTCTCTCCAGTATTTGATAGCTATTTGAGTTGTTTTAACTTTTTTACTATTAGCAACACACTGCTGTAAACCTTCATATACATGTTTCATAGGTGCACATTTTCAGTAGTTTGAGGATATATTCCTAAGGGTAGAATTGTTGAGTAACAGAGTAACAATGTTTTGCATTTTGACCAACCACCAAACTGTTTTGCCAAAGTGGCACACCATTTTACAATCTCACCAAATCCTTGTTTTTAAGGCTCTGATTTTTGTACAAAAGCATTCAATCGTTCTGTCAGACCAAACCAGGAAAAGTAAGCTATAGTTCAGAGCTGTTCTATTCCATTTACTATGCAAAGCCATTCTTGGCGTTTGCAACTCTCAGCCCTTTTGAGTATTCTTGCAGTGTTCACCTTTTCCTCCACCACTTTTTTTTTCTTCTTTTTTTCTGGTTTATTTCTATCTATTACAAATGTATAAAAAATCTCCCATCAACGCTGCTGTTAGCAGCAGAATCTTGAGAAATATACCTTTGGTTTGCCTCAGAAAAGGAACACATATTGCACTGTAAAGTTTATAAAGTTGGCGCAAAACATTGTGATAATGTTACAATACCAGTTTTAAGAGTTCAGTGACTAATGGGGAGCCGATGGGATACATACAGAACTGTGAAAGCGATCTCACTTAGCCAGCTGTACACGTAGACTGTAAATCTACATTCAGATCATTTCTGAACTAAGACTATCATCTCAGTTTATCTGTTGAGGTCAACCAGGGAACCCTAGAATATACCTTGATTTTTGCAAAAAACAAAATAGGGGGAGGGGTTTCTTCAGCATTTCAGTCCACGAGTAACAGTATCCTAACAGGCAAAGTGTTCTCTCACTGTCAACATAGAATGAATTGCTGCTGGAGGTCAACTTGGGCTTTAATTTGCATTAGCACTTACATGCATAGTAGTCCAAGTTGTTGACCTCATGACTTTAAAAAGTAACTCTAAAAAAGTAAAATGGCCCTTCTTGGAAGACTAAAGAAAGACATCCAGCCACAGTTGTAAAAAGTCTCATCAAAACAATATACCCTTTTATGAATTATGCCTCAATTAAAAAAAAAAGTAGCCCCAAATAAGAAGCAGCTCTGAAAAAGAAAATATAACTTAAGATATTTGAAAAAAACAAGGTGAATACAGGTTCAAAAATAATTAAGATACATTTTCTTAAGGCTACCTAGAATTAGGCTTTAAAGAATTCTACCATTTCAAGTTTACCACTAGTTACTAGATACCTATTTATAAACAAGTTGTTGACCTTTTTTGTTCCTTTATCAAGAGAAAAATCTACCTTCAGACTATGAGGGTGGTGATGGGGAGGGACTAGAAAACAAGATTCAAACAATCCCATGCAAATATCACATTTTTCAAATGGAAGAACTCCAAACTGCACTAGAAGTTCCAATCACTAAGACACTTTCCATTGAAATGATTTAAGTACAACTACATGGCACCAAGGTTTAGGCCTAATATAGGCCTGACAACCAAGTCCTTGTTTTCTGGAAGAAAGGCCTCAAAAGTCCCACTCAATTCCACATAACAATACTTCAAAGATCAATTAGGTTTTCCTTTCCTTAATATTTTTGTTTTTGACTTCTAATCTTAAAGACTAGATTAAAACTTAGCTCATTTCCCAGAAGGCATTGCTTCCCTTTGCTCTATGAAAGAGTCCACCAAGACCTCTTCCTCAAAACCATCTAGCCCCCAGCCTCCAGCCTGTGCTTGTGATGCATCTTTCTCAACATCCTGAAAAGGTAATGCAGGTAAAATATGCTCATAAACATTAAAACTAGTTGTTAGAAAGACGTAACTAGCTTTATAATTTAAGTTTTAAAACATAAATACTTGCAGCTTAATCTGCACTGACAATGATTGTCGAAGCCTAGAATTCAACATTTACAAATTCTCATTCACACACACAAAACATACTATTATCATACAACTTGTGTCTTGAGAGAATCTTCTGCTTTTTAAATCTTTGGCCTCCCAGTCAATCCCAAGTTCAACCAACTTTTCCGAGTTCTGGTAGTTACCTGGACCACTGAGGCATTGCCACAAGACTTCTTCTCTTTTGAAACATCCTTTTTCTTTAGATATTAGGATAGCTACACCAGCTTGTTTCTGTGGTGTGGGATTATCTATTGCTTGATTTTTCATGGATGTGTTTAGCTTCTTTGGGTTGAATTTTCCCTTCTAGTGCTTTCTGTAGGGCTGGGTTTGTAGACAGGTATTGATTAAATCTGGTTTTATCCTGGAATATTTAACAAAACATTTTAAATGCCATATTCTATAGGTCTCTGAAGTATTTGAAGACCATCTATCTAAAAATATATCTATTTAACCTAGAAAACATACCTAATATATCTACAAATTTGATTGTTATGAATGACTAACTACTGATCTATGTTTCTTGATTGTCCTATATAGTTTTATATTTATATTTATATAAATTTTATAAATTTATAAATATATTTATAATAATCACTTTCAAAAACTAGAACTTTACCTTACATTTTTAAATGAACTGCATGGGTACAATACCTTAAACAAGAGTAGAAACATATACATAATGTGTGGTAATTAAAGCAATCTTAAATTTGTATCAATACACAAAAACCCTTTAGACAAGAGAAGAAACATATATATGGTATAACAAAAATAACTTTAAATTTATATCAATATACAAAAATACTTTAAATAAAAGTAGAAATTATATATATATAATATACAGTGTGTTGTAACAAAAATTACATAAAAATTTGTATCAATATACAAAAATCCTTATAAATACAAAATACTTGACATCAATAGTTGTCTCTTAGTTTATATTAGATTCAATAATCTACCCTATTATTTAAAATAGATTCAACAATCTACCCTTCCATCTTATCATTCCTATATCCTGCTCTCTTTCTTTTTCCTTTTTTCTTTTTTTTCAAAGAGATCCCTGAATATAATATTATTTTCATAACTTCTTCTCTTGCCAATACCAGTAACAATTAATAAACAACCCCCAAAATAATGACAAGCATCTATAATATACAAAATGTCCAGATACCATCCTCCCCACTTCTGAGGAATATGGACATCATCCTCAAAATTACTCCCTGTTTTCTGGGGATGATGATTTTCTGAAAGAACTGAAATGTTGGCCAAGTCCTGAGAAAATATTGTTATCCATATAGAATCATTGTTGTGGGCCATATCATCTTCTTGAATTCGGAGATTGCTGTTAAGGGAATTTATTGTTCACTGTGGAAAACCAAAATATTATTAATATCTAAATGGAAAGTTTAAATTTTGAAAACTAATATATTATTAATATCTAAATTGAAAGATTAAATTTTAAGACAGTAATATACCTAAAGAAAAGTTTTAAAAAGTAAAAATAAATTTTAGGGTAAAGAAATTTGTGACAACAGTAGTCCTTAGATTTTGGTTTTCTTCTGTCCCATACCATGGCTCTTCCGATATGAGACAGAGACTCTGAATTTTCTTTTATAAATATGTTTGGGTTTAGAGAAGAAGAGAGCCACACTTCAACTCCAAAGGCAGCTTTCGCTTATAATTGAGTCAGGACAACAAATATTTTGAGAGCTAAAGAGATTTTCCTCTGTAGAAAGTAATTATATCATCATACCAGATTATTTCTTTTCTTGGTATTTTTTTTTCTGGACAGTTCTCCCTCCTTCTTTAGATGTCTATCTGTCCAAAGGTCCTTGAAATCAACATGGATATATTTTCCTGAAAAGATAAAAACAAGACCCTGTCCCACCCCTAATTTTGTGCGTTTTTCCTTTTGACATGGTAAATTGCCACCTTATTTGATGAACTATAAGTCTCCTGATCAAAAAGTCTCTCTTGTTTCCTGTGGAAACAAAAGCAATGTATATATCCTAGTTTCCATTCTGAGGTCAACACATATTTAAAGTACACAGGCTGAATTAATTCAGTAGTTTTTTCTACTGTCCAATATCTCTCTGCAGCTGTCGATCCTTTCTCATTAGAATTTAGAAAATTTAAAATTAACAAGGCATTATGCAATCTATCTCTGGGGGTATTTGTTACTCCCTTCTGTTTATTAATCATTTCTTTTAAAGTTTGATTAGACCTTTCTATAACTGCTTATTTTGTAGGTTTGTGCCGCATACCTGTAATATGCTTTGTTTTATAATATAGAAAAAACTGTTTCATTTTAGTAGACACATATGCTGGAGCATTGTCACTCTTAATTTGTACAGCTATCACCATAATGGCCATGACTTCTAATAGATGTGTAATTACAGAATCAGCCTTT